>NC_134458.1:160784685-161140935 GCF_047948215.1 Lycorma delicatula | reverse complement strand
ATTTATTTATTTTTTGTTTGTTTATATCTACAAGTTTTTTGTTTTTTGATCAACTAGCTGTCGCTTGATTATTTCTTTGTTTCTTTTTTGACTATTTATTTGTCTATTGGTTTTTATTTGCTAGTTGTTTGTTTTTATAGACTACGAAGTGTTGGCAGAAATATTTTTTCCTAATGAAGTTTAAGATTAGCTTACTCATATCTATTAGTACGGACTGACTTATTAAACGATTACACTTATCAAACTATTTACGTATGGTTCCACTTAAGGAGCCGATTGTAAATATACTGGTGTGGAACAAACAAAAAAAGTCTGCGATTTTATTTTTGAAAAATATAACATTTTATTTTCCCTTAAAGAAGTAACCGCATTATTTTAAAGACGACACTCTTTGTAGATAAGTTTTGCTTTTTCTCAGACTACTTTGTTTAATTAAAGTAAGTTTTTTTAGGAATCGTTATATTTTTATTTTTACATTTTAATATCGTTGGACTCAAATACTTTAGGTTTAATTCCGTCGTTCTGTTATTATAGCTAATTATTATAGTTTACATACTAGCAATTTTCTGGAAGCATTTTAAACTTAGTTTCTGGCAGAAAGCCTAACATCGTGTTTTCTCTATTTACGGAGGAAATATTAGCAGTATGCAACCGTAGTTTATAAGACAGCAAACAGACGTCGTAATTATAATTTCTTAATCCTTCTTTTGCTTACTTAATACAATAGGCTTATCCTTTTAAAATTATCATTCCACTTCTTTTAACAAGACCCATTAACTAAAATTGTTTTTTTGAGAAGTTACAAAAATGTATTTTTTAATCTTTTTCGATTAATATTTATTATACCACTGAAGAAAAATAATATCCTTTATAAAATTATATTTATTTTTTACGATTTGTAAATAGATAAATATGAAAAATGTTTTGCCATTCTTTTTCTGAATGTAACGCTATAAAAATAATACGAGTAATATCAATAACCTATTTCAAACAAAGATGAGTTTGGGACATGAAATATATCATGATTCCACTCATTTTTCTTGACTGTTTTTATGATTATAAGATTATAATCTTGCTTTTATGAAATATTAAACTTACAATATTATAATTTTTTATAACGGTTTTTATATTTTTAGCTTCACTGAATCCATTTCAACTATTATCGATAAAATATAAAATAAAATGACATTTATTAGCTATATCTGTTGCAAACCAAGCAATCAGTTTAGTGTGTCATATATTTTACAAAAAATAAAATAAAAAAAAAAGATGAAGAAATTTGTCGATCGTATATCTTGATCGAACAGATTGTTATCTAATTTCATTTTGTTACCTCAGAAGAAAAGTTATTTTTTTATTTTTATTTCATCGACCGATTGGTTATATAAAATAACAAAAACAAGAGATAAATATAAAAAATTAAAAAATAAGACTGCCAAAAAAAATATTACTCTAATATAGCATAGTATCGCTTTCGTAAAAAGAAAGTACGAATGATTTAACTTAAGAAAAATTTAATGTTACTATCACATGTATTTTAAATATGTATTTATACTTACATATTTTAACTTTTTATTTTTTACTTATGTATTTTAATTTTTATATTTAACTTATATATTTTTAACTTTAAATTTTACTTAGGTATTTTATACTTATATAGGATAATTAAAGAGCGTGCGGTTGATAATTTTTTTTCGTAGTTTAAATTAATTTAAATAAATGTATATATATATATATATATGTAGCCTATATAGACTCCTAGTAACGTAAGGGTTCCAACGTGGGGTCATGCATCTAAATCGGTTCAGCCGTTGAGCTGCTACGGTGAAACACACTTACATACACCCGAAATACATTACACTCCTTTTTGGGCAGTTGTGTAATAATAAAAATGGCCCATAAGTTCAGATTAAAATTTAAGCTGACTTCATTCACAACTTTTTTCGGAGTTTTTTTCCTTTCAAAATAATATTAACTTTATGAAATAATAAACGTGATTTTCTTCTCAAAAAAAGTATTCAATTATATGCCTAAACAACTACATAAGTTCGCTTAATTCTATTATTAATTAAAAATCGGTAACAAAATTTTACAGATCATGTACTTACCCCTAAGAAAATTGTCTGCTGTTGTCTCCTAAAATTGTCCTTAAAGACTACGTTTTTTCTTTTCTTTTTAAAGGAAGAAATCACTAAAGAAACAAATATATTTATTTAATCGTTTTAAAAATTGATTTAAAGTGACATCTGCAGTAAATTTGTAAACTGATTGTAACATTAAATATTTCTTAAATTAAATCACCCGTACTTCTTTTTACGCAAACTTAATGCGTTGTATCCATTTTTTAACTGCCCATTAAAAATATAAAGTCCATAAATAATTAATTTTTTTTTTAATTAACTGCTCATTTATTTATTTTTATATTCTTTCTTTATGTTATTTTGTGTTTACATTAGTGTAACCTGTTTTTATTCCTCAATAAAAGGTCAATGATCATATCGGGTATTGACTTTTTTCCTGAGTATATTTTTAATTGATATATACACTTTGTTATAAGTTGTACATAATGTTGTGTCTTTAATTTTATCGTAATTAAAGCTCAATTAAAAGTCAATACCGTTTTAATATAATTTATAAATTGAAATACCTGTAATGTATTTAATCTGTACGTGGTTGATAAAGATACAATTTTACTTAAGTAATACAGAATAAATAATTTAGCAGATATAATAACAGTACATTTTAAATTTACTACTTTTAGGTTAGCTATGCCGATCGAATTTTATTTACGTAGGTGATATCAACAGGTTATTTAAACAAAATTAAGAGGATATGAGGACATACAGATATCAAATTTTAAAATCTTAAAAATTAATTAAAGGTAACATAAATAGTATAAAAGAAGATATATAAATAATATTAATGAAATAAAACGATTTTATGAAGTGACTTGATCGGTCAGTTATTGCGTCATTCATCCTAGTTATGGGAAGCTGACAGACTAGGAATGACACTGAAGGGCGGCATATACATTATCAAATCAAACAGTCGACATGACAGAGGAAAATCTGAAGGGTGATCATACAGTCCATCGACTTCTGATTCAAGGAGGGAATGAGAGAGAGAGAGAGTGATGACAATTAGAAAGAGGTTCATGTAAATAAATGTAAGAGTAAACGAAAATTAATGAATTGATAGAATAAAAACGAAATAGATTGCAGAAAACGAGTAGCAGAACTGGCTACACTGTCGCAATGAATATTGATAATATAATCCTGTACGTTACAAAATTGACGATGTAGTAAATGCTTATCCAATTTTTTATTTCATAGTACATTTTGAAAAGATAAAAGATAAAATTTTTTAAAATCATGTTGTTTATGGAGGAACTGATTATAAAACTATCTCTTGAAAACGCGTTATTAGTAAAAAAAATAAGGTCTTGTTCCTTACGTTTAATTGCAATACAGTTTTAAAATATCGTTCGGTTTGTTTTTTCATTATGCTTGAATTTTAAGATATTCTGTACTATTTTATTAGTGATACATTTTTCTTTTTTCTATTCTTTCTTTGATTTTTAGTTCTCCCAGATGTAATAAATTTTATTTCTTTAGAATAAAACTATAAGTTATATAGGTTTATAGACTTTTTAAACTGATTTTTAAAAATAAATAAAGATAAATATCTTAGTTCTTTAACAGAAGCAAACTAAGTAAAAAAAAAATCAAAGTCATTTTAATTAGTTTGTATTACTTGAATTTAAAATACTCTATATTCCCTAATTTTAAACACTAACTCCACGTGCATATTAATCTGGATGATAATTTCATTAACTAAAACATTTCTGAATTTTTTTAATAATACATAAAATTTCTTGCGCAGTTCTGCACAAGAAGATCGACTTTTTCTTATTTTATTTAACAAAAACATTAAAGGGTGACATCTATATTATCAACTCAATCGGTTGGTACGACAGAAGAAAACCTGAGGGGATCACACTTTCCACCGATTTGTTTCGTTTTGTAAAAGTATCAACTCGTTCTAATCTAAAATTTTACAAAAAAAAATCCTTTGATTCATAAAAAATTAGTGACTCGTCAGAAATTCTCTGAAATAAAAAAAAAAAAATAAAAAAATCAGGTTTCAACTCAGTCACCATTGTGATACTGTATAAGCGATTATGAAATATACACCATTACACAGTCAACATAACCTTTTTCGACCTTAAATTGAGCGTAACTAAAGAACGACTCAACCAGTTTTCATCAAATTTTTACATGCATAACTTCAGATACACCTCTATTGCAAATCTAAATTTGAATGAAATTGATGTAGTAGTTTTTGGAGGTTTGATAGCTACAAAGTGTTATAGTTATGCCTATATATACATGCATTTATATATAAGGAAACCCGATTTTAAGTAAGTGGTATTTTCGTACTCTTCATACGTCAACACGTAAAGAAAATTCATTTTACCCCTCCCCCCTTCAAATTCTGCAACCTAAAATAATACCATACTTTTCTTCTAAAAGCCGCAAAAAAAGTAATGTTACTAACCGATACTATGTGGGTAAGTGCTGCCTGGAAACAGTATGATTGTATTTATTCTTCTCCTTTTTTATGTTCTTTTACCAACCGTGTTGGCATATTCTACCCGTATTCGCATATTCTGTACAGGAAGAAGACCAACCCGAATATTTTATTTTCACCAAAATCTGATATCTTCTTAATTTGCAGTTTGTTTTTTTATCAATAAACGTTTACATTCGTACAAAATTTAAAATAAAATTTATTCTCTTGGAAAACGAATCGGTATTGTTACGGTTTTTGTTATCGATAATGTTGCGGTAAAACATAGGCTTTACACTGAATGGAGTATTTGTCGGTCTTTGGCTGAGTATAGAAGTAAAATTATTTTCATTTGAAAAGACTATGAAGAAATTTTATAATAATTAAAGTACTTGTTAGAAAGAAAGTCGAATTCTAAAGGTAAGGAATCGACCGAAGAAAAGAAATGTATTTTATTTAAAGCCACAAGTGGATAGGATAGAAATAATTAAGGGAAAAATGATTGTCGTTAGGAAGATCAGCAATTAGACGGAACATGCAAATTATAAAAGTTTTTGAGATCAGCGTTTGATTAATCTATACAAAAAGAAGAAAAGAAAAAACAATTTTATAAGGATGAATGAAACGCCTAATTAAAACCTACAGCTTCTAAAGCTGAAAAATAAAAAAAAAAGGTTTGTTTTAAGTGACACTAGAGATTCATGCATTAAAAGTTCTCTAAAGATCGCCTTCGAAAACATTATGAGATATAACTTATTACATGCGACTAAAGCGGGAAAGTAAAAAATAACATCGCCAGGAACATTTATTGTAAAATTGATTTCAAAAGTTTGGAAAGAAGTTAAGATTAATTTAAAAATATACCCCGAAATGATTTTTATTGGAATCGAGACAACCGCAAAGAGCTTCCGTAGAGAAGGAGGTCAACTCAAAAGTTTTAAATGAAGGTTAAGGTTGCAGTAAATTATTTTAAAGGAAATTGAAAAAACGAAACTTTTAACGTAAAAAACATCGGAATACGACAATCCTAATCAAAATGACGGCAATTTAATTTTTTTTTAAAACTACTGTCATCTATTCGAGTGTAAAACACTAAAAAAAAAAAAAAAATGAAATTTAGCAAATGTGCCTACCATAGTGATCTGTTTTTCGGTATGAAATCGCTAATTGGAGTGTACTGTCGGCCAATTTTTTAAACTAGCTGTGAAAAACATTAAATATCTGTTATTTGGTTAGAGTTGTCGTAGAATTAAGATTTTTAAATCAGTTCATTTTAAAATGGTACTTCACAATCCATCTCCATTTAAAATCTTTGATTATCTCCCCATACAGGAATGGGAATGTGGTGGACTGGTACCGAAAATAAATTGTTTCGAGGTAGGAGCATTTCCTTAATTCACTTTCTTTGATATTTGACTATTGTGTTCTTATTTAAAAGATAGTGTAGGTTGCTTCAAAAAAATTGCTAAAAAACATTAAATAGTCACCATTTTGATTAGGGTTATCGATATCCAATATTTTTTGCCTCGATATTCATTTTTCAATGTTCTTTAAAATAGTTTGTTATAATTCTATCCTTATCTTTGATATTTTCTAGTTGGTTTGTTTTCATGCGGGCTTGCGATCTGTTGGTCTTATATCGAAAAATAAATTGTTTTTATAGGATTGTATGAAAATTTAATTTTTTAGTATTTACTGTTTAAATAGGTTATTTTGGGTTCCCGATACTTTATAATTATTTTGTATACATATCTCAAGAGATAGATATTCGGTTCGTACCGAATTAGCTATAAATTAATTGGTTTTATTTTTTCTTACATTTTCCGTATTCATTATTAAATATTTCATACGATATTTTAAAATAAATTTTTAACTTTTTTAAGTTAATTAAAAAAATAAAAGATAATTTGATTACATTATACTTATTTGATTCTTACTTACGTTTGTTAATAACTAATGAATTTCAAGATAAAAGTTTACACTAAATTTTCTAACTAAATTTAATTTTCAAGTTTTCTTTGGTGGAATTATAATAATTGTAATATTCGTTAAATTTTATGAGTTATAATAAAATCGTATTCCTTTCGCGTACATAGGCTATTATAGATATTTAAAGAGCATGCAATTTTTTCTGTAAAAAAAACGAGGAGATTGTCTCATATTTCAAAGAGGTCGAGAGGTCGTGTTGGCAATAAAATTCGTTTGATGACACAACACTTGGACCGTCTGGGTTTTAAAAATATAATTCTCTCGGCTCTTTTTCTTTGCTTTTTTCATGTAAAAGGTCTCGTTTGTCTAACAGCTAACTGCTTTATAATGAGCACATTTTTCCTCTCCAACTGATATTAATATTTCATTTCTTTTTTTAAAAATACTTGTTATTATTTCATTAAAAAATAGTTCAAATCCTTATGTTCGTATTATACAACAAGCTTTTAATATTGTATAACCAAAAAACAAACTAATAAATGAAGTCGGTAAGTGAAAATTATTTGCGGTAATAGATTACTGTTTTAGACAGATATACAAATCATATATAGATCGGAGCGGAAAAACCTAACAGTTTTTAAAGTAATATAACAGTAATTACAAAGAGCTACATGTGCTAGACATAATATTATATCTACGCTGTTATTGTCGTAAAACCATTTTTTTATGTACACTAACATTAGGTATGGAAAATAACACCTTACAAATGTCATTCATTTTGGTCCACAGATACTGGAGTCGTTCGCCGAAACTTCTCATTACATTTCGCAGCATATATCCCGGTCTACGACCTCCTCGCGTTAAACTGCTGCTCTTTAGTTCAAGTAGTGAACATGATTTTCCGGCGACACTTTTGTCTTTAAATAATTATTGAAAGAAGTCACGTACTGAAAGATCGGTTCAACGCGATGGCTAGGTGATGTCTCCACATATGTGTATTAAACGTTCTGGAAACTTTCTCTTTAACGCTTTAATCGAAACCCGAAAAGCCGTGTGAGCAGTTCTTCATCCTATTGAAACCGCTGTTTTGGCTCGATTTATGCGCCTTCTGTGAAGGTTTGGAGCAAGGAAGTTATACGAAATCGAAGATACACTTCGATTTCGTAAAATCGCCTATTATAAATTTCGTATTTTCGCCTTCTTCAAAGAAATAGTAGCCGATCACTTCAAACTTTTCATCCCACACTACACTGTGACCCGTTATATATAAAGTGGACGCTTATGAAGCCGTCTGAAATTTACATTTGACCGAGACCGAAAGTTCTGTATATTAACAATCCGATCAGGTGGAAATAGAGTTTGTCCCTCGTGATGATTACTGTGTTTTCTGTCTTTGTTTCCAACATCTTCTTTATGAAAACTCGACGTTATTTCCGATCACAAGATTCAACTCTTAAACAAGTATTAATTCTTGTAGGATATAAATTCAAGCCAGAATGCAGTATTCTGATAATTCGATTCGGTATCTTTGAGTGGAAAATGTCGACGCCCTAAAATTCTATTGCTAGCTTCAATCACCTGTTTTACTCATTTATTGTTCTCCGTTGTTCGTATGGATCCGGCCTTCCGATGATTTTTTTTTTTGATGCTGATGGTTTCCTAAAAGCCTATACCCACATCATGATTGTGTTACGAGAAGGAAGTGCACTGTGGCGGCTAGCATTAAAATATTGACGTGAGCATCACAGAATAGCTGTTTTTGAAAAACCTTTTCGTAACGAAAGCGCAGGGCGTAGCATATCACCTATTCACCGTGACCGGAATTGCACCGAGTGGGGAAAGGAGTCTCCGCTATCGCACCATTTCTAGATCCCTTACGCACACAATAACTAAAACTATCAGAAATTAATAGCTTTTCTCTCCCATTCTATATATGTACATAAATAGCCTATTCGAAAATATTTTACACAGTTGAGTAAACACAGATCATTGTGTATCATATCAATCTATGTTGTGGGTTGCGTTACGATGAAAGTGACGTTGTTTGAAAATATTTTTTTCTTCAGATTATAGAGTTATAACAAAATACTGTGCATTTTGCGTTTTATTGATTTTTCTATTATTGAATAAAATATTTTTATATTATTTTTAAAGTATTAAAAATTTAATTTTAACTAAAAATCGCCGTTCGACTAAATTATTTGAAATTTACATATATATAACAATTTTTTTTTACCTAATCATTTTGCAAAGAGCCACGGATACATGTACTGTATTTTTTTTTTTTTTGAAATCATCAAAAAAAAAATCACATTTCGTGTTCAGTTGTGTTAAAGAATCCCACACCTTTTTATGCATGCGTTAAGATGTTTCAAAGTCGTAAGAACTATGATCTGTTTTTCTTTTTTTCCTAATCCTTCTTATTTTATTATCCTCACTTTTATTTCCATTTCAAATATTTAAATTTTTGTTTCAAAGAGAGTCTTGAATGAAAAAACTCATTTAAGCTTAATTGCACCATCATTACATGAACTATCAATCTGAATGGATTTTAAAGGTATTCTTTAAACACTAACTGTATCTTAATACATAATTGAATTTCTCACCATTCGTTTTTCAGAGCTGATTTTTTATATGCCATTTTCAAACTTTGTTTCATTTGGTATTAGGCTGATGATGATATTCTCTTTTTCTTCATCTTTACTTTTCTCGTTTTCATATCCTCAAGATAATTTTGAACGTATGTTTTATTCACGGTACAACTTAACTGCGGATGATCTGCGATGTGGTTAATCCGTTCGCGGAGAGTTGGGAATTTATTGTATTTCATATATTATTTTATTTCATGTATTTCGTGTATTTTTGTTTTTTTTTTTAAATAATTTTAAGTTTAGGGTAATATTTTGTAAAACAAGTTGTGTGATTCAAGTAATATCTTTTTCATGCATATTTAAAAAAAAACAATATTATTATTATTACCAACATCTGAGAAGAATTAGATTAAACAATGGATTCCGGGAGTAATTGAGGAGGCGTTTATATTAACTCCCTGTTTAAGATAACTTCCTGATGTACCAAGTTAAGTATATCAATAAAACTACAGTCGAAAGATATTAGTTACATTATTGATGTAAGTGCAATAAATAATGAACTTCATAAGATAGGTAAATAATTAAAAATTATTAATTACAATTAATGTGATCTATAATTAAACAGGATAGAAATTATAACGGGTTATTTTCCCACAAAAAGAGTCAATCGTATTAATATTGTATAAAAATCTGTGATAAGTAAGCAACTGATACTTCATTTAGGACAGTCTCCGGCGAGATTACATCCAACAAATTAAGCAAAGGTACATATATTTTGTAAATTTTTACACTTTTAATGAGTTAAAATTAGATATTTGCATATCACTGACGTACATCAACAAGCCTGATGTATGAAAAACAAGAAGTGATGTAATACTTTTAAACCGATAGAATTATTATTTTGGGATTGAAATATTATTTTTTTATTTTTAGCTAATTATTATTATTATTATTTTTTTTTATTCGGCCGTATTTAATTAAGAAAGTGCTGTACCAATTTACTGAAAATAGGAATACCGGGTGTCTTCTTCTTCTTCGATTTCTCCCCTCATTTGCGTTAGTTGTTACTGTTGTTGTTACAAAAACAAACATAGAAAAACCCATTACTACTGTTTCATTCCATCTTAAATGGTACGACTATGTGCTGAAGGATTTTCATTAGTGGTATTTCAGTCTAACAACAAATTTCTTTCTTTGTTTCATTTTTTAGAATTATTGTAAGTCTGTAGTTCTTCGTTATTCCGTTATTTTATATTCTAAGCGAAAAAATAGTGCGGTTACAATGAAGATGATAATGAGAAAATATCGCATTTATTCATTTCAAAGAAAGCATTGGGTGTAGGATTTTTTTTTTAATGTTTCGGGTGTATGTTTTTACATTACTTGCATGTAGATTAGTTTATTAACCCACCGTTTTAAAATTGTGTTTAATACGAGAATCAAGTGAATACATCAGAGAAAACTATTAATGCTTTTGTCCTAGATTACAATGATTTTAAAATATTTATGTGTAATTTAATATTTTTATTTCAATTTTATTGAAGATCGAAATACTTTCATATATGTTTTTTCCTAAAAATTTATGTTAACATTTTTTTAACTTATTTTTGCTTTACTTGGTAGAGTACGTAAGGCACAATATACATATATATTTTTTACTAAAAACACATATGAAATTTTTATTATCGGCTTCTCATATATTTTTCATACAAATATTTTCTCCTGCATGTTTCCTGCATCGATTTATCACCATAATCAGGGAATGAAAATTATCCACATCACTTTTCCGTTAGTCTTACATACAAAAAAAAAACAAAAAAACATCACATCACATCACAGTATTGCATATTTACAAAAATTACGTAAATTGTCGTGCTATCCGATCTAAGTTTTGGCCTGATCTGATTAAAATTCTACTAATCTTTATATTTTATTGTCAGTGCAGAAAACATGTTATCAAATTCAAAATTTGTTTGTTCATTTATGAGTTTTGAACCGAGAAATTTTTTGTTTTTTTATATTTGTAAACTTTTCCACGCATTCATCATATTACAGTGTTTATTACAAGCTTTTTCTTATCTTCATTGTTTTATCAATTACTATTACGGGATTACCCAATACGGGATTCATGTCCCGTATTAAAAATATATCTTAAATAATTTGATTTTTCTGGCTGATGTAATCTTATAGTGATTGATGTTAATTGTTCCTATTTTTATAATTTATTGTTTGCAAATGTACATACTACGACACGATTCGCAAATCATCTTGTGTATACCAAAAACCGTTGTACTTGATCAATATTTATGTTAATTTTCATTTCTGAATTATTACCAGTTTTATAGACTATTTGTGTATCAATTGTTTTTTTTTTAATATTTATTTTTGGAACTCAAATTCGAAATCTGCTGCTTTGCAATGACGAGTTCATTACTATACCAACCCGGTGGGTTTATTAATACAGTACTAATAGAGTCTAGTTGTTTTTTTGAGTAGAGTTTGGTCATTATGAAAATTTACAAAATTGCTTGGTTGTGGTACACTTAAACCCATAATATTTATTATTCACTAAACTAACATTTAACTTGCAATATTTTGTAATGCAATCCTATGTTGTAATTTACCTTTTTAATGTGTATGTAATATATATCAGTAGGGGGAAAACGGTTGTTATTATACTCTGTTTATTTAAAAAAGGATGCTAGTGACTGAACGAACGTAGGTGGAGGTAAAAAGACGCCAGCCACTAACAGTAAATATGAAAATCAGTATTATGGTAGTACTCCACGATTCCCACTACCTGCACAACTACGCAAGGACACGTAAATTAGCATTTATTCGTTTGTAGAGCGTATAACATCAACCTAATGCGGTATAAAAATGGGTATATCAGAATAAAAGGTCACCCTGTCGGTTTGTCGACTCCATTTCCTCTCACCTTTATATTCTCTCTGCCGATCCACATCGCGCTACTACAATGTAAGAACTGGTAGCTTTGTATCCTTGACTATACAAATATCAATCTCTTTTTAAAATGTATGGAGAAAATGTAATAAATAAAATAACTAAAATAGTTTGATAAAATATTAATTTATTATTTTAAAATTCTGAATTTTCTAAAAAAAGATTTGTAAAATTTTCTTGAATAATATGTTTACCTATTTTTATTACAGGAATGATAGCGGTTACTTATCGATTTTGAGAAAACATTAAAAATGTTTATGAAGGTTTTATTTCCGTTAGTTTTTACGTTTTATTTTACTTCTCTTGTTACATAATATTTTTTTAATTTATTATCTTTACAAATATTTTAACATAATCATGATTTTAGCCGGTGTTATTCAGTATTAATTAGCCCATTGCCATAAGGAGGACAAAAATTAAACCGGTGAAGATTTAAAAACGATGCAACTAAGACTAAACTTATTTTAATTTTATGAATATTTACATTATTCTACCATTTTTCTTTATAAAATGATATTTAACGAGGCGATTGTTAAAACAAAGCCGGAAAAGGATTGCATAACATTTCCGGCTTTGTCCTTGACGAATTTTTGTTTCAAATATGTCATAGGGTTATTAAATATTGATCACATAATTGTAAAATATTTACAAGAAATATTTTTATGTTTATATATTTTTAAATATTACATGGATTGAGTGTTTATTTGTTCATTATCTCTTGTCCTTTTGATTTTAGCTGGAATATTTTCATGTTTTCTAGAATATTTAAACGTTTTCCGTTTTCTGCATAATGTAATACCTTTATGGGTTATATATATTTCCAGTGAAATGATAAGACGTATGAAAATATTACATTATGCACAAAAAGGAAAACGTTTACGTATTGCTTAGAAGAAGATATGGATATATATTCCAGCTAAAATTAAAAGGAGATAGATAATTAATGAACAAATAAACACTCAACCAGATGTAATATTTAAAGTTGTTAAAATGAAAAATCAGAAAGATTAATTTCAAGATTGTATAACCATTAGATTGGGAGGAGTAAACCAGAAGAAGCCGTGACAGTAGGGATGGCGGAGTGGGATGAGCTTAACATCGCTATTTATTTGATGATCTTAACACAGGAAGACTCAGTGCTAAAATTAAGTAGTTTTGAGAATGGAGGTACGCCGAAATGCGTTGACTACGAATGTTGGAGTGACAGTGGTAGGAAGGGCAGAAAATACTCAAATTAAATAATTTTATGTACTGAAGTCGATTTTAAACGACTGCTGTACAAAAAGTTAAAAATAAAAAAAAATGGTTGAACTTCCCCTTTACTTTTATAATTTTGACCAAAATTTAATATATCATTGCCCCATATTTGGAATTTATTTAAACTATTTTCAAAGGATATATATTAATAAAATACTAATCATAATAAATAATAATAGTAATTGATATTCATTAAAATATATGACCACACACATTTACGTACTTACATCTTCCAGAAATTTTTATATTCCTATTTGCTGTCCTTTGAGCTATGTTGTTTTAAAACGTTAACACTTTCAAAATCCCCGTTGCTCAAAATTTTGGTCGGCAGCTACAATTTCCTTTCATAGCTATGCTATGCAGAACCAAGATAGCTATAATCGGGAAAGTAAAAATCAATTATGGCCATAAGTTGGAATACAAAATATTGGATATTATAGTTTTCTAACTTCTTGAATCGAGCGAAATAAATTAATAACACTGATAGAAAAAAGAAAAATTTTAATGTTTCTCTAAGTTCATTTCTTGAATTGTTTTTTTGCTTACAATACAGATCTGTAAATACAATTTTTCTATCACCTTAATTTTAAATAAATCACACTTCAAACAAAATTAAGGGAAAATATAGTTAAAATCTATAAAATTTATTATTTTGCATGGCCATATCTGTGGAATTTTTTCGCTGATGTTTTTCTTTTATAAATAGCCTCAGACTCACCCCGAATTAATGTCCAATAGTAATCGGCTAGCAGGTTAGTATTTTATTTCCATTTATAGCGGCTTTCTATCACCGAAATGTATTGGTGGAAACGTTCATTGTGTTCGTCACTTACGTCTCCTAGGTTGTCCGGAAAAAATCCAGATGCGAGTGGAGGAAATGCATTTTCAAAGACATATTAGATCCCATAGCTCTGTATGAAGTAAGAAGTTTATTAACAGTATCGTGGTAATTGTCGGATTTTTGTTTGCCGAGAAAATTTTTGCAAACGTCTTTAAATGAAGCCCAAGCTGCACTTTCTACATTATTTAACATTGAGTTAAATACATCATCTTTGATCAACTCTCTTATTTGAGGACCAATAAATATTTATTCTTTAATTTTTCCTTCACTTATATTCGGAAATTTCTGCCTGATGTACAAAAATCCGGGATTATCTTTCTTCATTGCTTTGACAAAAGTTTTCATTACTCCTAGCTTGATATGGTGAGGGGGTAAAAATATTTTTTTAGGTTCAACTAAGGGCTCATGAATATTAATTTTTCCCATTTGGAGTTAAGTTATCTCGTTTCTTACACTCTTTGGTAACATAATGTTTATCCCTAGCTCGGCTGCATGCCTAACGAAATAACTATAACTTTAAAATCACCAAATATGTTTCAGCTATGTTTTTTATAATTTATTTTTTCAAGAATGTCTTCCATCACATTGTATGTCTCTTTCAAATTAATACCATAAGCGATTGGTATCGAAGGATATTTGTTACCGTTGTGTAGTAGAACCTCTTTAAACTATACTTGGACGAATCTATGAAAAGGCGCCAATCCTCAGGTTTATGAACTTGTCCTTTGTGTAACATAAGCTCATCAATATTTGTGCAATAAACCAAATTATTTTCATTAATAAAGTACTGAGAAAGTTCTTTTAGTCGGCTTCGACAGCCCGAAATTTTTGTATTATTTTGAAGTAAATTCCAACCTTGCAGTCTTGGTCCTAACTGTTCAGCTTGATTTTTTGATAAATTTTAATCCCTAACCAAGCATTTAATTCACCTTGTGATATAAGATGTGGCTTATTGGAAGATAATTCAAAATGAAAACCATTGTTGTCTTCTTCAGTAGTCTCTGATTCTTCATCGCTACTTTCGAAACATACATTCACCGGTGGCTCAGGAACTGGAATAATTTCACTACGAGGTACAGGCCTGATTGTAGATTGCAATGAAGGATATTTTACAGTATGATTAGATTTTTCGGAAATTCCAGACACATTTGTTAAAGAAAAGTAACAATGAGTTACATGATCCTTTGGTTCATGCCAAACCATAGGTACACCAAATAGCGAAGCCTTCCGTGCACCTTCCAGCCGTCCTCTTAAATATACAGAAAAATTAGTGCATACTATATGAGAAGCCCACTTCTTATCTTGATCACCAATTTTACACTGAAAGTACAAATGATATGTTTTTGTAATTAAAGGAATAATGTTTTTCCTATTTGATTTTACGGAAACTCACCACATACATAGTAAAAGGCATCCACATCATTTACACAATTTTGAGGCATTATGACACTGCACTAATAACAAACTTAAGACAGCAATAAGACTGAATAAATTTAATTCATTCCTAAATCCAGTGCTTAATACAAACAACACAGCCGTGGTTTCAGTTACATGTTTTGACCTGCACAGACATGCTTAATCTTATCCATGAAGGCTCACTCTTCCGTATTAGATAAGATGTCATAATATATGACTATAATGTGATTTAATTCTTTGGCTAGTATTGTTTATTTATAGCTTATAGATTATGTTAACAATGTTAAACAATAAAAAATGAACTAACAAAATACAATATAGGAGCTTAAAATGCTATGTTGAAAAATTAAAAAAACCTTTAATTAAAATTTAAACATTTTCAAAAATGAAGAGTGAAAGATCCTGAGTTCATATTCGTTTTCAGCATCAAAAAACGCTTTAAAATCATGTATTGCATGTTAGGAAACAAAAATTATGTTTATCAGTGTAATTTATTATTACAGTTACATCATTATTTATTTTTTGGTGGAATTTATGAACAAAGGTAACTTAAACACCTAATAAAAAAGATAATTTACACTGTGTTTTGTTATGTCAATAATGCATCGATATATTATCACAGACGCAGACACGTGTTAAAAAATAATGATGGTTATTAAAAAACAGAATCAACTTTATATAATTAGACTATCGTTAATTAAAATTAAAAATAAACAGATATATATATTATATTATATTATATATTTATTTATATATATATATATATAATCATCGGATATATATATAATCACTATATATATACATAGTGATTTGTCATTAAAAATGAATTTCCTTTAAAATAATACATTTAAATCAAGTTCCTTATGTAAATTAACTTTTTGAACCTTGATTGGTTATTTTATGAAGCATCTATAGCAATTAGGAATATAGCTGATTCTACTTCACAAGCAATCGACTCCGAGTACTGCGTATTTGAGTTAACCATCATTTTTATTACGCATTAATTAAGTAGATATATATTTTTCAATATACAACAAAATTGTAGCGGACTAGTTACGATTCTGTGAGTTTTAATTGTCTTATACAGGTTAATCGCTAAAAACCTAAAATTTCCTAATTAGACCCCAAGAAAGAATATAAAGTGTCAGAGTCGTTTATTTCATGGGTCATAGAATATCGTTATTTCTGAATACTACATGGTTTAGAAGCAAATGCTTAACTGTTTTATTTCAAATTTTTATTTTATTTGAGGAGAAAAAATTCCTGCGTCATCTGATATATCGCTCTGATATGACGGTGACGAAATTACCAATACCATCTTCAAATAAGTATTCACAGGTTATTTCAAATAACCTGTAATAAAAATTTAGTGCTGAACATTGATAAATGCAAATTTATCACTTTCACTGGAAGAAGGATCATTGATCGGCTGGATATCAGGATCAATGGTGAACCAATAGCAGAAACTGATAAGCTGAAGTACCTAGGCGTTACCTTTCAGAGGAACGGTTCCTTAACCGAACATATAAACGAAGTTTGTAACAGGGCTGACAGAATGATAAAATCTTTAAATATCATTATGACGAACCAAAGAGCGCCTAAGGCGTCAAAGAGAAGGGTCATAGCGTCTTCGGTAATATCGTCTATGCTTTATGCGGTGCCGGTTTGGTGGATTTCAGTGCAAGTAAAGAAAAACCTGGCACGTATGATCAGGACCCATAGGAGACTGTTGCTTGGAGTGATTTCTGCATATAGGACGGTCTCCTATGAGGCTTTGTGTGTGCTCGCTGGAGTCCCACCGATTGATTTATTGGCACTTTTAAGAGTTGAAAGAGACCAGGGAGTTGGAATTCACGAATCAAGGCAGCGGCTAATGGCAAAGTGGCAGGACAGGTGGAATGAGAATGGCCCTGGAGGTAGAACAAAGAGACTCATCCACGATATTAAAAGCTGGATATATAGGAAGCATGGGGAAGTGAATTTTCACGTGTCACAATACTTTACAGGGCATGGCAACTTTAATTTTTACTTGCACAGAATCGGTAGAAGAGCATCGACGGAATGTATGTATTGCGATCGCGAAGATGATGTTGAGCACACATTTACTGACTGCCATAAATGGAGAGAAGAATTAGTAGACATCGATCTATCATCTGATGGTAACGGCAGATTAATTAATCACATGTTGCAGAGTGAAGATGCCTGGAAGAGGGTTGATTCAGCTATTAAGAAAATATTAACGCAAAAAAATGAGGACGAGAGGAGATTGGGGTTCTGATCTTAGTATAGGGAAGGGCGGATAGCCCCAGTGGTGAGGACTGGCATGCTGAGGTGTGCCAGTTTCGATGAGCCACTGGGGACTCCAAGGGTTTTCTTGATAGGAAAGATCAAAGAAAAGACCCAATCGTCACGTCAAGACAATCATGGTATGGCGTGGCGATATATATAGATGGGCATATCAATAGACTCAAAAGAACTGACCGGTGGGCCGACCTGCCATGCCGGACATACAGTCGGTAGGTGGGAAGGCCCATTTGAGTACAACAGGCACTCTCCTGGGTGGCGCAATACCAACCAGTCGGACCGGCCCAGGGGAGGAGAGTCAAAAAAAAAAGGTTATTTCAAAAGATGTATTGCACACCATTTGATTGATTTAGTACTCGTGAATAATTTCTGATGAAGGGTCAGTAACACACTTTCTTTAAACAGATACCAACTCAAATGGAAATACTTCGTCGAATACAGACACATACACACACACACACACACACACACACACACACACACACACACACACACACGCACACACTATATATATATATATATATATATATATCAACCGTTAATGCCTGAATATTTATGAGGTGGTGGTAGTAATGATTCTTACTACACCAGTGTCGTTTAATGCTACACTAGCTACACTATTTAAATTTTTTTACGAATACTTATGAGTGAATCCTTGTGAAGGATCTGTCAAATGCTAGAATTTTATTGGCAGAGTTAAATTACGGGCAGAACACGTACGTGATGTAGCAGCCCTTCTGAAATCAATGTATTCAACCACACGTGCTGTCGTTATTTAGTTCTTTTGCACAGTACAACCGGTAACTTTACAAATTTACTTGCAGATTTTAATGGCATGGGTTAATCGCATCGTTGCTAATGATTATTGATATATATTGTCAAAATAACCGTTGTGCAATGGCAAAAACGTCTTATTTTTTGTAAAATTCTGTTAGTAATAAAAGTACGTTGTTCATTCATCCGATATTCCACCTTCATATTTAATATTTAAATTCTGTAGAAATGTTTCTCTCAGGTAATATTTAATGATGAGTTACCGAAATTCTTCAACATTAGGTCGGGTGTCCCTCAAAGCTCTGTGCTAGCTCCTGAGCTATATTCAATATTCACTGGGGACCTTTCAATCCTGGAAGGTTGCATCGTCGCCACATTTGCCGATGACACTGCTATCCTTGCTTTAACAAAGACTCTTAACTAGATCGCGGGTGCTGCAAAGGGCATTGGACCTTGTCTGCACATGGCAGAAAAAATGGAAGAGTAAAGTTAATCAGGATAAATCGAAGCACGTCACATTTACCATGTGAAGGGGTGACTGACCTAGTGTGGACATGGATGGTGTCTTGATCCCACAAACAGAGAGTGTGTGGTATCTAGGACTTCACCTAGATCGGCGTTTGACTCGGACGTATTACGTGAGGATGAAAAGAAAACAATTGAACACGAAGTATACGGAACTGCATTGGCTGCTGCGGAGAAACTCACGCCTCACGTTGTCCAATAAAGTTATGATTTAAAAAGTTATCCTACGACCAATCTGGACTTACGGCATGGAGTTGTGAGTGACAGCAAGAAATATTAACGCAAATAGCATTCAACGCTTCCAAAACAAGAACAACTGCAGTGGTGCCATGATTCGCACAGAATGATTAGATTCACGAATATCTGGAGCTTCCGACGGTTCGTGAGGTTGTGAGACAGTACAGTTTATATACCAACAACGTTTAGAAAATCACGTCAACCACTTCACGATCAATCTACTTGATAACATTGGGGACGTTTGAACGTTGAAACGTCTGCATGTGTTTGAGTTAGGGGCTACTGAATGACAGTTTGCAGTTATCGCCAAATCTAGTGATATTATTTTTTACTTTATTTATTTTTTTGGTTACGTCTATAAGTTGTTTCGTTCTCTGTTCGACTAGCTATCGCTTGATTTTTTTTGTTTCTTTTAGTGACTATTTATTTGTTAATGTTTTTATTTGCTAATTGTTTATTTTTATGGATTATGAAGTCCTGTCGAAATAAGAACGAATTTCTACGTATTGTCCCGAACATACTCGAATATTACCAAAAATAAACAACTATTTTAATCGTCCACTTGTTTAGCCCATCTTATTCGAATATTAAAAAAATATATTTTTTGAAAACGTAGGTAAATATATTAAAATTTTATCAAAATCGTAGTTAACGACTTTGAGAAATTCAGTATTAAAATTTTCTTGCTTTATCCCTACTTTATGACTTTATTTAGGATGGATTAGAACAATCGAACTAGATCACAACAAGAATGTTTCCAATTTGTAGAAGGTTCCGGCATCTTCTTCGAGGTTCGATTTGCTCATACAGAACCCAAAATAGGAACCATGTCATTTAGTTTAAATCGATGGCCGATAAAGAAGGGTGAACTTTTCATGGAGAGCAAAAGCACGAAAACCCACCCCAGCATAGCTAAATTTATCCTTCAGGAAGAGGGTGACCGTTCAGCCCCAGTACCTCAGAGATTCGGTACATTTTTATCCAAAATTAAAGCAATGTATTACTTATGGATTATTTTACTATGATCACATGAAGTATATTTTGCAACAGAAATTTAATTTCGTTTAGAAATTAAAACAACCACCTTCAGAAAAGGGATAATAAACGAAAATCCTTAACTATTTCTTGATCTGTGTGGCTGTAGTAGAAGTATCCAGTTGAACTGTAAACCATTCAGCCAGACCCTTTTTGGAATAAAAATTACCCTTTCCGGGTAATCTTAATCCTAGATACAGTAATTGTAGTTTCTAGAACGGTATGGTATTCCGACTTTGACGACCACGTTTTTTTTAAGAGTACTTTAGTTTTAATCTTCTCATCTCCAAAAATGGAACTTCCTTGTTAATGGTATGTTAATAATTTAATTATTTAACCGAGAACACTTTATTGTATGAAAGACTTAAGTAAATAATAAAAATGTATATAATTTAAATTTACGAGTAACATTATATAATTATTAGCTATATGAAGTCCGTCCTCAATAGAATACATTAGTGATATGAGTGTAACAAAATGGTTAGAATATTAAAGTTAAAAGAAAATACACTTCGCGGCGGCACAAGCCAATTCAGTTTACTAGTTTAATCTTAATATTTTCCATCGGTCCAGGACGGAATCTAGTAAATTTAAAACAAAAAAAGTTCAAGTATTTCAGATCACTTAAATAATCGACAGGAGGAAATTGTATGTATATGCGAGTACGTATACATTCGTTTACTACTTCTTTTTGACAAGTTTTTATGATTTATTTTTAATTAAGAAATAGAAATTACATCAAAACAGACCTTATGATCTTTATTAGTACAATCGGTAATATAAAGAACAATGTTGAAAGAAGTAATTTACAGAAACTTTTTTTGAAAGATTGCTTGCAATAATATTATTGCCATTTTATATTATAAATAATAATGCACATATTACGATTATTAAATATCTTACAAAAAGTATCAAGAAACTTGATACTTGGTTTTGTAATTTTCAATTATAATTTTTATGTTGATCATCAAAAGTGCTTTTGTATTCGGCTTAGACCGATTTACATTTTAATATTTCTTACGTTTAAAATACGTAATAATAAAGCTTCATTAAGTTAGAAACTTATTAAAATATTGTGTAATGAATTTTAGCAGATTTCTTAATATACGGCAGTTCTCTCCCACAATGTTCAAATTTCATAAATTGATTAAATTATTATTTTTTCTCCGATTGATCTGGGCAAGAGTCCGCGCTTGTAACTGAATATTTGAAGGAAATCTTCTCTTATAAGATTATACAATGCGTCACAATAAACGATTCGGATTCGTTTTCCATTTCTATTCAAATGAAGTGCTCGATACTCGGTCGCTCGCTAGCAACGTTTGTGTTTGTGCCTCTTGATGCAGTATACTCGTAAGTTAGTAACTGATGCTTCCGTGTAGAATCGTATAAACTGTTTTCAGTCTTTTGTCTGGGAATAATCTCCCGTTTATCTGCTCTCTCATTTCTAGAAAACAATTTCTACTTAATGTTTCTACTTTTCTTTTGATCAGATAGTATTATTACTTATTACTGAGATAATAATAATAATAATAATAATAATAATAATAAGAAGAAGAAGAAGAAGAAGAAGAAGAAAACGTAATTAATTTAACAATTAAAATTTTGTCATTTGTTTTAAACTAATTCTGCAGTTTTGTTTAACTCAGTAATATTATTAAACTTCTTTCTGATAAAGTTTTACTTGTACAATATATATTAATACATCAATATACTTTGTATATATATATATATATATTATTATTAATTAATAATTAAGTAATTAAGTAGTTAGTATGTTTGTACACGTATTCGGTTATTTCTTAGGCACCCACTGATACATTCTGAATGATTAAATCGAATTCAAGCTTCATGCATCCGGTGAATGAAATGTAGAAAACAGATTGAATTTCATTTTGGTATTTCCTTTAAGAGAATCGGTAGAATTGTTTAAAAAATATCAGAAGTTCAATAGAAAGTTTTATTGTCGGTATAGATTGTAATTTTAATAAAATATTGAACAAGATTTAACAAAAAATTTAACTATTTTTAAGGATACAATTTTTTTATAAAATATTTTATTAAACAAAATAGAATTAAAATTATTTTCAGACAGATTTAAGCGTAATTTTTTAAATTAAGACTTCATACTCGGTTAACACGTATATTCTAAATTAAGACGGTACTGTATTTTACATCATTTTTGTGAAATGTTTTATTTAGAGTGTGATACTCTATGGATCTGAAACGGTAACGATGAGAAAGGCAGACAGAAAACGAACTGAGGTTCTCGAGATGCGGGTGTGGCGCAGATTGATAAATGTTAGATTGTAAGACCGTATAAGAAATGAAGTAAGAAGGAGAATCGGAGAGAACAGGAAAATGTTAAATGTGATTGATATAGGAAAAGGAACTGGCTAGGACATCGAATGAGAAGAAGATGTTTATTGGTGGATCCGACAGAAGGCTTGGTGAATGGCAGCAAAGGAATAGGAAGGAAGAGATTTCAAATGATAGATGGGATTGTGGAAAAGGGAAAGTATGCTGAAACAAAGAGGATAACAAAGGATAGAAATAGGTGGAGAACAGCAGCCGCGACAGGACCTACCCTAATGGCTATGAATGTGAAATGATATTTAGATACATCGACTGACTCGAGTTTTGTATACTTATCAGAAGGATACAGGCGAGTGAAATTTAGAAAATAGGATGGATTTTGTTAGGAATTTTAATTTATATCAAAATGGGGTAATTGATTTTACAGGTATCAGAGATTTAATAGGTTTATTTTTCGTTTAAAATGCATTTTTTTTCGGGAGAGTAGTATAATTTGTCATATTCGACATTATCACACTATATCGTTTGTCTGTAAGTTTTTGAGACTGCCGTTTTATTTTAATTTTATGATTGCATTGTATACAAAATTTATTAAACCTGGAAACTTCGGTGGAAGTTATTAAAATATTATTTTTTTTAAATTAATTTTTGTTAACACATTTTTTTATAATTAAATACGCTCCAAATTTTCTAATGAGCTTAAGGTTACTTTATGTTAATCCTAAATAATCGAGTTTTTTGTTAGAGTTTTTAAATTTTCATTTGACATTCGGGGAATAATTTTTAAAATGATATGTAGGTCTAATAACAAATAAATACACCTAATTGTTTACCATAATAATTATTCAAAACTTTACCTACTGCATTTCATTACCAACGAAGCAGAAGTAAAACCTATTGATCGCCGTAAGCCGAAAACAAACCATTTGCGGGCAAATTTTTATATGATTTTTTTTCTTAATTTTAGCTCTAGAATCACTCTCGAAATTGTGTTCTTTCCTGCTAGAACGCCAGAATATAATATATTATTGTGTATCGATTAGAGTAGAACATTTATTATTTATTTACTTTAAAGATTTTATTAATAGAGCGTAAAATATGACTAACACTAATTATCAGGATGCAGTAAGTTGAAACAAAACTAATGTTAAGTTACTATGAGGAGGTTTGTTATTAATATCGTCATAGAAGTGCTGCATAAAGATATGACAGTAATAATCTTTTCTTTTTTTTCAGGTAACTATATTACTGTTTATTTTACAACATCCTGGAAAAAAAATCGCCTACAGACAGTCATGGTAGGATATTTTTAAATATAATTGTTACATGTTTAATTACTTTATTATACTCGTAATATTGTATGCAAAGAAAATGATTCTTGGATTAAGGAAACCGTATCTATTCAATTAAAATTTATATATATATATATATACATGCGTAGATTATCTTAAAGTTAATTTTTTTCTGCATTTATTCATTTCCAAAATATTTTCTAAAATTTATTTGGACAATTTATTATATTGCAGTTTAAAAAATTCTATTTTTAATAGTTCCAATTATTTTTCAAATAATTTGTTTATGAGACTGTATAGTAATTGCAGTTTAAAATATAATTATTACTCTTTGGAGGAATTTTCTTGTACTTATTATGATTACGTCAGTTATTTAATTCAGAGTTGTAATGATTTCAGAAGTTATATCTGTTTTAAAGAAAGGGTGTTATTTCGTTCTCAAGACGCTTAGCAAAATAATGCATTCTCCTAGTTATACCTCATGCGCGCGTAAAATTCGACATGACGAACGTAAAATTCCATCTCGCAGACAAACATGCGTTATAAAAATAAAATAACTTTGGTCTCCGATATATATGAATACTGCTATTTTTTTACATAAACATATTTGGACGAAAAAATGTTTTATCTCTGAAATTATCGAGTACGATAGCGGAATACATATTTATTTCAACCGTGAAATCATATACTCTATTTAAAAACTCGTATGGAATGTGAGTATTATTTAATAATAATTAAAAGGAATGATTAAGATATTTATAAAGTATCTAGGAATAATAAATAGCGGGTATCCCGAATAGAAATCCGAGGTTAAAAAATGAATGTAGTTTTTATTTTGCATTACTAATAGTGTTTTACGATGAAGCAACAACAGTTAAGTTTTAGTTTATATATTTTCGTCAGATAGCCGCTGCGTTAGACTGTTGCACAAGCCAAGCTGTTATGAGCCCGAACTTCAATAGCGTGTCTTCGTCTCAAGAGGAAGCCTAATACCTGTACTGGTTTACAAAAACAGAATCAGTATAGTATAAATTCATTGAGTGACGGGATCTCGTAATTAGTGTGAACAGTTTTTGGAAACCGGAAGTTTCGCAAGAATAATCACTGGGTAGTACTAAAACATGTACCGAAACACAGAAAGAATTCTACTCTTTCTAACGAAGTTCAAACGTTCAATTCATAGTGTTAGTCGTCGGCGAAACATTCCTAAAAGCACAGTCCATGATGTTCGCAAGCGATTGAAATTTCATGCTTATATCTGTAACTACTCCGTGAAATTTAAACCTGACGATAAGTGACAAAGAGTTCAATTTCGACAATATTAGATTCCATTTCTGCTGATGCGCATTTTATTCTCTGATGAAGAAATATTTCACGTTCATGGAGTCATGAATCATCATAATTGTCGAGTATGTGGCTCAGAAAATCCACACAAATCGGTGGAATTTGTCCACAATGTTGGTAATTGAATTCTGGTGAGGTATCATGCACATTGAATATTTGGACCATTTTTTGCACTAGCAAATTATTACGGGCATAGCGTATGCGAACATGTTAAAGAACTTTGTTTCCACAGGTTGAAAATAGAGAGGGTCTAATTTTGTAAAAGGATGGAGCCTCTACACATCATGCAGAATTGTTGCGGACTGCACTAACTACATGTTCCCAGCAGGTCGGATAGGCAGATCGGATAGCTCCCGTCGCTTGGCTACCGAGAAGTCCTGATTTGACGCAGTTGGATTTCTAAGAAAATGTCTAGTTACTCGACCACCCCCCGCCTAAGAATAACAGCATCCGTGGAAGGAATTACTGCAGGCAGACATGCTCTCCAAAGTGTGAAATGAGGTGAATAATCGGTTGACGTCTGCAGGACTGTAAACTGTGCTCATATTAAGAGCTAAAAATTTTGAGGTTTTTACTTTCATGTAATAAAACACATATACTTGCAATTCTAAATGTAATAATTAAATTTAAAACCGCGGAGCTCCTTTTAAGACAACTTTTCAATATAGTTTATTTTATTATAAAAAAAGGACATTAAAAATGTTAAAAACACGTTTTATAAATTTATTAATCGGAAACCTTTTAATTTTCAAAAAAAACTATTGTAAAAATTTTCGTATGAAAAGATTATCTTCAATAAAGTATTAAAGACATTTTTTTTTTTAAAAAGAAGTTTGT
Source organism: Lycorma delicatula (assembly GCF_047948215.1). Taxonomy (NCBI): domain Eukaryota; kingdom Metazoa; phylum Arthropoda; class Insecta; order Hemiptera; family Fulgoridae; genus Lycorma; species Lycorma delicatula. The sequence goes on along the minus strand of NC_134458.1, from coordinate 161,114,704 downwards.
AATTTTTTTGTTTGTTTTTTAGCTTGATAGTTTGCTTTATAAAATATAACTTCTAATTCAATTAAATTGTAATACTTTCACTAAATGTACAGTTTTCTAGATTTAAACCACTTGACTGCTATTTTATTCCATCAGGCGTTTCTTGGACTGATCTGGAGGAATTACTGGCTTCCTTTGTTTACCTCTTCATCATCTTTAATATATTTTCCCTTGTTTTTCTCAATCCCAATATCTTTTATCTCTCTATTAATCATTATTTGAAATTCTGATTCGTAATTCCTGATATTCAGACACTACACCAAAAGAGTTTGTATTAAATCCGGTCGCTTCTTAAGCATAAATCTCAATTTTATAAAACTATTATCTGTGCTAATAGACGAGAAGTTGGTAAATCCTCATTTTCTGTTTCCATAATTTATCCCGAATGTGCTTAATTTCTAAGTGTTTTATCAATAACTTCAAATTTCATTATTGTACACTTTTCAACTCAAGTCTGTAAAATTTTATTTTTTAATATGAAAATTTCTCGTAAAAGAAATAACATTCATTAAAAAAAAAAGAATATATATATATATAAGGAAACATAATTTACCAGCAGTATATTTATGCAAACCGATGATATAATAGAGACCGATATAATCCGGTAGCATTATTTTCAACTTTCATTAATATTTTGTATTAAGAGCCACGTAACTTGGCGGCTGACTTTATCTTGTTACCGTTATAAAGAAAAATTAAAAAAAGTAGAATTGCACTATTATATTTATCAATTTTTTTTTGCGTAAATGTATATAACAATACTTGTGTGTCGTTTTCCTTTTTCTTTTTACTAGCATGGAGAAAGAAAAAAACATGGTTTTTCTGGAGATTATAATAATTTTAAATCGAAAAATGTTACGAAATATGGAAAGAATTAAATTACACGTGAAGGCGTAGATTCGTAACTTTATGAATTAAAAAGGCCCACGTGGCTTTCGTTCAAACTGAATAATACTGTAAAGTCGTGACAAATTTGTAAACGACTTAATGTGTAACAAATTACTTCTCCGTAATGCATTGCAACCGAAATGCAATCTTTCAGATTCCGGAATGCCCGTCTTTTGAAAAACCGTTTTTAAAAAGTCAAGCCACTTTAAAAAACATTCAATTTCATAAATGAATGGTACTCGCTCGGTTAGATGAAAAACGTTTTGTTAGAATATCAGATATTTTTATCGCTGTCGGTTTTACTTTCCCGTCTAGATAGCTATAGCAGAAGGGAAAGTATTGTGATCGGTCCAGCTCGGGCATAAGCGGTTTTCACCGGTTCTTGACGTTTCGACACCTAAGGAACCCAAAAAACCGGATGGAAATTTTCCGGGTGTTAATATTCTTATGTACGTGTTTATGTTTGGTGGCGGTTTCTGAATCACCTTTTATCTCCAGAACTACTGGACCGATCTTGACCAAACTTGGCCAGATTACTTCTGCCAAGGAGGTGAGGCTGTAGACCAATGTCACCCTCAATATCTCCAGATTTCGCCTAATTAACGTCATATTTTTTTTAGGGACATTTGTTAACATTAAAAAATAACAGTATTTGCAAATAATAATTTTTTTACAAAATCACTTCCCTACCCCAAAAAATGCTCTAAACTACTGCTATGTTGTGACGTCACAGATGAGCGGTAGAATTAAATATATGAATAGTATGAAAAGTGTAAAAAACTAATTTGGTCTGCCCAGGTCTCGAACTCGATCACCGGGTCGGCTCAGTATCTGGTGCATTAAGCCTCGCATCTACACCGGTCTACCGATCGTACAAGCGAAATTTGTTCTATGTAAGATGTGAAATTACATTAGTTTAGTTAGTGCCGATCGTTGCCGTTAGTACCGCCAACATCTGCGTGAATTAATTACGGTGTGCACGCGCGCTTAATTAGAATCATTGAATTTAATCAACGAAAAAATATATTTAAATAAAATGGTAAATATTTTAAATAAAGTTGTCTGTATGTGTGTGGAAGCTGTACAAACAGATACAGGCGGCTTTAGCCGCGATGCGGGAAAGTCCTACAACTGTGTTGTCAGTTTTTTATAGTTGTTTAAATTTTACTTTTAAAAAAAATTCCTGAAAAACTGTATTTTATTTTCACGTGAATAGAAAGAAAACTGAGAACGATATGTAAGTGTTGTTGTTTTCAAATTTATCCGTAAATTTATATGGCGTTTAGTATTATTTAGTTCTGTACAAACTGTTTTTATTGTTAAACAGATATAACAGTAAGGAAAAGTAATTACTATGTAAAATGATTTTCAATGCGGTTATTTATTTTGTGAATATATATATATATATATATATATATATATATATATATATATATATATATATATATATACATATTAGTACTGCAATAATTTGTGGTCTGCATGTTTGCGCGCCAATGCACGCCCGCGAACGCGCGCGTGTTTTTATTGGTGATTTTTATTTTGTAACGAATACGGTTTGGTTGATATATTAATAATCGAGTGGGTGTTCATAAATCTTTCACAGTTTTATTCTTATATTGAATGTATGGCCTTTTGAAATTCTAATTAATTGTTATGTGAAAACGGTTCGTTCGGTATTGTAATCGGATTTATTCTCTTTTTATTAATTAATTATAAACTTCATTAGAATATCTTAAACAGTTTATTAGAGTTTTATTATATTTACCGTACTACGTGACGGTATCATAATTTGACACAGTAGGACTATATTTAGGGATTGGTTTTATCTGGTTTACACACTAAATTTTTTTTGCAATGGTTATAAATAATTTAAGTAATTGCAACGTAGAAGTAGAATATAATATTTATTTTGTTGAAAGTAAATTTTATACTTTCCGCTAACTATTAATTCTATTTTTTCTGTTATCTCCATCAAATACTTTTGCAGAGATTTCTATTTCTTTATAACGAATTTTTTAAATTAAAATTTAGTTAAAAATATTCTGAAGAAGGAAAAATCATTATGAAACGTACTCTATGGAGATTATAAAAATTAAAACAAAAGTAGTATTAGGAAAATTGTTTGATGTGACGGCGTGACGTCTGTACGTACTTACGTACGTATGTATGTCACATAACTCAAAAATAATTAGCCGTAGGATGTTGAAATTTCGGATTTAGGACTGTTGTAATATCTAGTTGTGCATCTCCCCTTTTGATTTCAATCGACTCGACCAAAAGTGTCCAAAAAAGCCCAAAATCCAAAAAGTTTGAATATTGAACCTTTTTTTAATTGCAGTAATAAGCCCTCATTGAGAGGGCTTTCAGAGGGCTAACGATATATCATAAATGGTACTTATTTTCATTGGCTCCAGAGTTATAGCCAAATAAAATCTTAATTAATGAAATATTTGGATCTTAGGGGCACATCGGTTCGAATCAGACTTTAACTCTTTTCTTTAACTTTTTTTTTAAATTTAAATATATTGATTTATTAATAATTATTATCCTCTGATTGTAAAAAAATTGTCAATAAATAATAATTGACTAATAACAATAAAAAAAGAAAAAAATATCAGAAGTTATTAATGAAATAAAATTTTATGTACTTTTCGTTTTAAAAACATTTGTATACGTAATTTAATAAGCGTACAAGGAAGTCATGTATTGTCCAATCAGATTTTTTAAGATTAATTTCAGAGGATGAAAGGAGCTCAGGAGCATAATAAAAGAAACATACAGCTAACATGCAATACTACTATCAAAATATAATTATACGTTTGATACTTCTACTAATAATACTGCCACCAAATGTAATAATAATAATATTGTTATTATTATTATTATTATTATTATTATTATTATTATTATTATTATTATATTACATAATATAATAATAAGCTAAATCTATGAGAAAATGATTAAATTTATTATATGTTTTATTATTGTTATAGCGATTTACTGTGGATGTTTTTGTATTATTTTAGCCACCCTTATTACAGTTCATGAGGGATGAAAGTAGGCCTGGATGGTCTATTCTTATTTTCGCAGGCACTATTATTTACTCGGCTGCATTCATTAATTAATGAATATCGGATTACTTTACAATGTACACTGTTTTTGTAGGTTATACATTTACTATTACTATTACAATTTAATATTTACTATTTTCGCTGTGTAAGTAATTCAGTTCAAAGCATACACTCATCTAGAGAGTGCCACAATACAAAGTCCTCAGACTGAGGCGGAAGAACATAACCCTTATGGTCGGAGGGTGAAAGGTAGCGGAGGAACGACGGCTCTGCGGAGCCGTCGTTCATCTGTGGTAGTGTGGATGGGCGTCGGTGATGAAGCACGGAGACCCAAGATCCCTCTGGGCCAAAGGCACCTCCTGGGGACGTGCAATGCTTAATTGTGAGGTTTGGTCGGTAGGGCGCAGGCACACATACGGTTTCTTAATAACATTTGGCGGAACCTGTTAGCGAGTCCGACACTCCAATCCCCGTAAATGGGATTTTTCAGACTCATCGGATACAAACAAACATGCAAAAAAAATGAAAAGACACATACATTAAAATTACAAAAAAAATGTAATTCTTGGATATACAAAGTTACATAAATATATTAGGCAAATTTATTTTATTACGGTTTTAACAATTTTTTTATCAAATTTTAAGTTTGCCTTTGTTAATAATCTAAATCAACCTGTAGTAAGTTTTTTTTTTTATTTGACTTAAATGGTATGGACATCAAAAGTTTTAATCTCAAATTTTTAAATAAAGAAATTTTATTTCCTAAAGTTAAAATTTTTATCTCATTAGTCATGCACATCGGGTAAATCCAACCGATCTTTGTTTACATCCTGATATTATGGACAATAATTTTTTTAATTTATATATATTCAGGATTCGAATCCTGAACCGCCAGAATGAAATCTAGGGAAGCAAACACTGTCAATGAGGTTGGTGGAACAGATAGTATTTTATTTATTTCACATTCACAGCTATTTTCACGATCTTTTTTTAATAACGAGAAACGAATTTTGTAGTATGACCTGGATACGAACCTACAACCATCTGGATGAAGGCAGAGACGCTACCATTCTATCAAGTAGGTCGACGCATTAATAATAATAAAAGGTAAGACTCCAGTAGTTGCCTGTGGTTCTGCTTGGCACTGAATCCGCTATCCAGAGCGCTCAATGAGACACCGAACGGATTCGTTCTAAGCAAGAAGACAGGCAAGCATTTCGGATCACCTACTTATTATTGTACATGTATCACCTTAAGCTGTACGCTTCTACAGCTGACCACCTCCAGTTATTAGTCGAGCTGATCGAAACCTTCAATAGTAATAATAAAAATGACGTTCAGATTAGATAAATGCATTACTCAAAGAGCTGAGAAAAGCTACCACGAAAACCTGAAGTACATAAGTTGGGTACAAATGAAACGATCGATCCCATGCAAGCGGGAGAAACTTTTAAATACCTAAGATTCTAGCCGTCAATTAAACTGGATCACGGCTCCAGCAAACAGGAACTGCGCAATAAACATGCCAGCCGATTGAAACAAATCCGTAAGACGGAGCTAAGCGGAAGATACAAATCAACAGCTGTTAATGCTTACGCCGTACCGCCCCTCGTTTGGATTAGTTAAACCTAGAGGTCGAAAAATAACAAGGAAGACGAGCACAAAGTTCCACTCCATCACCCAAATTCATACGTGGAATGATTCCACTTCTTTTTTTTTTCTCTACCGAGAACAAATAAACGGGCAGGAATAACCGATATCGTAAATGTGTATTACATGCAAATTCATACGCACTGACAATATTTTTAATCGAAGAAAAACGAGCAGTTTACATGCCACCGTTATAAGTGCTTGCAACAAGTATACCCACTTAATCTCCAAGACGAAATATATGAGCCTCTTCAAAATGTAGAGACTGAGGGAGAAAAGCTACGGAAGTGGGAAGAAAAAGAGATACACGGAAGGCAAAAATATTGGTTGTTGCATTTTGATGTGCAAAGATATTGGCAAAAATATTTGATGGGCAAAAATATTGGTTGTGGCATTTTGGTGTGCATTTTATGAGAAAACACCGCAGATGTGGCTACGAAGAGGAACCATATTTGCTTCATGTTCAACATTCAAAATGCTACTGTTAAAGCCAGAAATTACACCAAACACATCATTAAAAGCAGTACATACTGACGTTACTGATAGTAACACCCAAACTGACACCTGCCGACTGTGCAGCGATGGATAGGAGATTTTCGATCACATCATCCGCCACGATCTCGTCGCTAAGATCGTACATCAAGAAAAAGCTATGAAGTACGGACCATCTCTCTTGAAAATGCATTATTTGAAATATAAGCCGGATTTGGTAATCGAAAGAGAAAGAGAAAAGCTGTATTGGAATAGAAAAATAAAGACTGATAGAACTATTGCGCACAATAAACCGAACATCACACTAATCGAAAAACAACGAAAGAAATATTTCTGGTTCAAATCTCTTATACCGAATAGCAGCAACAATTTGGATAAAAAGAATAGAGAAAACGTTGTATACCGTTGTCTTAGGAAATTAAGGAAATGTAGCAACAAGATGGTGTTCACATAGTGCCGATCATCCTCTCGACTACGGGTGTGATACCGAAAATATTATTAGCGAACATTGAAAAATTGAAACTCGACCGATGGGTCTATTTATAGTTACAGAAAAGTATATAATCATCAGTCCTGCAGCATAGTTAGGAAATTCCTAACCCACCGGGTTGGTCTAGTGGTGAATCCGTCATGAAAATTAGCTGATTTTGAAGTCGACAGTTCTAAGGTTCAAATCCTAGTAAAGGGAGTTACTAAACGGATTTAAATACTTGATCGTGGATACCGGTGTTCTTTGGTGATTGGGTTTCAACTAACCAAACATCTCAGGAATGGTCGACCTGGTATTGTACAAGATTACACTTGATTTACATTCATACATATCAACCTCTGAAGTAATACGTTACGGGGGTTTCACAAGCTAAACAGAAAAAGAAAGAAAATTCAAAAATTCCTACAATGAAATAGTTGGATAGCTTGACGAAAAAAGTCCACACGAATTGTGCCACCATACAATAGCTGTTTGAGTTTTAAAAAAATAATAAAAAAATAACATAGAATAATCCGAAAATAGGCTGCAGCTGTCATTAGAAAATATTTGTTATATTAAATAATTTTGATTATGTTCGTAAAACGATATAAGCAGTACATAACTTTCTACAAATTAATGTATAAATTATTAATACAACTGTAATAACAATAACAGAAATGGATGATATGATAATTTCGTTCTGGTGGCGTAATTTAATTTAATTTGTGTATCATTTTGTAAACACATAAAATATACGTCTCTCAGCCTGCAGACAATGTTATAATACCGAATAAACAGAATTCAATTTTCAACAGCCCGGCTATCTAGTCCCTCAATCACACTATGAAAGATCTTTTGAAAAGTATTTTTAAATTATGTTTCTTAATGTAAATATTGTCCTGATACTTTATTCTATGTCATTTCTTTTTTTGACTAAAGATTTTATATAAAAGCTCGATTAATATCTTAAAGTAATTATTACAAATTTAAAAATCAGATGAAAAATTATAAAAGAAAACTTTTTGAGAAAATTATTCAGTGTTCAAAAGTGAAGCAACCTTATGGGAAAATGAGTAAATTACAATAGCTGCAGAAAGTGGCCTCCATTATGCAATTCACATAATTGTTGAATGTTGAATGTTCTTAAACACATGTTGTTACGTTTGTTGAGGATTGCAGTGACACATCGTTCAATTTTGCTCTGTAATTCGGGAACGGTTTGAGGATGAATTTTGCAAGTGGCATCCTTAAGATGCCTCCACAAGAAAACGTCAGGAGGGAATCGATCAGGAGACCGAGGGTGCCACAACCCTTTCGAAATCACTTATCTATGAAAACACTTATCCAAGAAAATCATCATGTTGTTGGCTGTATGAGCCGTAGTATTGTCCTACTGAAACCACGCGTACTCTAGCCGATCTGCAGGTATAGTGATTACAAATTGCTGCAACATCTGTATTTAGCATTCTCTTATCACTGTGGCATGAATGAATGTCATGAAGATTCGCACACGGACATTTAACACGAAACATTCACTTTTTGTCCGTGCAGAGGTGACTCGTGCAGTTGATGTGGATCTTCCGTACACCAAATGCGTGAATTCTGTGCATTCACGTATCCATCAAGGTTGGATCATGCCTCGAAACCGATCGAGTGAGTACTTTCTCATCTGGCGTTACAGATGACATGAACAGTTGACAGAAAGCTACACGTTTTCCAGTGTCTGCAGATAACATCTCGTGAACAACACGTATTCTATACGGATGCATCTTTAAACACTTTTGCAATGTAATGTGGGCACTACCAACAGAGATAGATAGTCGTCGTACAAAGCTCTTGGGACTAACAGAATGTGCAGCATCCATGTCGATCAATTTTTCTGGTGTTAGCAATTTTGGTTGTCCACATTTGGTTGAATCTACCCCATTCCCTGTCTCTTGGAATTTGTCGTATAGCCGCTTGATGGAGGATTTGTTTGGTGGATCCACACCGTACATTTCTGTGAAGGCATTGTTGGTCTGGGCATAACTGACACATCTAATATATTGGGAGGCAATGAATAATCTCTCCTGCATTGTGTAACCCATTTTTCCTCAATTAAACCTGCAACAAAAGAAGGAAACATTCTTCCATAAACTTGCGTCACTTTTTGAACACTGTAGCATGTTAATGTATTAAAAATTTTATACTTTTCTTTTTTGCAGCCTCGTTTGACTTTCGGTTTGGTATTTCGGAAAAGTGTTATTAAAAGAACGTTTTTAAGAAATTATTTATAGCCCAGAAGTATACATTCGGGATAATTCGGAAAAAATCGAGATTATCTGCAACCTTTGAATTATTTAAAAATTTTAGAATATTTTTTGATACACACCTAGGTTAATCGATTCAATTTATTTAAATTCAGATCCATTATATTAAAAATGTATGCTCTTCACAAGACCAGAAAGAAATCTAGAATAAAATTATATTACCACTGCCTACTAAAGAATTTTTCAAAAGATTGTACGGAATGTAGCACAAACGATGTACAAAATTTGCTTGACTGTGGATATCGGTGTTCTTTGGCAGTTGGATTTCAATTAACAACACGTCTCAGTAGCGATCGACCTGAATCTGTTCCGGACTACATGTTTACAAGTACATTTATACATACACTGCACTACGTCTGCAGTTTCCGTCCGTAAATAAAACAATATAAATATAACCTCGATTAAATTATTACCCGTCCGATAAAAGATAGACACAACGGTATGGGAATTTTGTCCTTGTTCTACGATTAATAGGGAGACACATAAATCTCCTGCTATCCTTGCGTTCCGTTCCGTACCTATTCTGCTACGTCAGACCTGGCAAGTCAATAATTGCATTTGCCTATACACACACCCACGCGCGTTCGCGAGCACTCGCGCACACACCCACGCGCGTTCGCGAGCACTCGCGCACACACCCACATGCACACAACCCAAATCCGGCAGAAATGGGAAAACTGGTTGGAGAATACGACATAATTTTACCGTGACAACACTTATTCGAGTAGGAAAAATCGAAAGGTTATTCTAAAAATAAGATATAGGTGTATTCTTTTCTTCGATCGATCGACTGGGTCTGTCGTTAAGTGATCTTTTTACTCGTGTTTATCTTTGCTTGTCGTTATACGTTAATTAAAAGCGTAATTTTGTTTTTCAATATAACCACGGTAGTTACTTTTTTTCTTTTGTATTTATAAAGTGCCATATTGCTGGTAACCTCAGAAACAGGTTGTTTCTATGACGGTACCTAATTTTCATTATAATTAGTATATTCTTAAGTTAAGGTGCAGCTCGTACGATGATTACGATGAAAATAAATTGATATTATTATTATTATTTGTAAGTTTCATCGCTATATATAAAAACACGCAACTTTCAATAAATCGAGCGATACAAAACAGTCTACCTTAACTGTAACTTTTGCATATTTATTTAACACAGCTCGTCTAACTTAGCACGATACTTCTTACGATATAATAGCCTTGTACTTCCATTAATCATTTTTAATAAATTACCGAATATTTAATAAAGTTTTTCCATCATTTTATTTATAATATACTTAAAATATTCTCTTTTAAACAAAACAGCTCTGTCGATAATTTTCAAACGATAGTAACAAAAAAAATTTTTTTTAAATCCTTAATTTTTTCGATATCACATTCAACGTGTACGTAAATATATACTTAAAAAAAATTCCGTTACCTTCCGAAGCGTTATTTATTTTGTAGTTATTTATTATAATAATTAGTATCTTTATGTTATTTCATGTTTATATTTTAAATAACTAATATGGGTTTTAATCATACATATTTTTTATTTTATAATTGTCTACTGTTAGTTCCTGCTCTGTTATAACATGGTTTCCCTTGATCAATCCAGGCAAGTGCTTGGGCATTTCTTTTTATCCACACAGTAGCACATGTGTATAATGTATTATTATACACCGATTAAAATTATTTACTTTTGCATATTTATTTAACGTATCTTTAAATACATACACAAATATTAACACCTTTAAAATCTATTTTCTTTTGCAGAAATTTTATTCGTTTATTACTCATATAGTTGCATTATTATTATTTTATAAAATATTTCCGTTTATTAATACGGGCTATAACCTCTTCTACTTTTTGTTCATTAATTTATTCACTTGATAACGGTGCTACGATTTCCATGGTTTTCATTGATCCCTGTAGGCAAATACAGGATTACTTTCATTTTGTTATCTTTAGAATAACATGACTACTATTATACAATTTATCTTCTGAGCTGAATAAAATATTTATTTATAAGTATATTTTTAACTTTTTTATTTTTTTCGTACGTTATATTATTACTGAATAATATATATATATATATATATATATATATATATATATATATATGTCGCCTTTTACCTCGAAGAAGATGGTGCTACCATCTATCATAGTTTGTTTCAAAATCGTATATTTTTGGAACATTATATAAATAAAAAAATACTACCTTCCTTCAATAAAATAGTCGGATAAAAAAATAATGAATTTAATAACACAATAACTGAACTAAATAACGGGAATATTATTTTAAATTAAGAATCTTATATTCTTTTTTATTTATAACTTTTTTCATATAGGCATCACTACTGTGGTCATTAGCCCATGTCACAAGGTAAAATATTCCTGCTCTTGTTAAAATAAGCGGGTAAGGCAGAAGACCAATCTTGTCAATTAGAAGTCTGGAAAGCATACTAGTCATAAAGTAATAAAACCCAGAAAAACAGATGATGAAAAGGGTGCGTTGAACCCTTGCCACTTAAAAATATGCAATCCATCCCTGAAGAAATGTCGACAAAGCTATCAAAAGCGGTTGTGAAGGGCCAGCAATTATTAAGAACACATCCTTAAAAAAATTCGTCACTAACAGAAAAGAAACACAAAACACAGATAAAAAGAAAATCAATAAACAGTCATCCTGACATGAAACATTTCATTCGTTAAACTCGTAGTCGCTCTAAAAAAAACCGTTTTTTTTTTTAAAAACTTGATAATTTTCTTCTCTTTTTAATATATCATTTTAAGATAAATCGATCTTTAAATATTCGGTTAATTTTAACTTCATTCTCAGATATCTATAAACGTGCACTCTTCAACTGTATATTTCACTGTAAGGTATGAGTCACAGCTTCCACATATTGGTTAATACCAGCGCGGCCAGGTGTCCATATGAAGATGCATTTTCCGTTGTCTTTGAGATTCTTAATTGCTATTAAGACATCTCGAACAAGTGCATCAAATGTGAACCTATTCCTTAACGCTGTGATTGCACTTAAGGATCAGAGCAGAGAACGACTCTTTCTTTGCTATAATGGAAAACAAAGTGAAGAGCTTCCTGAATAGCAAAAAACTCTGCTGTGGTAGTCACTGGCTATTTTAGATAGTCCCCAAAAGCGGGATTCGTCATTACCACTGCAGAGTTTCCGACGCCGATCTCGATCTTCAATCAATCGGTAAATGTATGGTGTAGTTTTTATAATCGGATATATATCGTCAAAAAGCATTTTCAATAAAGTCTGTAGTATTTTCTTTTAAGTCGATACGGCCCTGCATCGTTGGCATTAGCCAAGGTGGAGCTTCTGTTCTGGAAACTGATAGGACTTCTGGGAAAATCTGGTCGCACAAATTTTTAATTTTATCATCCCAGCAAATCTGGTAAAGGTAGGTCATTTCCAATGTTGTTCAGCCAAACCATGTTTATAAAAGGAAACGATGTTTACACGTCTTAAGAAAGCAAAGTCACGAGTTGCGTATCTTATTAATACAATTTACCTTCTGTAATTCAGCGGTATAACTCCGGCTTTAGACAGATGTCAATCAGGCTTGTGCGGTAGTATCCTGCACCAAACCTGATTTCTACCATAAATATGTTCACATAATTTTAATTAACAGGTTGGGAATTGTGATTTATTTTGTTGTAATTTTTTATATCTTGTAACTTCATGTATTTACTTTAGCATTTTTTTAATTTTCTATTAATCCAGTTATAATGCTGATATTTTCAGTTCATGAGAAATCATAATGATGTTTGGTTATATTAAACAAAAGAAGCTTCATACATTAAATTTGAATTGTAAACTAAAACCGGTTCTATTTGCTAAGAAAAAGTTTAAATAAATTATTTTAACCTGAAATTTTTCTTTATATTAAATATCTTTACCGATATCCTGTCAATATGTTCTTAAATAGTAACCTAACAAAGAATAAATAAAGTTAAACGTTAACAGAAAAATTGTCAGAATTTAATAAAATATATTTATTTAAAACCGAATACCAAAAAATAAAATAAGTAGTACCTGTATTTAAACCATTTATGCCCACGATATTTTACATACGAGTTATGTAAATTGAATGCCATTTTTACAGCTCCTTATTCCAGTTATAAGCGGAATTCTTTGGATAGAAGAGCGACTAGAAATATTCCAACCTCTACTGCAGTCGAGAGAGCGGTTTGCTATTATATTAATACGTCTCCAAGATGTTGGTTCCTCTTTTATACAGGACTTTTCTATACGTCTTTCCTTTTCCCCTCCCTTCCCTCACGCTTATTATGTTACTACTAGAATTGTTACTTTGGCAAATTGAATTCATTTTTTATGTGTGCTTGGTTATGCATATCCACGTACATACAGTACTAGACATGGTATGCGTGTACGCGAAAGGGAGTATCTTTATAACACATAATAAACAGGCTGAGTTTTTGTATGTTAGCCATGAATGTAATGCTGCTAACATACAAATTTTGCCAGTGATGTTGCTAAACTATTTCCTTGTTTACTTATACCTTAAAGTTAACTTGTTCTCCGGTGATAAAATTTAAATTAATATTTGAAGTTACATACATTCTTATTTATTTCGTTTAACTATAGAATAGTAATATATATATATATATATATGTGTGTGTGTGTGTGTGCGCGTGCGCGTATAGTAATTTGTAAAACGAAGTTTTAAATTAGAATAAACTCAGTTCTTTGTTAAGACATCTGACACTGTTAAAAATACCTCAAATGACATAAAAATTAAGTGCTATGCTAAATAGTTATTGAAATAAATTAGAAAACAAAGATATCATTCCAAAAGAATTAAAAAAAAAAAAATTATTTAATATCTAAACCAACCTGAGTGTGTCGATTGTTAAACAATTGATAAAGTACGAATATAAAAATTGGGTAAAAAAAACAAAAAGGTAATTTTAAACGATATTAACTACCGACCAATCAGTACTTATGAAGTATCTTAAAACAAAATGTATTTGCCAGATTTTTTTTTTTTTTAGTTTGTTACCTACTGTACCAACTCCCCTTCCGAGGTCGGACTCGCTATCAAGCAGTACATAGCCCCGGGAGGTATCATTGAGCTGCCGGTAGAATCCAGCTGTTTGATTGCCTGCCTCTACCCCCTGAGGTGGGGTTACCAAATCTGACCATGTCGTCCCTCTTCATCCATCCCAGTAGCTGGTACTCGGTCTTGATGCCTTTGCCTCTAGCTGAGATACCCAATAGGCGTCCCAGTCGGTACTGCGGTCTTTTAACGCTCGGGCGTTCCGGAGTCCCCATGGCTCATAGCCACTGCCCACCTGCGCATGCGTAGGCGAACAGCAGCTCCGCGGGGGGCTGTCCATCACCCCCTCGCTTCTCGTCCTTTCTCCCGCATTGTAGTTACAAACCCCGCTATAAAGTCATGCTCCCGTTATTCTTGGAGCACCATTTGTATCACACTAACAGCAGTGAGCATGCCTACTGTCTCTGTACAAACCCGCCTTTCTGCCTTCCATCTCCTGCATTTAAACACGATGTGCTCGAGGGTGTCCATCTCTCTGCAATAAGGACATTCATCATTGTCAACCCTCCGCCTCCTGCAAAGATATACTCTGAATCCGCTCTGGCCGGTCAGGAATAGGGAGAGCCAAAAATTCAGCTCCCTTAAAACTCCTCCCGTTCCACGGCCCAAGTTCTTTAATTAGATGGTTCGTCCATCGTCCTTTACTCGATACATCCCACCTGGCCTGCCATTCTCTGAGCATGTGCAACCAGGCAGTAGTCCTCTAGACCCTCTCCAGGACTCTCGTACGCATCTTCGCCAGTTGTTGTAAAGGCGTATCTCCGCAAATACTAATGCTGCCTCCGTAGATAGGGAGGAGTAGGCAGACGCTACCCGTAGTGCTATTCGACGTTGAACTCCCTAACTAGTGTCTATTTCGTTTGACCTCAAGTGCCTTCTCCTAACAGAAATGTCGTACAAAAGCACTGAATTAACTACGTGCCCGATGTATTTTCCAGCAGTCCACATAAGCTCTTAACGACCCTGCTGGCTTTTTCGCACGTCTCCCTCACATGGGTCGGGAACGTCCTCGCGATGTTCAGCCATACACCCAGATACTTGGCTATTGTCAGCTACTGCACTGGGACGCCGTCAACCCGGAATAACATTGGTCGCAGGACTCTCCTCTCTATGACATCAGCACAAATTCTTTTTCTCTCCAGAAAGCCGGAGAACCCTGCTTGCCACCCACCTGCTGTCCACGTCGATGGCAGTATTACCAGCCCTGGCAACCCATTCATCTGTCCCTGCTGTCACTACGAGGGCGAGGTTGTCCGCAAAGGGTATCGGTGTCACTCCTTCCGAATACTGAAGCCACAGCACACCATCATACGTCAGGACCCAAAGTAATGGGCTCAGAACTGATCCATGAGGAACCCCGCATGTAACTCAGTAGTGTATCGCCATCACCCCTTGATTACAAATTAAAAATCTATCCTGGAAGTATCGCTGAATCATCCTTCGCAGATATCCAACTACTTTCCACTTCCGCAGAGCCGTAAAGATCGCCTCCCAGCTCAGGGAGTTATAGGCATTGCGGACATCCGGCAAGATAACCACTAGAATCTTCCTCATCCGCCACGTGCCTGAGGCAGCCGCATGTACCATCCAAGTCACCGCCTGCACTGCTTCAGTTTGCCGATCCTCCTTTCCGGCAGCCATATTGACTGGGACTAAGCCCCACCAGGTTCTCTATATTAGCCCGAAGCCGACCTTCCAGCATCCATTCAAACAATATACACAAATTGTTTAAGAGACAAATTGGCCTGTATGATTTCGGTGACTCCGTTGTCCCAGGTTTAAGACCAGTTTTGCCCATTTACAACCTGTTGGAATATAATTGTGCAGCAACAAATAATTGATCTACCCAGCAGCTCAACCGGTGCAATATCGCTAACCATCCTCACTACCTCGACAGGCATTCTATCCGGGACATTACTCTTTTGGAGCTTCATTCACTTACCAGTCCTAAACAGTTCATGTAATTGAAACCTCGTCAGCCACGATTTCCTCCCTCCAAGGATCAACTCTGACCTGGAAAAGTTCCTTGAGGCAATTTCTCACTTGATGTTTCTCATAAGTGTTGGTAGTCTTTGTCCCAGTCGACCAACGACTACGTGGCAACCCCCTATGGCAAGGGATAGCCATAGGGATCTGCATCAATGTTCGCACAGATCTTCCTCCAGCAGTTGTCTTTCGCCTTCCGAATGGTCATTTTGCACTCGTTTCTCGCCCTGGAATACTCCTGATGTGCACGTGTCTTCTGGTCCGTGTCTGTTCCTCAATTTTCCCGTTGATAAACTCGCCGTAGCAATAAAACCCTCTTTCTCAATTTGTCCAATTCAGCATCCCACCAGTAGACGTAGCGTTTCCCTGATGCCTGTTCTATCACCCTCGATAAAGCGCATTCTTCCTTAGCTATGTCGAGAAGTTTCAATGGTGTGGTCAGATCAGTCAGTCGGTTCCGGAGGTTACAAGTAAACCGAACACTTAGGCGCGGTGGACTAGCACGACGCACCCGCAACTGTTTCTTAAGCAATATACTTATAGTCGGACAAAGTTTCCTTGTCGAGAATCCTCCAATTAGTGTACCTACTTGCTTGTTCTGCCTCCCGTTAAAGCCCATCAGGGCTAGGATCGGGCGGGGATGGTGTGGCGATCGGAAGCGTCACGAGGAGGGTGTCTTCCCCTACGGGGATGCTTGTTCTTCCTTCATGAAGGCAATATCCAACACTGAAGTAGATCCTCTACGCTCAAATGTTGCCCCTTGCCCATTCACGCAGCTCATTCCTCTCAATTCCTCTCATTCCAGCTCAATCCGGTCACTGAAGTACTGTCCCCTTACGTTGCTCACCTCTCCAGAAAAATCAGGGGACTTGGAGAGTGTGGTTGTGACATTATGCTCCCAGTTTGGTATTTATTGTTTTCATAAGCCAGAATTTAGAATAAGAATAAAAATAAAAATATTAATAAAAAATTAAAATATTACATTTCATTTTACGTAATAATTTATTTTAAAAACGATTAAAAACCACCCGTTCAGACTATCCACCTTGACTTAGTGTACGCCTCTTTTGGTTAGATAAAACTTATTTAAAAAAAACAGTTATGAACACTAAATCGAAGAGTTATCCCGTCCAACTTTTATGAGAGGGGATAATATATTATTAATGTTCTTAAGATTGAAAACTTTCACAAAACATTTTTTAATAAGTTTAAAATTTTACAAGGTTATATATTGATCCACTATCGTTGTTCTTCAATTTTCTTCATCATTATTGATAAATAGTTTCGCGATTACCTAATTCTTTTTTAATATATATATGTTTTAAATTCTTTTCTAATTGCTAAATTTGTGACTTGTATCCATGCAATATTGGACCAATTTTTCTCGTTTTATATATTTTTTATAGACGGATTCGCAGTTTCGCAACCTGAACCTCAAGCCATAGCTAGGTGAATTGTGGAATTGTGGGTTCATCAAAGTTGACTCGTCATCCTTCAATCAAACGCGTTTTGTACTGGCTGAATGACCTAAATAAATCTCATCAGACACCCCTGAATGGCTCCAAAAATTCTTACTTGGAGAAGTTAGAAGTGGTGATCACCGCTCTACCAGTTGGGAAATCAAGCAGATTAGGCAAAATCTTCTAGGAGTTTCTGAAAAATATCTGCTTTAGGGTAAAAGCCAATGGCGAGTTGCCTAAGAATTTTAAAACATCTAAGTTAGTAAATGTTCTGTAGCCAGGTAAAACATCAGAGGATGTGAAAAGCTATTGTCCTATAGCTTTCTTAAATGTTTGTTAAAGGTTGCTCGAGAGAATGTTAATTATCAGAATCCCACCTGTTTTAGAAGTCAGTATTCCAGTTAAATGAGGTGGCTTCAGGCCTGGAAGGAACTGGTGTGACCAGATTCTCCCTCTTATGACTTTCATTGAGAATGGGTTTGACAACAAGACGAAAATCTCAGCAGCATTGACCTCACGCAGCTTATGATGTAATCCGGAGAAAATGCTTCTTGGTTAAATTTTACAGTCTTACTCTGTGCCCCTTCCTTTTACTACTTCTATGTTCTATGATAAGTAACAGGTTGATCAGGGTCTATCTCTGTCGTAATTGGTTTGTCTGGCATTTCTCCCGCCACCACTCCATTCGGTTGCCTTAAAGCATAAAACCGAATGTCTGTGCCACAAATGGATACGGAGCTTCGAAACAGTTTAGCCACAAGTATCCTAATTAGCTCCTAGAGCTTACCTAACAGCGTGAGCGGAATAAGCGTGGTGTCATACACCACTCACTTGCGTGTCCCACCGCTCACTTGTCATATATTACTAAATTGGGTAGGCGCATCCCGTCTACATACTAAAATATATGATCATCAATAAAAAAAATTTATTTCATCAAAGACGAAATAAATGAGGTGCCACACCTAGGTCGCTGAATGCCTGGAAGTATCTGTCCAGCATATTATAGCGCTTGGAGATATATTTGGCTGGCGGCCAGTCATCTCTTGAGAGTATCTTCCTACAGCAACGCGGTAGGAGTCTTTTATCCCTTAAACTACTTATGCCGGTTGAACAACACAACCACATCAAGGAACTTCCACAAGATCCTACAATGTGGCTCTCGCTATATTGATCGCCGCTTGTGAGTGGAAAGTTTTCCTCTTGACCTCTAAGTTCCAGGCCCGAGTTCTGCCCCCCTCCCCCCGGGCCGAGCAGTCGAACATCATGTGTTGGCGTCCGACTGAACCTCCTCCTTGTAAACGCGCAGCTTGTAAGCTGTGCGTTTAAGAGGACCGTCCCTTAGTCATGGCGTGCCACTCTTGCTGCCATCTCTTGCTTCCATCGCGAGGCCCTGAAGCCTCCTCCGTAAGCAGGAGTTGAGCAGTTGATCGAAATTTAACTCTGGTGCATTGCGATCACCGTTCCGCTCCGGTACAGGCCCGGTTCGTAACCGCATCCCAAATACCTCGGTCTCCCTATCTCTGTGAAATCTTCTCATGACCGCCTGAACTTTCACCACTAAATCGATTGGGAGAGCTTTTCCAAGACGGTGGTAGCGTCATAGGAGGTTGTTTTAAAAATATCAGCGGCTGGGCACTCCTTAAATTTGTGAATAAGTGCTCGATTTCTGTCCAACCTAATGTGCTCAAACGGACGCCGCGTAAGAAGTCATACGTTTGAAGACACCTCGGTACACTATGTACAAATGACTGCCCGAAAGCCTGTAATCCTTCCGAGCAATCCTACTAAGCTTGTGCATCACAGAGACTGTGTCTGGCGCTACTTGCCTAATGTGGTTGCTAAACAGCAACTTCTCATCAAACAAAACACCTAGGTACTTATAAACTCGAACTCGGCTGATTACACTGCCTTTACACGTAATATGGGGGTTACGACTGTAAGATAATTTGTCTGCGTCCTTGATAAGTATATACTTCGTCTTGGGCACAGAAATCTTTAAATATTGAATGTCCATCCAGCCCTCTGCGGTTGACAAAGCCGCCTGTGCTCGCTCTTCCACCTGTGGTTGTGTATTACCACGAACTAAAAGGAGACAGTCATCGGCGAAAACCTAGGCCGTGACTCCCTTCTGGGAATGTCAATCATAGAAATCCGTCAAAAACCAGGTTCCACAGCAAGGGACCGAGATCGGAACCCTGCGGGCTTCCCCTGATCACGGATTTTTCCACAACTAGGGGTGCATCTTTAAACAGAGCCGTACGATAAGACAAACAATCACGTAACATGGCCTGTTTGGCTACGGGAACATTGCGGTGTTGCAACGCGTAGAAAACAGAATTTCAGCGCAAAGAAGGAAATGCTGCCTCTGTTTAGTCAAGAAACCCACTCTTGAGGTCACCTTCCCAGTTGATTAAATGGAATTCTCTCCTAAAACCAGGTGAACGACATCCTGGGATATGTTTGATGGACTAAATAATATTTTAATCTATGATCCGATGAACGAAATAGGTGGAATGAAGTTTCCTCAGAAGGAATACTGTCTTCAATCGTTTCCGGACCGGAATGAGCAGATGCAGTTATTGGAAGTTTAAATGGGAACTGACGTGTGATCAGTTATGTGATTGCGGAGCCGATACTTAAACTATGGAATACAGAGTTAATGATTGCCCTTTGCCTGCATTTTCTGGGGGAGTGGCTGGTTTGAACAATGTAATTGAGTAGAGCATGAATAGTTAAAAGAGTTGGATTTGGTATTGTGAAAAATTATCCTTATTAGATTTAACTTTTTTTTAGTATTTACTGACGCAGGAAATTGCTACCGAAAAAATATTGTAATCAGTTTTTACCAACGGGTAGCTGGCTGATATATGAGATATGATATATAAATATATAAAATTCGTTATAACAATTTACCGTATACGGAATTTATTTCATTTCAAAATTATTACTGCACAACCAAACTGACATTGGGGACCTGGACTTAATCGACACAGCACTGCGATCTCCAGTGTAATCAACTCAACTTCATATGTGAAAAAAATGTGAAAGTTTGCGATTTAAGTACCTGCATTTTCTGTTCCTCAAAGTATTTAACAACAATATTCTCTACCTTTCTTATGAATATACGGTTTTCTATTATCTGCATGTTGTCCTTGTTTACCTGTTAGCCGTTGTAAAATAAAAAAAAAAATCACAAATGACATAGACGATAAAGTAACTAAGCAATGCAAAATTAAATATTTGTGTCCGAACGGAATACAAAAGTAATAATAATAATAAAAAATCCCTTTCGGCACTCCGGAAGGCGGAGGTAGATTTCACCGGTGCTAAGTAGGGGATAAAAAAGTTTTCCATCTTAAAGAAAAACCTCAAATTTATTCAGTACGACTAAGGTTGCATGTGAAAGAAAATTTCAGATGTCTAGCATACGGCAAGCCCCATCTTCTTACAATTCCAACAATATTTTGGTCATCCCTTGCCGCAAGGGTTGGTGATGTAAAAAATTGTTGCAAACAAAAGTTTTAGGTAATATTTAGAGTACTAATGACCACTTTAAACCGATTCGATACTTTGCCTATTAAGGGAGGTATGATTTTTTTTGTCTTCAAAACCCTATTTTTACCATCCCCTCGGCCAATGGTTGGTGATATTAAATAACGTATGTGTTTTAGACCCTTATTCAAATAATATTAGGAATTTTAAAGGAATTCGATATTTTACTTAATAAGAAAGTTATAATGATATTTTGTTTTTTCGAAAAGCCCCTATTTCCAACCCCATAGACCGATTTTAGCCGTTAATGAACTCGATTGAGATTTTGGGACGATTTATTTTTAAGGAAAAATTTGAAAGTGATTGGTGCAGAATTACGGTAGTTATCGTGTTCACAAGAAAGTGAAATATAGATATAAATGTATATTAAAAATTTTTGAGCTGACATTGGTTTTGGGGTCTGGGAGATGTGAAACGCGAAGATATGTCAAAATTTTCCGTTGTCGAATCATGGTACCCATTACAATAGGTAGCTTTTTTATGAAATCTACCTAATAAGAGATTTAATAATAGAATAATAATAGATATAATTTATTATATTTATGAGTAATCATAAAAGAAAATAATATTGATTAATATGCACCATGTTATATAACAGTTGTAGGTTTTGGCAAAATCCGTCTTTCCGTGTAACCGTGTGACTGTGGAGTCAACTGGTGGTTTAAAAATCTTTAGTACATTTTTTTATCACATGCAGTGTTACCTGTACGTTAATTTGCGAAAGTTAAACGATCTACTTGGCAAGAGATTTTATGAAGGGAGTAAATGTTTTTACAATCTTTTACATCTTCATCGTACGAACCTTGTGAATTTGTGACGTGTACTACAAAATTATCTCTATACTTCAGTAACAATGTGTACTAAACGTACTTACTTTTTTATATATAGTCGAAATTCCTACCCAATGTTATTGATATATTACGTTTCTTAGAAACTATTTATCATTCAACTTGTTAACCGATTATGAAACTGTGATTGTGAAATAATAACGCTTTATTTTAAATTTTCGTTTTAAAATACATATCTACAAAAAATAATTACAATATATAATTAGCGCACATTTTTCTGCTTAATTTATAGCTCGTCAGCTGAAAAGTTAGGGTATTAAGATAAGATGAAATAATACTATCAATGAAACAAGAAAACTACTTAGTAATCTTAGTACAATAAGAGAGGTAAAATATTATTAAATACAAAATTAGTAACATTATTACTGGTAAGAGTATCATATTTTTACAGTTATCTGTGTTGGAAAAACCATCTCTTTTAATACTCTTACAGCAAAGATAAAATTTATTATAAATAACCCAATGCAAATTCAAAAGATAAAAACTAATGATAATTACTTTTGCGTAATTTTAAAATTCCTGTAGTTTTTCTTTAAATAAATTAAAACTCAAGAATAATGCAGAAAGGGAGACGGTTTAATATGGTATAAAACACAATTTTTTCATCAGCTTATATGTAGATAACACTCTTCAAAGACAAGCTTTGTTTTTCTAGATGCAAACTATTAACACACCGCTATAATAAGTTTTTAACATATTGATTATAATCAACTCTTGTAAAAGTGATAATAATAGTAATATTAGAATTATTATTATTAAAAGAATGCTCAACTAAAATGGGCCTTCTAATTTGTTACAAAAAAAAAAAAAAAAATGGTTCTCAAATAGAGCAAAAATAAAATTCAAACGATTAGCGTTTATAATAAAGAGTCCAAAAATTTAAATATCTAGGAGAAAATATAACACTAAATATCTTATAAAATATAAGGATGAAAGATGGAGTATAGAAGATACTCTAGCATTATCCCTACGTATGTAGCATCTTATTTAACAAAGAATTTATATAAGAAGAAATCCCTGTAAAAAAAATACAAAACTGAGACATTACAAGATAATAATAATTTCAGAGGCTCCATATGAAATCGAGAGCTTATAAAGATTTTCAAGAAATAAGGAAATTTATAAAGATATTGAAAAAATAGAACTTGCAAAAAGAAGATTAAAATGTTATGGATACCTATATGGAATGAGTATAGAAAGCAGATTAACTCAAACAACAACTTTAATTTAAAAGAAAAACAAAATAAGGAGGTTAAGAGAAGCAGAGAAGTAAAATACTCGATATATCAAAAATCAGAATTCTGAACAGACAAATGTTTTAGATAAAGGATTGATGAATCTGAATTTTCAGAAGAGCAGCAGAAAATGCAAAATAGTAAATTGAGTGATGAGATGAAAAGAAAGATTATTGAAAGGAAGAAGCATTTTTTGAAAAAAAAGAAGTCTCAGCTATCTAAATGAAAGAAAAAAAAAAATTGTCAATGAATAAGGAAGATATATTAGGTTCTGAAAAGTTCATTTGTAGGCTTGCGTCTATTTTATTTAGATTTTATGGATTTACTTTATGATTGCAATTGTATTATGAAGTTTTATAATAAAACGATTTGATTGAAAACGAATAAAAGTAATGTTGAAAGTACAATGCAGTTTAAATATTATTGCTCTTAGTAAACCCACACAGACTGACATTGACTAAGGAATAGGGAACTTTGAGAATTTTGTATGTGGGCGTGTGTGTACTATGTGTGTGCGCGCGCTGTGTACATGCGAAATTTGCCGAAGGAGAATGAAGGATGCAATTGAAAACGGTGAAATGGAGCTTATTGTAAAGTGTGTGAAAAGGATGAATATAGATGAAAAGAAATGAAAAAAAGAAGTAGGAGAATACCAGCTAAAATCTCAGCTCTTTTAATAACAAAGCGATTTGTTGGAGTGAGGTTACGAGACTACTTTGGGAAAAAGTGTATGTGATATGAAGGGAAATGAATAAGGTTGAATGATGCGCCGAAGGTACTTGCTTTGGTAATAAATATCATTCATCAGTTTTGTACGCTTATGTGTAAGTTTGTCACTTTCTTGTTCATATATAGCTTTGTAGAGTGAAAAATAAAGTAGTCTTTTAGAAAAAATTCTGAAACTTAAAATTAAGTCTTCTTCCAAAAAAAAAAAAAAATAATAAATCAATTAATTCATAAATAAAAATAATTTTATTCTTTTGATTTAAAGGAACAAAAGAATCTTTGGTTTCTTTAAAAATTTTTGTCCTTTTAATCAAAAGTATTTACAAGTAAAAAAGGTACTATCCGTCTAACTTTAGTAATAAATATACAACAAAATTTTATATTTTCTTCATATACTTTTGCTGTGATAGGATCTGATGGTCTGGATTGGGTAGTGACTACGAATTATTAAAAAAAATAAAAACTCAACAGCAGAATAACATTAACGCTAATTAAATTTATATTTGTACGAGAATAGTTCATCTAGAATAAACGAATATACACGTCTTACTTCACAATAAAAATAGGATAAGAATACAAACATATAACAAATCAATTACAACAATAAGCTCATTATAATAGTTTACATTAAATCCGAAAATACGGGAACAACTGCTAGAAATAAGTAAATAATAAATAAGTTTAGTAAAAGGTTTCACACCACAATAAATTGTCAGTAACCGAAAAAACACAATGTTTACAAGAACGAGATTACCGAGCCAAAATGCAAGACACAGCTGACTGGCTACATACGTACACAGCTACGGACAATAATAATAATAAAAAACTTGGGTTATGTTGTACACCATTCACTATTTTTGTTGACAAACCCAGTCCGAAATCAGTAAAAACAATGGCTGGCTGAGTGGATGGCCATGGGTGATACATCGAGCATCCTGGTGATTTGAGTGGAGATGAGCAGGCGAGGGTTGTCGTAGCGAGCAGAGACTAATTCGCAGGCGATATTAAAGGAGTCATCTGTGATCGGGAGATGATTAATCAGTTGAGCTGCATCGCCCTTGAGGCTGGTCCTTAGATACTGTATTTTAAAGAAGTCTACCTCCCCGTGTTTCCTATTGATCCAACTCTCAAGGTCAGGGATTAGCTGTTTTGTCCTGCTAGCAGGTCCTACCTCTCTCCACTTTTCTTTCCACCTAGTTATCAGCCTATGCTTAGCCTCCTGAGTTTTCAGTCCTTGCGATATCTCTACCCTGTAATGGGCCATTAAGTCGATTGGAGGTACTGCTGCCGAAACGCAAAGTGCCTCATAGGAGACTGTTCTGTAAGCGGAAACCACTCCCAGCAACAGCCTCCTATGCGTTCTCACAAGTCTATTTTGGTTTTTCTTGATTCGTAATGAAATCCACCATACAGGCATTGCATACAATAAAGATGATACAACTGCCGATGCTGTCACCTTTCTTTTGGACGCTCTAGGAGCCTTCTTTGTTGACCTCATCATATTTAACCCATTTATCATGTTGTCCGCTTTATTGCATATACTATTAATATGTTCAGAAAAGGCAAAATTTCTCTGAAAGAGAATAAGAAAGTATTCTTATAACACTGACCAAGAAAGACTAACACTGACCAACACTGACTAAGAAAGAGAATAAGAGAGTAAGTACATTAGCGCTGACGCGAATACACAAGCTGCCTTGTAACTGAGTTCTATTTCCAATTTCACGATTACTGTTCACATAATTCACTACCCATATCCGGCACGGAGGACCAAAAATGTTGTGATAGGATCTTATGGTCTGGATTGGGTAGTGACTACGAATTACGAATTATTAAAAAAAAATAAAAACTCAACAGTAGATCAACATTAACGTTAATTAAATTTATATTTGTACGAGAATAGTTCATCTAGAATAAACGAATATACACCTCTTACTTCACAATAAAAAAAGGATAAGAATACAAACATATAAACAAATCAATTACAACAATAAGCTCATTATAATAGTTTACATTAAATCCGAAAATACGGAAACAACTGCTAGAAATAAGTAAATAATAAATCAGGTCTTTGTAAAAAATGTAAATTTAGTAAAAAGTTTCACACCACAATAAATTGTCAGTAACAGAAAAAAGACAATTTTTACAACAACGAGATTACCGCGCCAAAACACAAGACACAGCTGACTGGCTACATACGTACACAGCTACGGACAATAATAATAAAAAACTTGGGTTATGTTGTACACCATTCACTTTTTTTGTTGACAAACCAGTCCGAAATCAGCAAAAACTGAACAACTTTGGTAACGTGTACTCCCGAACATTTTTTTCTATATTCAAAATTTTTATTCTAGCTTTTATTTACGTTGAATCTGTATCGACTAGTGAGAATATAGCTGAAAGTATTAAAAATACGTTAAATATTTCATCAGCTACAGAATTTTGGGGATGAGAACGGGTCTTATTTTGGAATCCATAGCCTTTTACGTTTAATTAATTCTTGTGGGGAAAGTAATCTTTTAACCGTCTCAAAATGGTTTCTTCTTTTTTCTTGAATGATGATAATCAGGATGGACACATTTTTAGCTGAAAACTCCTAAAATACTCTACCAATTTTTGCCGTTTACTCAAATTTTTTTACTTATTTTGCCGTTCCTCTAAGTCAGGCCTCCATTACTTTCATATACTCTGAAAAGCCTTTCTACCCACAGTGAGATTTTGTCTATGTGCCAGATTGAATATTGCAAAGGATATAAGGGCCTGTAAATTACCTGAATCCTTTGTGTTTGTATTCTTTGGAAGAGGTTGTATCGACAGTAGGGCATTTCCAGGAAACCTTTTTCAAATCTACTACTTAGTCCCACCCGATCGACTAATAGCTGACTTCGTATCTGGAATTGAGATGCTTATTTAGTGAAGTGAGAAGCTTAATTCATGTAAAAAGTAATATGAGATTCCACGTATGTGTGTTTGTATTTCACACATAATAGGATGATTATAGTGCATTAAAATCCTTCTAATGTTTCTATCAGTTACCATTTCATTTTGCAGATTCAGTACTTTTGAATTACTTCGGCAAAGAACTCCAGCATCATCCACCTCCTCTTCTGTCTTCCATTTCCTCTCTAATCTGGCAGCCCATCGACACAATCCTCTTTCTTCTTGCACCTTTGATGCTAAACTCGATCAAATATTGTATTGTTTAGTCAAATAATATTTTACATTATACACAAAAAATATATTAATCATTAAATAATTACAATGCTGTTTTCTATGACAGAAAACATGACATTGTGAAAACGCTTTCAAACTTTATTACCACTCCACCGGACAACAGTTCGGAAGCTGTGTAAAAAAAGGAAAAATCTTTAAATTAAATATTAAGATAAGTTTAAATATTTTAATTTTAATTCTAACAGGATAATTATCAATGATTTTTATCCCTAAAATCCCAATTTGGATTCTGCTCCCTCAGCTCAAAATACATATCCGGTCTTCATCAGAGAAAAGATAGAAGAACGCCGGAGACTACGACGCGTATGGCAGAGAACTCGTTACAAAACTGATTAGGGAAGATTTAACAGGGCTTCTCAAGAATTAAAACGATTAATTCAATCTTTTAAAAACATTTCGTTTCAATCTTATATTGAAGATATCTCTGATAGGCAGTCTGCTGAATATACTTTGTGGAAAGCTACAAAGTCGTTCAAGAGACTGCAGCATTATTTTCCGTTCCGTAAAAATAACAGAACATGGGTGAGAAGTTTTCAATAGAAGGCGAACTTATTTACTGAGCACTTTTCTGACATTTTCCAGCCTAGTAGTATCGAAACGGATCTAAATGAAATAAGGAAAATTGCCGAATATATGATTTTTCCTTTTCAAATGTCCTTACCAATTAAATGCTTCACAATCCACGAGGTTGCTTCAGTAATTAACAACGAAATAAATCCAACAAAGACGCCGGAATATGATTTAGTCACCGGTCAGGTTCTTTAGCATTGCCTCGACAAGTGATACATTTAGTCACTCTAATTTGTAATGCCGTTATTTTCCTGGTCCGTGAAAAATTTCTCAAATAATTGTTATACTAGAACCGGGTAAAGAACCAAAAGATGTTAAATCTTGTAGGCATATCAGCCTGCTTTCAGTGCTCTCTAAAGTATTTGAAAAGCTCTTATTAAAAATAACGAAGCAGTTCGTCAATGATCAAATTCCAAATCACCAGTTTGGGTTTAGGAAGAAACATGCTACTGCGAAGCAAACAAACAGAATTGTTAGCGCTATAAATCATGCTCTAGACAACAAGAAATACTGTTCAGCTGCTTCCTCGATGTCAGTCAAAAGTTTGACAAAGTTTGGCATTTAGGGTTGATTTACAAATTAATAATGGTGTTACCGCATGTTTTCTATGTAGTGCTAAAATCTTACCTAGAATATAATTATTTTCAAGTTAAACATAAAGAAGATTTAACAGATTTGTTCCTGATAAAATCAGGGGTTCCTCAAGGAAGCGTTCTCGGACCCATCTTATATGTCTGTTTACTGCCGACTTGCCAATTACGGCAGATATAACCGTTGCAACGTTTGCTGACGATACTGCAATTTTTTTTGCCCATGAAAATCCAGCTGCTGCATCTCATTATATTCAATATTATTTTATTCTTCTCGAATCCTGGCTTACGAGTTGGAAAATAAAGACAGATGAAACAAAGTCGAAGCACGTCACATTCACTCTTCGAAAGGAAAACTACCCAACTGTTTGTACATTTAATATTCCAATTTCAAGTTCTCAAGAATGTAAATATTTATGTTTTCATCTTGACCGGCGCCTTAGGTCGGTAAAACATATCAAATTTAAGCGAATGCAATTAGACCTAAAGTTTAAAAACATGTACTGGATAACAGGACAGACCGGCGCCTTACGTCGGTAAAACATATCAAATTTAAGCGAATGCAATTAGACCTAAAGTTTAAAAACATGTACTGGATAACAGGACAGATCTCGGCTCTTTGTAGAAAATAAATTATTGATTTATAAATCTATCTTGAAACCAATTTAGACTTATGGGCTTGGATTGTGGGGTTAGCGAGCAATTCCAATATTGACATACTTGAACGTTATCAGACAAAAACACTAAGAAAAATGTTAAATATACCTTTGTGTATAAGCAATAATCTCATATATAATGATTTTAAATTTCGAAACGTTAGGCAAGAAATTTCTCTGATCAGTCGACAACATCAAAATCGTTTAGACCGGCATCCAAATTATATGGCAGTCAATTTATTGAATAACACTATCAGCGATTTTTCAAGATTATTGATAAATAATATCCTTGATTTGATATATCGATTGAATTAAGTAGTTTTATAAACCAAATTGAAGGCCTCTTCAATTTCATTTCTTTTCGTTGTTAACTTTTGAGTTACAAACCACTGGGTCTGTAGCTTCTTAATGTTCATTCCAAAATTAACTTATTTAATTATTGTTCAATTTTAACTCTAAACAGATTGTAAAGTTACTGTAACGTTATAATAAAAAAAAATCCTAAAATAAAACCGATCATTTGTTATAAAATACATTTCATAAATTAACTCGAATGATACAATTTAGCAAATAAATTTATGAAAGGAGAAAGATAAAAATATATTTGATGAAATTTAAAACAATATATTTGAGCTCAAATATTTTATATATTTTAATACGCGCACACACATTAGAGGTCTAGCAGAATAATAATTTCCAGCTCTTTTCATCTGAGGTTTTGTTGTTTGACGTTATTAGAGTATTGCTATATTACGGTTTTTACGACGCTATTTCTCATTTACTTTATGCCTATAAGCGTAGTCACACACACACACACACACACACACACACACACTATCACTTTTTTAAATCACGGAGTTCGATCGAACATCGTCGGTAAAAGGCGACGAAATCGACAAACTATGTTTAAAGTTCTAAACATGACCTAACCTAACAATGAAATGAAAATGGGGGAAAAAGATAAGCTTGAAAACATTACATTTCAGTTCAGTCAGATTAGTAATAAAGAATACTTTCAAAAAATACCTCGAATTTGTTTGACATCGTTTTTTCCCATTTGATGAACCGCGGGACTCGAATATGTCATTTTATTCATTTTTTTAATGTACCTTTACGAATCGCGCCAGTAGATAGCAGTACTTGATAGTACTAGGTAGCGTACAAAATCTTGATAATGTATTTGAAATAATAGAATTTAAAAGAAAATATACTACAGCTTGTTTTAGAAGTAAATGCTATTATGTAAATGAAAGTTCTAAAGATGTAAATCACGTCTTTATAAATAAAACCGCAATAAATTCGATTTTACAAATCCAATTTAACGATAAAAATCGAGTTTTACACTTCAAAGTAATAAGGGTAATTAATATTGAATCACATCTTCGATTCATGAAAGTCATTATACTAGTTTTATTAAAAAAGGAAAAATATGGTATGAAAATATAACTATCAACAAAAAACCTGGCCGTGAAATTCAATTTGTTTGTTCTAAGGCAATAAATTTGAATTATAAGTCCGTAAGATAGCAATCATTAAATCATAAAATAATCTAAGAAAACGCAGTGATATAAAAAAAAAAATAATTAAATTTTAATCCGTATGGTAAGAGTCTCGCAGATATCATTTCTTCCGCTCAAAAAACAAAAATTTCTGTATTATAATTAAAACTGTTTTTAACAAAACGATACTGATATTCAAAAAAGTAAGACATTACATTTCTATTACCAGAATCTGTTAGTAATTTAGAATTGTCTTTAAAAAAAAATACATGTTAAATATATGAAATATAGATAGCGAATAATAGATAATAAACAATGTTTAAGCGATCCATATAATAAGCAAAAAAAATATATTTTACAAAACTCTTACTGGCCCGATTTTATTTATATGTAATACATATCAAATTTACAGAAACAATACAATTCGTATGATTATTCGTTGTTTAATAAATAAAATTGGGCCGCGGTAAGATTTTTGTAACAATTTTTTTTCCTTATTATATGGAACACTTAAACATTGTTTATTATCTATTATTGTATATCTATTTTCTATTACATATATTTAACATGTAATTTTTTTTTAAAGAAAATTCCAAATTTATAACAGATTTTGATAACAGAAATGTAGAGTCTTACCTTTTTTGATATTAGTGTATCAATATCGTTTTGTTAAAACAGTTTTATTAATTTACCATTCAAGTTGTCAGTCTATATTTAAGAACATTTAAAAAGGATTTTTATAGGGATAGGATTTAGCAATCCACGACAGCTTATAACAAAATTAAAGAAAAAAAAAAAAATCTCCAAATATCAGATGAAAGCTCAGTTAACAAATTAATAGTTATTTCACGTCAGTCACAATAAGTATATATCATTGAATCAGCGAAGTTCGATGTTACAGAGTGTCAAATACGTAAAGTCGCACAGTTTCATGGATACACATTGAAAAGATTCTTTATAAGTAAAATTTAAATAATATAAAATAGAGCATAAAATTTAATGTCATTTATCGGTTGATATTTACCTAATTCGTGGTATTGCAGTAAAATTGGTATCCATTACAGTGCGATCGGTCTGTGGGATCTGTAGAATTACATCGAAAGAGGATTTCTTCGAAGAAAATGAAGAAAGTATGAGCGAAAAAAGTTCACTTTGGACAAGATATGAAAAATTCAACCGAGGTGACGTGATCGGTTTTGAAAAATGTTGATTTATTTGATAAATATCTAATATCGGGTTGTTAGCTTAGCAACAAAAAAACGTTAATTGATGATAAAACCTTTACAATCTATTCACGTTATATCAAATTGATTATTGTAATCTAGATTATGAAAGAGACCAATTATTTGTAAAATATATTTCAAGTTTATTTAATCGTGGATGGCTAGCTTAATAAGAGGAAAATGAAACGGTATTTCTTTTCCTTCACGTATTCTATAACATAACAAAGAAAGAACACGAGATGCAAGAGTGAACAAATTTGAATCGATTATATTAATACCTAAATTAATCTTATCCTGATAAGATCATTTAAATACTAAAGTATGAAGCGACGTTTCAAAAAATTTTCTACTACGGAATATTTCAAAAATTCATAAATTTTAATGTAATAAATAAACTGACTATATTTAGTCAGTTTAGAAAATAACGAACGTTCATTCCATATTATAATTATTTTAAATGAAAAACAAATATAAAGCTTACATAAAACAACGCGTAATATATACGTATTATAAAATTAAGTTCTTAATGACTTGGATGTTTAAGGGTCTTTGAAATATAAATGCTTTTAATAACGGTTACAATACTAGAAAGTTGAATTCTTGTATCCGGTGCGATTTCTAATTTGTTCTTGAACTTTGATTTGGTCGGAGCATAATATGGTAAAAGGAAGTAAAATATAAATTGTTTACTTTAACAAACTGGGATGCTATTCTATTAAATTTGCTAGAAATAATTTAGTAGCAGTTATTTGTATTTTTATTTTACTCTATTAGATTTTCATAATCATTTGTGCTAAAGCTTAAAAGGCACTGTAAACGTCACTGTATTAAAATTATAATTTGTTGGAATTTAAATTTTCTAAATTAAAAAAAATGTAATAATAAAATTTAATTTTTTCTTTTACAATTTTTTTTTCTGTAACGTACTGTAAACGTATTCCGAACTCATAAATGGTCCTCGCTGGATTTTAGAAAATACAAAATATATATTTCGGAACGACTGTTTATAACTCATGCGAGTGTTTTAAAATTACGTTAGACATTTCTTCATCTACCTTAAAATCTGTTTCAGTCGATGAGAAGTGGGAAAACAACTGAAATTATTCCGTTCGACTGTAGAAATAAAAAAAATTAATTTCCTATCAAATCATAATTTTATCTTTTGTATTAAACATTTTAATATTCTTTCCTTACAATAAAACATACAAATATTTACGGGATACGAAACACTCATAGAATAAGAAGAATATGTTAAAAATTCTATAAAATATTTTCCTAAATTATGTGACGTTTCGGAAGAATATCTCCGTACTTCACACGCGCTTGGAGGTCTCAATAATCTTGGGCGTCTAATTTTCAAACATTTTTTAACTTTTCGGAGCATTTAAATCCGTTATAGGCTCATAGTAATTTTGGTAATTGTTCACGATTCACGGAACACTTATTCAATTTCTAAGATACACCACTGTTTCAGGAAATAGTTTGGAAATCGCTGATGCAATGAATTAAGTTGTTATTTATTAAAATAAGACAAAATTGTTTTTAAGTGCATTGAATATCATACTTCCATTATTATAAAAAAAAAAATCAGCAAATAGAACTTTTCTAGGCAAATCTTTTTTTTTTTTCCTGCTTAGCCTCCGGTAACTACCGTTTAGATAATACTTCAGAGGATGAATGAGGATGATATGAGTGTAAATGAAGTGCAGTCTTGTACATTCTCAGTTCGACCAATCCTGAGATGTGTGGTTAATTGAAACCCAACCACCAAAGAACACCGGTATCCACAATCTAGCATTCAAATCCATGTAAAAATAACTGGCTTTACTAGGACTTGAACGGTGGAACTCTCGGCTTCCAAATCAGCTGATTTGGGAAGACGCGTTAACCACTAGACCAACCCGGTGGGTTTTCTAGGCAAGTCTACAATAAATGTACATTTTATTCTATTTTTTTTTTTATTTATTTATTTTTTAATTATAATAAATGTATAGCGTATTGAAAACATTGTTTTGTTTACTTAAGGCTAAGGGGGAGAAATATTATATTATTTTCTCGTTCCGAACAGGATATTCAGTCCCATATTTTAATTATCTCTTTGTACAAATTTGTTCACTATTTTCTCTGTGTATCCATTCATGCGAATATTACATGTACAAACAACTGTTCGTTATGTTTCGTTAATATGATTTCATTAATTTTTCAACAGTATTCTGTCAGCTGTTTTTTTTTTATTTTAGCTCTATTTCTTTTTTTTTGCCATTTTAACATCCACAAAAAATTATATTTGGTTTTATAGAAGGGTTTAAAGGTAACAGTGTATTTTATCGTTTGATCTTATATCGATTTTAGAATTGTTATATTATATACTTTTTTTTACTATTACAAATAATGATTTTGAAGTACAATCGATTTGTTTGTTTGCCTTTAGCAATGAAATAACAGTTTCCGGCTAAGTTTATTCGCGCGGTATTTATTTTTAAACTTATACTGTCATACTATATTTAGTATCATGCAGAATAGCATTGATGGCAGATTGATTGTCAATTTAAAAGGATATTTTTTTACTCAGTATCTTACCGATAATAATTTTAAATATTGTAACAACTCTTGTTTTATTCGGTACTGCATATAACTTAATTAGCCTACCGATTCATTTTATTTGTTTATTTATAACTAATAATAAATTTCTGTTCGTGGCGAATCTTGTTTTTTAATTTAAATATTAAAAGATTGTTTTAGAATATTTGTATAAAATATGTCCATTTATTTATTTTTCATTAATTAATTCTATTTATAGTCTACCATGTAAGCTTACTAAAGATATTCCCCGTAAAATTGTGCGTAAAGTATAAATTTCAACAAACGTTCAAATATTTATTTAGAATCTTAAATCATTACCAGGGGTTGTTATATTGAATTATGAAAATTATACGCTATGTTTTTCGATTATTTTCAATCTTGACTCTAAAAAGATCGAGATTATGCAATTGTGTTTCTGTTTATCTGTTTAGTTTTATTTTATTACTAATTTTTTTTTCTTTTGCTTTAAAAGACTTAAGAGAGTCTAAGAAGAACTCTCTTGACTACTCTTGACCTAAGGGTACCTAGGGACAAGCGGGCAGATCAGCAAAGAGCAGCACAAATCTATGCCAACAATCTTTACAAAACAAACGCAAGTATCAGAGTACTTTCTAGTTAATCCGGTCAGACAGGTTCAAACGTAATTATACTTCCAACCGCCTGTCAACCATCAAACAAAATAGTTTTTTCTTCATACTATTAGTCTTGCTGACCATAAAACTCTGTAACGAATTTATTTATAAATTTTGCGTTAAAGCGACTGTAGCCTAATTTTTTTGCGGTATCAATACAGTCGATGAGCCTCTTAAATCATTTTTAATAGCCTGGAGAATATTGTCAAATTCATTCGTTTTTATATGTATTCTGTAATACTATTTAAATTTTTGAGCTTATTCTCTTATCTGTGAGCACAATTTGTTTTCATTTCCTACGGTCCTAGCTGAGATCTTGTATCCAAAATCTTCGTTTTGTTTTGAACATACCACAGGAAGGACTAGATAACTTCCCCCGGATTCAAATCTGAAGCAAAGTAAAAAATACGAATTTTATTCAACAGGGTGGTGATCGTATCTGATCTGCCACAAAATTATATTGTACTTCCGAAAGTACAATATATGTCAGTCAGTAGAATTACGCCTGTGCTCGTCTGGTCTTTTTTTTCTTTTTCCTGTTTAGCCTCCGGTAACTACCGTTCAGATAATACTTCAGAGGATGAATGAGGATGATATGCATGAGTGTGAATGAAGTTGTAGTCTTGTACATTCTCAGTTCGACCATTTCTGAGATGTGTGGTTAATTGAAACCCAACCACCAAAGAACACCGATATCCACGATTTAGTATTCAAGTCCGCGTAAAAATAACTGGCTTTACTAGGACTTGAACGCTGGAACCCTCGACTTCCAAATCAGCTGATTTGGGAAGACGCGTTCACCACTAGACCAACCCGGTGGGTTGTGCTCGTCTGGTCTGTCCGCTTGCAACGTAACTTCTAAGAGTAACAAAAGTCGAGACACAGTTGTACGGTACGTCGATGAAAATCTGTATCGAATTCCGGTAGCCGGCTCTTACATTTCAGAAACACGTCATTTTATACGTCAGTGTCTCTTGACGTCACAACCGCCTTTTATTTATCGTCGTACTACTTTCATACTTCCCGATCTAAATTTGTCAAATAATCCTTTCTTCTTGTGATTTTTGCATGTTTTCTTTTTAATGAAAACTGCATTAATAACTGATGAACAGTTATTTAAGAAGAACTACAGACCATATTTGAAACTAGCTATAAAAACGTTAAATACCTGCCATTTTTGTTAGATTTTTGTAGCCCGATTATTTACGTCAGGATTTTTTTTCCAATGTCCTTTTAAGTAATCTGTCGCAATCTTACCCTATTCATTTAAAAATTTTTAGTCGAATCCCCTGAGTAGATGGAGTGTGGAGCTCTCATAATCAAAATATATATCGTTTCGACGTAAGTGCATCTGCTAAGTTAAACTTTTCTACGTTTAACGTTTAAAAAGGCTTTTTTAAAAAATTTCATAATAGACAAATTATATATTTATAAGATATTAATAAATTAAATCGTGAAATAAAATTCTCATATGATGAAAAAAATAATAAAATCTGTTTTCTTCATTACACTATAATAAAAGAAGATAATAATTAGAATTAAATCGTTTATGGCAGAAACAATTAAAACTTTATTTATATTTATTGGGCAATTATTTCTGCTAAATCAATCAGTCCATAAAAGTTCCCTTGAAGATTATTTTTATGACAGATTATTAAATAATAAAAATTGGTTTTTAAGAAGCAAGATAAAAAACAATAATGAGAATATTGATAGAAAGTAATTACATGAAATGTATTTAGAGGATAGAAAATACATATTTTTATACCGGCAACGGCAAATTTTTTAGCAATTACATACAATAGTAACAATAAAAAAAAATTTAAATCAAAACTATGAAAGTACCTACCTGGTGCTCTGTAAATTTTACTCCGAATTAATAAAAACCAAAAAAACAAAACATAATTTTCTTGAAGACATAGACATTATTAAACTCTATTGATAAAAAAAAGATGAAAGATGAATCTTTATGTTAATTTAACTGTTGTGCAAAAGATAATGTAACAAAGGAACAAAAAGAGCTATGTCAAACAGTAATATTATACATATAAGCGTATCATTTTAATTTGTTAGTTTTAGATGCGAGTACAAAGACGAATCATGAACATGCATGTAATAGAGAGATTTTAATATCATTATTTCTAATTATTCTATAATACCTTTTAACTTCAGCTTATTTTAAATAAATTTTTTCTGCAACTTGTCTAGACTTAATTAAAAATACATAAATTTGCAATAAAGAACAAGCTTCAATGATTCCAATCAAACTGTTTTACATATCAGAACAAATGCGCCTTTTGTGTGTAAAAAATTAAATGCTACATTACCGTCATCATCTGTTAGAGAAAGCCATTTACACCATTGCTGACTCCATTCATCCTTGTCCCAATCCTTCTTCGTCCTCTTGTAGTTTCCAATCTTCGCCACAAGAAGGGTAAACTTCATTCTTCTTTTTCCTCGCTTCTTTTACTGCAGTCATCAAAATTCTACTTCCTCTAACAGCATGTCCTAATCGGTGTTATTTTGTTTTGTCTACTTTCATAAGTGCTCTTTCTTCTTTAATTCTGATAATTTCTCCTTCGTTCCTTATTTCTCATAAATGCTAAATAATGACTCGAAAATTCCACATATGTACGATTTTTTCTTACTATCACACAAATAATTTTTAAAAAAACTTGAACACATTAA
Source organism: Lycorma delicatula (assembly GCF_047948215.1). NCBI lineage: Eukaryota > Metazoa > Arthropoda > Insecta > Hemiptera > Fulgoridae > Lycorma > Lycorma delicatula. The sequence continues at coordinate 161,077,205 of NC_134458.1, read as the reverse complement.
TTCATACCTATGTATGTGATGTCAAATTAACGGTATTACCGACTAACCCTCAACGCTATTTGAACCTGTTATGAAGTAGAAATATGTATAGATTAAATTTTTTTCTTCGTTATAACTTTCATTGTTATTTCAATCAGTTCCGTTGGAATAGCTATGTCTGGACTTCTCTAAGTGTTTCACGCCAACTGAACAGATTTATTATCACATTATTTACCGTTTATTTTTTTTAAATTTATTTTTTTATTAAACATAAATAAAGTTTGTAAAGTAATAAAATATATATATATATATATATAAATTATTTTATTGAGATAAACTGATAAAAACCCAAAGATTAATACTGGAAATAAGGACTAAATAAACAATTGAATCAGAAAACTACTTTGGAAATAAAGAAAAGGCAAGTACGCTGCGAACTGCCTACCTTGTTTTAACATGTATCTTGAAGATATAATAAAATAACCTCGAAGAAGATGAAGAATCAGTGTAGCCGGTAGGAGAATAAATTGTATGGATGATATGGTTATTTCAGGAGATGAAGCATGTAATGGTGAACAAATTATTTCAAAATATAGACAGAATATGGAACGTAAATGAATGTTAGATGAACTAAAGTAATAATGTTAGGAGAAAATAAGCGATAAATGTCTAGCAAAAGAAACATAATGCAGATACTTACATACCGTGTTAACAAAACATTGCAAAAATGAAAATGAAATAAAATCAAGAATTGCAATTGATAGAATGGATTTAAAAGAAAAAAAACGGTTAATTTGTAGTTTTTTGAACTGTTATGTTTAGAGGGTTGTAAAACATAGATACTGAGAAAAAGAGTAAAAGAAAGGATACAGGAATTTGAAATATAACATGGAAGAATTTTGTGAGGATCAAGTGAAATATGAAGAGGTAATGAGGAGAGTTAACGAGAGACTTAATTAGACCGACTCAGTGTAGTAAAGCTAACTGTTTAGTACATACCGTAAACGGAAGGAATTATGTAGTAGCACAAGAAGACAAATCCCTGTACGAAGAATTAATTTTATCTGTACCAATTTAGTAAATCTTACATTAACTTTAATCCACTATTTATTGCAAAATTGAGATCCTGTAATAATGTAAAGCTAGTGTTGGTTCCTAATTTTCAGACAGAATTGCCGTATCGTAAGTTATGTCCATTTTCAAGTATGGCGAACGATAGGTGAATCTGCAGTATGTAATCAAAGGTGTTTTATTAAATAGTCTGTTTTCATTTAATAATTGCTTTTTTTATTCTACGTTGAGCACTTTCCCTATTTTTGAGAAATAATTGCTTTGTCAGAACTTATGAATGTATATATATATAGAAATTTAGATTACTTAAAACACGTTTAAATAAAAGTATGTAGATGATAAACATAACTTTGTATATTTTACATTTTTTAAATTTGTTTTTATCTGAATTTCTATAAATATTTTCATAGATCCTGATGAAGCAAAGATCTCTTCGAATGCGTTGGAACTAAAGAAAAGAAAAAATAATTAGTAGTAAATAAATGTAAAAAAGGTTATTTGGTACTTCTTTGTTATTGCATCGTCACTTTTGTTCATTTTTTTCATGCAGCTTCTTCAGATTTCATGAGAAAATAAATAATAACATTTAAGGTAAAAAATTTAACTTTTTAATGAAAAATAAAAATTACAAAACAATAATAAACACGTCATAGATGCAGTATAAATTCATAAACACCTTAATATAAACACAATACATCACACTTTCGGAGGATAAAACTCGCGAATGCTGTGGAGAATAGAATTAATGATATTTTCGCCGTTTCCAATATTTTTACGCCACATGAATTCAGCTAAATAATTCTCTAAATGATGAAGAGTGCCACGATGTTTCTTATTCCTCCATATGCAAGAAACCCACAATCTTTCAATATTTTCAGTGTGGACTCACGTCTTTGGATCTACAAAATTATATTTGTGATTCATTATATAGCACGATGAAAGTCTTCTTTTTCTAGAATGGAAATTTGATACAATCTCCAGCTGTCAGAATATATACTAGTACCGTCTTTAATTCCTCTTTTTATGACATTCAACAGTATTGCAGAAGATCGATCAGGCACTATTTCTACAAAACACTCCTCAATTCATAGCATCAACAGTATAAAATCTAACCAATTATCCTTCAAACCCATTGTCTTTGGTTTGAAGACGGATATATGTCCGTCTTACAATCTCTTTCATGCAGCGAAAACATTGATGAATAAAATTGAAAGTCATAGTGTGTTTTTTTTTACATTTACGGAATATCGGCAGAAGACTTTTTTCTTGAAAAGACGAAATTGCATTTTGTTCGGTATTTGGTAAATCCCATATTTTCATGATGTCTATACATAACAGTGTATAACTCTATTCTCACCGATAACAAATCAAATAACACACTAACAAGTTTTCCATTTCAAAGGTTTACATATCTGTCGTATAATATTTTTTAGGTGAGGAACATACGAAAATCATGTAATTCGTAGGTACTATTATTCGAAAAACATATTTTTATTCATTTTACCACATTTGTCAACAATAAAATTGGCGGTGCAATAACAGTAAGGTTATGTTATTAGTAAGTTGTATATAATTTGCATATCTAACGTTAATTATACGAGGTTAGCGAACAAGCGTAGGTTATGTTGATATACATTGTAATAGAACGTTTAATACGTTGTTTTTTGACAAAGAAATTGCATAAAAAAAAGTGGCGATGCGATATCAAATAAGTACCGACTATTTTTATAAATAAGTTAAGCAAATTTTATATTATAACAGTTCTTTAATGGAAAATAAAGATTTATTTTGCACGTTAGTCGGCAAGGTATTTTATTATATGTGGACAAAACTGTATATTGATTGATTGGTAATATTATATTAAATCTGTCAATAATTTTTGTGATTTTATATTTAAATAGATAATTTTTAATTAGCTGACAAAAATCTTGTTTTACAAATACATTTTTATTTATTTATTTTTTTAATTTTCTAATCTGATTAAAATTAGCAGTAGTTTAGCTTTGTGAAATTTTTTCATGTGTGTTATTTGTACAGTAAGGAAGTAAAATAAACGGATCCTTCAGAAATTAACTGACATTACCCAAAGAAAGGAGAGTTCTGTTTTTAAGCTTTAAAGCTTAAGATTTTAGTTTTGCAAAGAAGGAACGTGTTCCTTCTGGTAGAGTTTACGTTATACTGTTCAGTGAAGTCGCAAAGCACTTAGTTAAGTGTTTATTGATGAAGCGTTAAGTTAATTTGATTGTCTTAACGCTGAACGTCACTCCTTTTCCGCCCCTATCATAACTTTTGTAAACACAACGGTAAAGTATCTATAAGCAAACAATCAGTAACGCACGCGCATTATCGTCCCTCCCACATCAACATGCTCACGTTTACATACGTACATCGTATGTTATCCCTTCAATTCATAGTTTAGTTATTTCTTATAATAACGGCATACTTATCTGAAATAACTGAATTATTTTGCAACGACAACGATCTACAAAAAATGCATTATGATTTTATTAAAGTCGATTTAAATCTGCTTGAGATAATACAGATACAACCAGATTTAATGTCAATTTAGAAAATCGAAATAGTTTAATTCGATTAAATTTTAATGAGCTTGCAATTATATACTTTAACAAAGTCGGTTTCATTATACATCGAAATAAAATGATTCACTTGTTTAATAGTTGTAATTTATACATTGTTTTAAAATATACTAAATGAGAGATGTTGCTTGTTTTAAATTTTTTTTCTCGCAATAAAAAATAACGAAAAAATATTTTTGGAAGCTGCAGTTATTTCTACGTAAAATCTATTCAGACAAATTAAGTAATGATTTCTTCTTTACTTTTTTAAAGAGTCCTGTGAACCTATAATTTCTTATTATTCTTTATCTGATATTAGCAAACGTATTTTTCTTTATTTATTTAGTCTTGAACGATTTATTACACGAGTAACCTGTCTCGTCTTCATTAGGATCCTAAAAGTAAACCTGTCCAAAGTTATAAACGAAGTATCAAAATTTTAATAGTAAGAATTTATACGGTGCGCGGACTCTAAAATATTAAAATAACGTGTTTTTCAATTTAAATAAATTTCATTGTAACCTAAAATATTTTATTTATTTTCATTACCACAGCAACCGGAGATTCTGTTAGCTAAGCAGTTAAAATGTATGGTAATAATTTTAAAAATCAATACATTAACTTCAATTTTCCATATTCTGATTTACGAGTAATTCTTACCCATGGAAACGTAAAAAAGTTAAATTGGAAGTTTTGATTGGCACGGAACGAAAGTACTCATTATTCCTTAAAAAAATTAATACAATTAATACAAATATTTTTGCGTTAGTCAGTTTAATAATTCAGTCTACCAGAAAATAAAGGTCTTCACTTTTTATCCTTAATAACTTACCTAACATCTAAAAAGATTTTCCAATTAAAGTAAAAGAAACACGGGAATTCTATCCAGAGAAATCTGTCTTCGACGATCCCTAAAATCAAATTGAACACAATTTAGTAAAAATCATTACGACAAAAACTTAATCTTCTTTGAAATTAATTTAAATGAAATAAAATAACAGTTATAAAATTAATTATTCTGTAATAGTTAAAAGAATATTGTCATAACGTAGTCTTTTCTAGAATTCTGTTAATTACACAGAAAAAAGAAAACCTGATTCCAAAAGGAACAGGTTAATTAAACAAATTTAGCGGGAATATTATTTCGGTATTTTACACGATCAGTTAAGGAGTAAAATAAACGTTTAACATTTATTAATAAATCTTTTAAAAACAGAAATTATAAATGTACAAAGTTTACAATTTATAAAGAAAAAATAAAGATTTCTAGAAAAGTCGACCTGAAAACGGCTATGTAAAAATTTATAAAATAAATATTATTATTAAAGATTAAATTAATTACAAAAAAAGGTAATAACTTACTAAATCAAAAATTAGAAGCTAAATCGGTGTAATCTTGTTAAGCATTTGAATTTTATTTTAATAACAAAAGTTTGTAATTTAATTAAAAGATAATACTCATCCAATTTGTAGTTTTTATTTTTATTAAATTAAACCGGTTTAAATTAAGATAGTATAATCTAATTTTATTTAGAGTTAAAAAAATAAAAAACATTTTATAATAATAAATGTAATGAATTAAGCATTATTATAACGTTACGGACTATGAATTAAATTTACCAACATATTTCCAATTGAATATAAGCGTATCAACAGACCAACTTTTGAAAATATGTAATAATATGAAAAAAAAACAAAAATTCTACATATTTGTTAAAAGATTAATAAATTTAAGCCAGAAATGTTGTATACGAGTTGTACAATTTAGCCGTACAAAAAGTCATACATATAGAAAAAAAAACATCAGGAATAATTACAATAATGATAATTGTTATACAAAGATTTATAAATCTTTGTTATTAATTTCCCGATTTTAACTGTACTGCTACGGCAGCAGTATATCTATAAAGGGGCAGTATATCTATTAAGGGAAAGTACACCGATAGACCAAAATACTGGGTATCAGACTTTTTGCGAACATTGACGTTTTAAGACCCCCTTAGTCCAAACAACGTAAAAAAAAGCTGAAAACACAGTTGTTTCTCATGCACGGCTTACACACACAACTTAATTTAAAATATATATAATTTTATTTAAGTATAATATTTTTTTCTTTTAATTAATTCAATGATTCTAAAGTGTGCGCTTATACCGTATTTAATTCGCGCTGGTGTGGTGGTACTAGCGGCGACGGTCGTCACTATCTAAACTGATGTAATTTTACAACTTACATATAACAAATTTCGCTCGTACGGTAGGCAGACTGATGTAGCTGCGAGGCTTAACGTACGAAGTACCGAGTCGACAGGGTTATCAAGTTCGAAACCCGGCCAGTCCAAGTTACTTTTTTACACTTTAAATATTATTAATTTATTTAATTATACCGCTCGCCTGTGACGTCATAACATATCAGCAGTTTAGAGCATTTTTTGGAGTGTGGGTGGGATTTTTCAAAACGTTTTTTGCAAATATTGTTATTTTTTAATTGTTAACTAATGTATCTTCAAAAATATAACCTTAATTAGGTGAAATCTTGAGATACTGAGGGTGACCTTGCTCTACAGCCTCACTCTCTTGACCTTTTAAGTTGAAAGTTTAATGTCATCAGTTTCCCATATATAGACGTAATCTGACTAAGTTTGGTCAAAGTCGGTGTAGTAGTTCTGGAGATATAAGTTAATTTAGAGGCAAACACCGAACACACGTAATATAAACATTAACATCCGGAAAATTTCCATTCTGTTTTTTGGGTTTCTTAAGTGTTAAAACATCAAGAAATTTCCAGATCTGTGTACATACATACGTGTGTTGGGCTGTATTTTGATTAACATCTCCCAAATTTATTTTGACAAAAGAAATCTTCAAAAATTGCTCGTACATGTTGTATATATGGGACGTTCGTGGCATTAAATTTTTGAGAAGATTCAAAAAGAGGAAGGGGTAGTTTCTCCATTTTTACTTTTTGTATAGTGGTGGTAGAAGATACAGACTGATTTTGTTCGTTGAAAAAAGTTTAAGTTATTTAAAATTCCAAAGTTTTAAGTGGATCGAATTTAGTGAGAGATATTCAAAATTATTTTTAAACATTTTTTGTCCATATTTTGAAAACCCGTTGATCAAAAAGTTGAAATTTGGAAAAAATATTTGACTATGTATATCCGATCTTTGGTGTGATTTTCAGACTCATCGGGGCATGACAGTACCCATATGTTTTTTTTTGTTTTAGAAATCTATAATTTTTTTCATATTTGTTGAATAACTTTGTACTGAAACTGAAACTGACGTACTGAAGTAAATGATAGCTCCAATAAATAATCTTGTACGCCCCATAAAAACAACCATAACCCTAAATCACCGGTCGGCTTGGGTCGGATTCCTGCGTTCATTATTACTTAAGGTTTGAATGAGATTGTTTCTCCTATCCTACTTGATTGGATCTTATCATCCTCTTATTTCCTTCCTTATGGAAGCACGCAATTTTTACTCCCGTACCTAAGCCTGGTGTCCCTTCTCTCAATAATTTTAGACCTACTTCTGTCCTCAGTACTTTTTCCAAAATCTTCGAGAGGATTGTGTTTGAATATGTTTATAACCATGTTCTTCCATTGTTATCTTCGTTTCAGCATGATTTTATTAGAAGTCGCTCGGCAGCTTCTAATTTCGCCGCATTTTTACAGGATTCTGTTAATGCAGTTGAGCGTAGGGGTCAAGTAGATGTGATATATTTTTATTTTGCCAAAGCATTTGACAAGATGCCTCATCTTGGCAGATTTGATGTGAAACGTGATATACAGGATAACGTTCAGACCGATGTGAAACAAGTATGTTCTTAGGTCATTATTAAGTAACAGTTATGTAATAGTAATAATGGAAATTGAAAATCTTAAAAGTAATATCTATTTTGTAATGGTAAAAGAGACATAAAAAGGAATGTGTATTCGCAAAGACGAAAAGAAAATCTAGTTTGTTCATTTTAATAAACTGAATAAATAAATGTCTTTAATAATAAAAAAATAACAATTATTACTTTGCAGATGGATTAATATATTTTTAAATAAAAATTTTATTGAGTACGAGGATAAGTAAGAAAATAAAGTGAAATTTAAAAAACGAATGTATCATTTACACATCAATAAAATTAACATCTTTTAAATAAAATCTACTTTTATGCATTCAATCTATTTTTTAATAAGGTTTTGAATCCCTTCCTGGAAAAACCTTTTCTATCTGGTGTGTAGTCGATTTTGAATCTCTTTCGTGCCATCTTCATGACAACAAAAATTAATGATTCGAAGTAAAATAAATATTTCTTTTAAATAAAAAATTTACTTCAAAAGTCAAAAAAATTGGGTGTTTGCTTGGTGGTCCAACAACTCCTCAAGACCGCGATTTTGAAAGCAGAGGATTGTTTTGTTGGTCGAACGAAAATTGTCCTAGAGTAAAATAACACCTTTTGGACTTTATTTTTTTCTTTAGAGTCGCAGTAGTTTACTATAGTGAATAATAATTTTCATTATTCAACATTACAATGATGAATTATTTGTTTAGAAGCTTCGATTTTGTCATTGTTTTTTAGTTTTTTTAAGAATTTTTATCGAAAACTTATCTATCTTTTGTTAATTACAGAGAGAAATCCTAGCTTTTATTAAAGCGATCAATCCACTCGTAGATATTACTTCCAGTCACACAAATTTGTCTGTATTCCTACTGCATTGTACTAATAGACTCGGCTGGTTTCACCTCTTATGAGTTGAGAAAACTGCAACTCTTGAAGCGTTTTACTAAGAAAGTATTAAAAACTTTTTTTTATAGATTTCAGTTACCAATTACTGTGACAATAATTGTTTTATTGATTTACTGGTCGGTTTTGAAGCTGGACAGTTAAAAAAAAAAAGTAGATGAGAAAAAACAAGTTAGAACAATTTTACGCTGGCCTAAATTTTGGTTAACCTAAACCTTTATTTTAGTTAAATAAAGTAATCATAAATATTCATCTGATTTTTTTTTTCTTGCAGCTAAATTTCAGTTTTATTTGTTTTTTTTTGTCTTCAGTCATTTGACTGGTTTGATGCAGCTCTCCAAGATTCCCTATCTAGTGGTAGTCGTTTCATCTCAGTATACCCTCTACATCCTACATCCCTAACAATTTGTTTTACATATTCCAAACGTGGCCTGCCTACACAATTTTTTCCTTCTACCTGTCCTTCCAATATTAAAGCGACTATTCCAGGATGCCTTAGTATGTGGCCTATAAGTCTGTCTCTTCTTTTAACTATATTTTTCCAAATGTTTCTTTCTTCATCTATTTGCCGCAATACCTCTTCATTTGTCACTTTATCCACCCGTATGATTTTTAACATTCTCCTATAGCACCGCATTTCAAAAGCTTCTAATCTTTTCTTCTCAGATACTCCGATCGTCCAAGTTTCACTTCCATATAAAGCGACACTCCAAACATATACTTTCAAAAATCTTTTCCTAATATTTAAATTAATTTTTGATGTAAACAAATTATATTTCTTACTGAAGGCTCGTTTCGCTTGTGCTATTCGGCATTTTATATCGCTCCTGCTTCGTCCATCTTTAGTAATTCTACTTCCCAAATAACAAAATTCTTATACCTCCATAATCTGTTCTCCTCCTATTTTCACATTCAGTGGTCCATCTTTGTTATTTCTACTACATTTCATTACTTTTGTTTTGTTCTTGTTTATTTTCATGCGATAGTTCTTGCGTAGGACTTCATCTATGCCGTTCATTGTTTCTTCTAAATCCTTTTTACTCTCGGCTAGAATTAGTATATCATCAGCAAATCGTAGCATCTTTATCTTTTCACCTTGTACTGTTACTCCGAATCTAAATTGTTCTTTAACATCATTAACTGCTAGTTCCATGTAAAGATTAAAAAGTAACGGAGATAGGGAACATCCTTGTCGGACTCCCTTTCTTATTACGGCTTCTTTCTTATGTTCTTCAATTATTACTGTTGCAGTTTGGTTCCTGTACATGTTAGCAATTGTTCTTCTATCTCTGTATTTGAACCCTAACTTTAAGTAATAAAATGAAATTGTTTAGGTTAACAGAAAAGTGATTGTGAAATAGAATAAGTGTGCGCGTGATGTTTAGTGAACCTTATGCAAATATAATTGGTATTTTTTTTGTCTTAATTGTGTCTTTATAAAATCGATCTATCTTTTTTCAAACTCTTGGTAAATAAGTACAAGTTGTATAATATTTATTATTATTATTATTTTAGGGCGACATTTGTTATTGCACGATATTCTCTTTTATTATTTTTCGCTTTTTTTCTTTTCCAATTTCAAAACATTCTTAAATGATTTCAAATACGTCATCAAGCGTAAAACGACTCCGTTTAATCAGTGTCTTTCCTTACAAAGTATTTCTTCATTTTTATTTTTCTCATCTGTACCTGTAATTTCTTGAAAAGAAGGATAAAATTTCAATGCTCTTTTACCTTTAGAACTTTTATTTCTTTTTTCACTTCTTACAAGTATTCGAGTGAAACCTTTATTCTTCCAGAAATATATATATTTATATATATGTGTGTGTGTGTGTGTGTGTGTGTGTGTGTTATTAAAATTATTTTTCTAAAAAAATATAAAACAATGAGATGTTTTTTTATCTTAATATAATTATTTTTGTGTGAATTTATTGAAACTGTCTCATAAAACCTAGAACCAAAACCCAAATTTTGTATATTATCGACCTAGGACAAAAGTTGGATTCCATTATGGATATCTCTGCACGACCGAAAATCTTATGTCAATTATTGAAAGGCAACACAAAGTATATATACTAGGGAAAGTAACAAGCGAAGTGGTTTCCTGCTGTCTTTTTTCGGCGGACCGTGTATGCTATCGCACATCAGCTCGGCTAGATCTCCGACGTGCATATTCCGATATGCAAATGAAACAATTCAATTTTTCACAAGAATTATAGATATAGGCTTTATACTCGTACATCATTACTCTTATTTGAAACTGAGTCTCTTAACTGTCACGTATATGAGAGAAGTAAGTTATGATATAAAGTAGATTAAAACAAATTTAGCGTGATCAAATTTGCTTTCTAATTGTAGCCTAGGTGGACGAAGTATAATGAAAAGGTTTTGTGATTTTACTCTTTTCTTTCACATACTTTTATTTCAATTTATTTAGAACTCGGTTTAACCGGTTATTCTTTTTCTGTAAATCATCATTTGGGTAGATTATTTCATTTATAAGTCTAAATTTCAGCAATACATTCAAATAGTAACTTATTGAATATCGGTACTCCAGTTTCGGCTGACGAGCACATGGTAAGTAAAAAAAAAATTACTTCCATCAGAAGTATACGGGGCTATTGATTAAAAATATAAAAAAATATTTATTATAAAAAGTGTAGAAAATTTTATGCTTTTAATTTTTACTTGTAACATCTATCCTGAGCAAATAAACAAAATAAAATATACTGTTTTTGTAAATGAGACGGGATTAGATTAATATTTTATGTCAAGATCTAGCTAAAATTTCAATCCGCGTTAAACAAAAATCTGTCTTGAAAGTATTCATAAAACTAATTTTTGGTCGAATACGTGATCCCCAGACAAAGAATGCCGAATGTGGTTTGTATATGACTATATATAAATGAGAATTTCATATTTTTTTTTTTATACAGATGTCCTTTAAAGTTTCAAAAAACCGCTAGACAGGTTTAAATAAATCTTTTATTGACATACTGATTGAACTAAGGACTTTCAGGGATAAATTTGTCTAAATAGATCCCATTTATTGGTTAGAAGCGGCTTAAAACAAATTCGAATCTTCATACAATATTTTATCGTGTAGTAATAAATTTTTTTTTAGTCGTTTACTAAATCACGGTTTGTAAGATGTAATTAAATAGATAGTTATAAAAAATTGCGTAAAGATACTGAATCTTATTTTTGTAATTCATTTACAAAAATCAGTTAAAATGTTTTCAAGTTTATTTTTGTAAAAGTTGATGTAATTTTTACTAGCGAGCGTTATCTGTATGCTGTTTATCTAATTAAATTTTTTTCAGTTGATGCTTCTTACTTCCGTTTAAAAGAAAACAAAAGACCATTTTTTATGAACATTTAGTTAGCACCCATTCTGATGTAAAACTATTTTTTTCAAATTTAGTCTGTTTTATATAAGATTAAGCGAAAAATTAAATCCTGGTTTAAAAAAAAAACTGGCAGAATAAATTTATTTTCACTAGATAATGGAATATATATGATTAAAATCTCAATTGCATATTGTCTTCCTTTGAAATGTTTACTATTAGACCGTTCCTCTTTCTATTTTTTTTTTTTTTTTTTTTTTTAATTTTATTATACGTTTTAATGAAAAAATTGAAAATAAGTTAAAATTCGTTTTCTTGGAAGTTTTATTTTTAATTTTGAATAAAAATTGTAGCTTCTACCGACTTTTAAGTTCAAATGTTTTTAGTTCTGTTATTTATTATATGAGAATGGCTCATTAATGTATCATTTCCGGTTATGAAAATAAAAGTAAATATTTTGAACTGTTTTCGAAGAAAATATTAATTAACATTTAATCGAAGTTTTCCTCCCATATCTTCTGAAAAATCTTTGAGATTTATTCGCTTCATATATATTTTACCAAAATATTTCAGAAGGCAAGCAGAAAAACTTTTGTATAAACATTTTTTGGAGTTTTGTATGAAGAAGGGGTTTCCTCTTTAGGGTAATGAAGAAGTTCAGGAGAAACAATTGCTTTTTTTTTTTTTAATTAAATTCATCACATAAACTTAAAGCTTATACATAGGAATATGAAATGGAAAGATTGCAGCAACTGAAATATACCATGACTGACTGGGATTCGAACACGATATCCTGATGAAAGAGTAAGACATTACCCTCCCCTACTCACTAAATTAGAATATATACATCGTTATTAAGTATTTTTGGAAGATTTTAATGAACCTGGTAATGGTATTACTAATTTAAAATGTTAATAACAAAAAATGTTTTCTTAAATAATAAATAAAGATAATATATTTCTTTCTAATAAATAAGATTTAATGTTAAGCAGTCTAAATAGATTTCCTTGTCTAATTATTTATAGGACACGAGTTAAGATAATTTCAGTTTTAACAGTAGTATGAGATTACATCCGTACATCACAGTCGAGGTAGTTAATCTCAGCAGCAGTATATGTGTACAGTCTCTTGATATGTGGGTTTTCATTACAACATTCAGAGGTGCTCTATATAAGAAACATACATATCCCAGGAGATTTGTCCAGATTTTATGAGAGACTTATAAGAACCACAGACGTTTATGTTCTTAACGTTGTAATAATGCAGCGCTTTCTCTTTTATTTTATTTATTTCAAGTATTATTTAAACCTGTCTCAAAAAAGTACAAAATTCCTATACAAATAATCAATACTAGTTTTTTGTTACATTTTTTTCATTTATGCATATATACACTTATTACATTTTTTCATATGCACCTATTTATGGAATACTATTACATTGATCTGTGTCGGGTTGATCTTTACAAAAGAAATCTCATACTGCATTTTGAATCTGATAGCTTTTTTCGATCATTTGATTGATTTCTTAAATTTGTTTTCCACCCTGATATAATATTTTAATTTAGGATGTTCGCTTACAGGCTGAACTACTAAGAGGAACGTCTGAGTATTATGTCTCACTTACTAGTCTGAAGAAAGTACTTGGTCGGAATTAAAAAAAAAAAAATATTTCTCGCGATATTCTTAAAAGATTTTAGTTTAATTTTTAATCTATTTTAAAAACTAAATTGTTATCCTCCCCTGCAAATGAATCGTAATATCTCTGCAGTTTAAGTAATGTGAAATAGCTTATTTTCTTAAACAGAACTTATGTTTGAAAATTAAAACAAAATATTCTTACGAAAAAATTAAAGATTTTGAAGTAAGCTTTGTTTAATTTCTGTACCTCTAAACGTTTCTAAAATAAATTTTAATTCGTATCTTAATAAGACACTAAGATATTTCCGATAGTTTATGTGATACGATTTCTGTTATTACTTTAAAAATATTATTGATATTATTAAAAAAAAATCTGTTAAATTATTTATTGTCTAGTAGATGGATTTCTGATAGTAGGCATTCGTGAGGAATCCAGGTTTTTAGTTTTCACTTGCTAACATCACATTAATTCGGCTAGGTACGTGTCTTCGTGTTGATAAGCGGCAGCGTATTGGTTTTTAGTTTCTTCATTATGCGATGACTCTCATTCGTTCATCATTTGGCTGGTCCACCAAATCGTACCCGTATTTGCTTTTTGGTTATCGTAATCCTTCGGCTTCCAACTGATCGTTATCATATCCACTCCAGTAATCTGTATTACTTGTGAAGCCTGATATGATAATCCCTTAATTGCCGGCATTAGTATTTCAGTTTTTACGTCTAGTATTTGGACAACGAACGCTTCCTTCGTCTCTCTGCAGATTCCCCGAAAACTAACTACTGGAGAAAATGTAATACCCAGTTATTTTTTCACGTTTTCTTACAAGGTTTAATTTTTTTCTATGATCATTCTAAGACTGAAACACAAATTTCACCACAGTTTCATACGTTGACTTGTGTGCAGTCGTCAAAACTCGACTCCAAGTGGGAGTTGCACTAAATTAGTCATTTTTTCACTTCAGCAACGTAGAATTTAAAGTATTGTTAAAATCCGAAATACAACTTCCTCCGAATAATTTTTATTCTCTAAAACCGACTACTCGGATAGAGTATTTTTTTTTATAGATTACCAAAATGAGTGGGTATATTTGATGAATTCTCACACGCTTTTTGTTCGGGAAGTATGAGTATTGTAAAATAATGCGATCGTGACTTCACGATCAATTAGTTACGAGTTCGGTCCTGCAGGTGCAATGAAATGAATTTTTTTATTTAAGTAAAAGAATGGTGGAAAAATCTTTTTTCATATAATCGATAACTACCTGCATTCTTTTGATAATAAATCATAAAAAAAAGGATTCTACTGTTATATTGTATGAATATTTCGTTTACTTCTAGAAAAAACCACTGCAAAAAAAAACAGACAAAAGTGTCTGCTGCAAGGACAGATAATTCCCTGTTAAAAATTAAAATCTTTTAAAAAGGATTGTTAAAACTAAAATCCACCTATAAGCAGAACGATAATCACAGGTCAAACTTTTTCAGTTTTGAATGATAAGATAATATTTATTGAAAACGGTAATCCTAGAAATTTTCTGAGAAGATATAATTTACTACGAAAGGTATATTATTCCGCCACCAACAAAAATATGAAAAAAATAATATTTCCTAACAGGACTCAATACAATCAGAGTTGATAACTCGATTTGAATATAAAAATTAAAAGGAAAATGCATACTATGCATTACAAATTTTAGTTGATAAACTATGTAGCTATCTCGCACAGTACATTATTTAATCGGTAACTTAAAAACTTGATTCATGAAAAGTGATGGTATAAATTTCTCTCGGTTTGTTTTACAGCACTCATTCGCTTATAGAATTATTTAAAAAAACAGCTGACTACACAGTTGTAGGACTGTCCCGCTTACACACACATACACGCACATCTTAATTTAGCACGTCAGTGCTACACTAGCGCTCCTTGTGGTGACAGGTGGTACTATTGACGTAATATATCCACAGCCACTAATTTAGAGCATTTTTTTTGGGATGCGATTTTGCAAAAGTGTTTTTGAAAATCTTATTTTTTAATTGGTAAAAAAGTGCCTTAGAAAAATAAGATCTTAATTAGCAAAATCTTGAGATACTGATGGTGGTGACCTTGCTATACAGTCTTACTCCCTTGACCTTTTAAGTTGAAACGTTAATGATATATACATATACATGGTATTTATACATGTAAGTAATATGACAAAGATTAGTCAAAATCGCTCCAGTAGTTCTGGAGATATAAGGTGATTTAGAGGCCAACACCGAACACACGTAATATGAACATTAACATTCGGAAAATTTCCATTCGGTTTTTTGGGATTTTTGGGTTCATTATGTGTCAAAACGTCAAGATCCGATGACAACCGCATATGCCCAAATTGAACCGATTACAATACTTTCCCTTCTTTAGCTATAGCGCTAGACGGGTAAGTAATGATTAGACCTAAAATAGCTTTTAAACTTCAATAAATACAGATCTAGAATCGTTCACATCATTTCATTAAATATAAGTGAATACTATATGAACATATATTCTGAAGAACGGGCTATTTATAAAAAACATTGTAAATAGCTAATCTTTTTTTAATTACTAATTTGTACGCTGCCTCAACAAGGCAAATAACAAATACTACCGCAGTGGTGAGGCGGACATTAAATATTGAGTAATATATCACTGTAATTTCAACTGAATTTTGATACTATTAATATTCATAAAATAAACCGATAGACATTACCGAATTAGTGGCATTGAATATTGCAGAATTCAACACGCTACCTAAATATTTAATTTTTTTTTTTATTAATGAGAAATACAGTGGATAATTAATCTAAAACGATGTTACTCGAATAGGTTTAGCAACAAGGTATTTTAAATTTTATCTGCCTCGTAGTCGGGTCGGACCAATAGATTTACGGCTCGTGATTTTGAAACGATTAGTCGAGCAATACCATCGATTGACATTTCACACAAAGGAGTAGAAATCTGGTCGGATGGTACAAAAGATTTCCAGTTTCAATGGATTTAACTAGCATTTACAGTTAGCGAGATTATTTAATTAGATGTTTTTAAAATTATTATTCTTTCTGACAATTACAAATTTTTAATCAATTAAGTATTGTAAAATCAATAATTTATAATTAACTTAATGATAGATTCTGTCATTACTGTAACTTTATTAATAATAAAAAAAACAATTGTACGCATCTGAATGTTTAATTCTATAATGCGCTCAGCGTAAGAGCTATCCTAACTGTTGTTTGTAGCGGTGAGATTTTATTGCAGAGTGAGCGATTTGTTTAGCGCAATAATGTACTTGGTGACTCAATTTGTTAGTTCTCACCAGTATTTGTATAATTTTTTATAGTCTATCATGTTTTTATCAACAGCGATGTAACTTTAAATGTAGCTGCCGTGTAATTAATTCGTAAATAACTAGATTCTATCGGCGCCAGATGAAAACATCAAACATATAATTTGTACGCGTAATTTTTGACACAGTGTACTACAACACCACCCGGTTTGTTTACAACAGGTTATCTCTTAAAGTAAATCGAATTTACATAAAGCTGGACAATTAGAAAATTTTAAGAAAAAAGAAAGAAAAATTGTAAGAAAAATCCTTGCCTGAAAATCAAAAATGGGATTCAATAATTATTATGTAATTATGAAATTTAAAAAAAAAAACAGAAAATATTCTATCAAGTGTTAAAAGCTAAAGATTAAGTTTTTACGGAAACATTTTCTATATGATTAATAATAGGTCAATTAAAAAATCTTTTAATCTTTACAGCAGCAGTAAAGTTAAACTATACTGGTTTAAGGAGACAGAAAAATACTTGGAAGAATTAAATATTTCTGCTGATTGTATTTTAGAAAGTGTCTTATTTAGGAAAAATATTTTCAAATGAAAGAAAGAGAAGAAACATCACAGAAGAATATCCTAAAGACTGAATTTATCATTTTAAGAATCATTTTAATAATTTAAAGCGGTGATTTTAATTAGACCGAATTTTTTCTTAATTTTTTTTTGTTTTTAATTTCTTTAAAATTGCTTATAACGACCTTAATTTTTTTATTTAGAACTGTTGAGCCCCCTAGGTGCTTTTGATGTGGTAATTTCATGCCAAAAAAAATAAATCGTACCGAGATAAGAGCGTATAATTTGATATCGTCGTTTGACGTATTATACATCAGTTTGTAATTAATACATTCCTCTACAACCAGTAGAAAACTGGTAATAAAAGAGTAACTTAAGAAGTAAGTGTAGAGAACACTGACTTATAAAAATTAAAGACCAAAACGCTACTTCTATACAATATAGGATAGGTAAAGATAAAGATGAAAATTAAGAGGAAGAAGGGTTAACATCGACGAGTGGATATACCCTAAGTTTGATTAACGAGAAAATAAAACAAATTAGAAGAAAAAATAATGTTTATCTTTTCTATAAACAATATATCTTTTGTTTAGCAGCTTTTATCGTAGCATTTTACGTGCTGTGCTAAATGTAATTCCTAACAAGAAAGCTCAAGTTCGTAAACTTTTCTGAACTCGAATTACTAAATCGGTAACTCACGTACAAGAGAATAAAATGTATCGTGGTTACGCCGTACTGAGACAGTGATAAACGATGTAAGATAAGTTAATTAGTTAAAGCAACTCTATCTTATAGTAATTGTATTGTTCTGTTATTTGTCTGAAATGATTAAGTAATATATTCGGGATATTATTCGTTACGAGATGAATCTGCTCCGAAGCAAAGCACTCACTCATTCGTTTACAGCGAAAACAATATTACAACGTAGTCGTTTTCGGAAACATTTTATTCGATGCAGTTAATATGTATGACGGCAGGGTTTTTATTGGATAACTTAGCTTCATTTATTTAGCTGTAAGTAAAGATTGTACATAATTGTACGTATAAATTTATAGACTTTAATGGTACGTTATTGTATATATGAAAAAAAAACAATGATAAAAATAAAAATATTTTTTGTTGAAACCTTCAATCATATTTAATTTTTGTAAAACAGATTACTTGTTTTAATTATCTTAGTAACTTGAAAATGGAGAAAAAATAAAAATAAAAATATCAAACACATTTTGTTTGATTTATTTACAATACTGTACAAATAGTAAAAGTTTTTCTAGCATACACGGCAAGAGATAATCATATTTTAATTTACAATTAATATAAGGAAATATTTTGCATCGATATAATGATTATTTAATTTTTTTTTTTTTTAAATAGTCTGAATTTCTTGAGTGATAATAATGAAAGTGATTTTTAAAATTCATTTGATGTAATTAAAAAGATGTATCGGTACATCTTTTAAAATTATACGTCTATGTAGTAGGTTAATACACACCCCTTCAAGCAGACTAAATTTTGTAATTTAGAGAATATAATATGCTTTCGAGGTCTGAAGCGATCTGTACACGTATATTAAGTTTATTTAACGGAATAAATTCTCGGTTGTTAATTTTATAAAGTCGAGTAAATATTAAATAAGGAGTGATTAATTTTAAAATAATTTTTCATAGTCAGAAAAATTACTTTCATCAAGTCAGGCTACGTTTTCCCCTCTATAATTTGAATTGCAGAAGCAACATTGCTGCCAGATGGCAATTTAGTTTCAATTTTGTCTGTTTTAGTGGCACGATGAAGGCTTGATTAAGCCGTCCTACTTCATTTCCTCTCGCTCGCTTTCACTGTGGAGCCCACAAATGAAACCGATCCGGTCTTCTATGTCCGTAGTTTGTCTGTATGCCTGTCTGTCGTACAAAACGTTCGTTAGTAGCTGTACGTGTAGTCAGTTGCCTGCATTTTATTGCACATTTTACCCCAGGAAAAATAAACATTCTCTGTTCTATATGACAGTGTCTCTTTTTCATAGAACAAAGTGGCTTCGTCTCGCTCTTTTTTCTCCCTCAAACCTTCTTTCTACTTTCATAAGTTATATAATATCACATTTTGCACTACTTTTTTTTCTATGTAGATTACTTTTTTGGTAATTTACTTTTCAGCTCATAAAGCAAAAATATTCGACTTTTAAAATTTCATTTTACTTTCCACCCACTATTCAGTTTAAGAATTTCATTTAATAGATTATTTTTCGTTTTTAGATGGAAATAATAACTATTTTCAACTCTATACAGATATTATTTGTGTACCCTGCTGAGTTTGAAAATGGATTGAGTTATACCGGAATTTACTATTTAAATATAAGAAAAGAGTACATATATATTTAGTGTTCCAGCTGGTGCCAGCCAAATTTAAGGGACTTAATTAGGACATCAAAATAACAAAAAAATTTCAGGTAGTCAAACGGTCTACTTTACGTCATCGTCGTTCTGTCCGCCATTTCTGTTTGCTCATTAATAAAAATTAATTAATGAATAAAGGGTTGGGATATTTTAATTAAATTTGATGTAAATGTATCTAATAACACCTGCAAAATAATTAAGTTAGAAATTATGTAATATTACAATTTTGTGCCTGTATTCACACATTATTTTGCAATCCACTTTAACAATTTCAACCATAATTTGCCCGTTTATCAACCGATTTGAACAAATTAAGTGTTACTTTGTTCGTAAGCTTATATTTTTATCTGATAAAACATGAACCAGCAAAAGAAAGTAATGAAACGAAAGGAAGAATTTTGACGATGCTTAACACCCTATCGTAGCTGATTCACTTCAAACTCGGAGAATTTGAAAACCTAATGTATGCAGTCGTTGTAGCTACCTGAAGTCCTCGCTGTTATCCAGGAAGTTAACGCAAGCCAGTTCATATGTTTGTTCATTTTGTATCTTATACTGATTCTGTCGAACGGTTGGCAATCTGTTAATCCTAGGTAATGGTGTATTTCAGTGTTTTTCGCAAATCACGCCACTTCAGAATACACAAATAAAATTTAAATAATAAGACAAACGGAAAAAACTAACGGCAAGTTAAATATAGTAAGATAAAATAGTAAAGAAATTGTATAAAAGTTCTTGAATCGAAGTAGGCAATGTGTATGTATATATATATATATATATATATATATATACACACACATATACACACATATATATATATATATATACACACACACACACACACACCATACGATAAAAAAGATTCTGATATCTTTTTTATCGTATGATAAAATTCTCTCTCTCTCTCTCTCTCTCTCTCTCTCTATATATATATATATATATATATATATATATATATATATATATATATATATATAGAGAGAGAGAGAGGCCTTTGTATAAAATTTGTGGCTCCGAAATTTCTAGAACTGCTAGATCAATTTCCATAATCCACAATCCAAAGGGTTGGTCTAGTGATGACCTCGTCTAATTTAAAAGTCGAGAGTCGTAAGGTTCAAATTCTGTTTATAAGGTTTTGAATACTAGATCGTGAATACCAGTATTCATTGGTGGTTGGTTTTAATTAACCACTTATATCTGGAATTGTCGACCTGAGAGTGTACGAGACTACACTTCATTTACAATCGTACATGTCATCCTCATTCATCCTGTAAAATAATCCTTTCGGTGGTTCCGGAGGCTAAACAGAAAAAGAGAGAGATCAATTTCATTAGAATTTGTATATGATGTAGTAGTGTATCTGAAGTTGTGCATGTAAAAATTTCATAAAGATTGGTTGAGTCATTTTCAGTTACGCTCAATTTAAGGTCAACTACAGACAACATAACTTCAATTTTTGTTTTTTTTTTGACTTAGTGTTGGTGTATTTTTCATACACACTTATGTAGTCAGTCACAGTAGTGGGTGAGTTTAAACTTGATGCGTGTGTGTAAGGAATTTTTGTTATTTTTAATTATTTCATCAAGTTACGGTTATAATAATTTACAGTTTAATAATAATTTGATAACTGACAGCAAATAATAGCGACCACAAATTTGAAACAAATAATATACATGGTAAATAATTTCGCATCATTCCAAATTTGCAATGTCAATAATTTTCCTCACACCAATCATTCAAGAAATAAATCTAAATCTTTTTATACGAAAAACTAAACAAAGAGAGATTCGATACAATCTAGCAGATCGTTAATCTTTTATTTTAGAAAAAAAATATTGTCCCAATTTTGAGCTGTCTGTAACCCCTGAACCGCTGACGTACTCATACGATAACAAACCACTCATTTGAATACATTATTTACTATTCATCAAATAGCTCAAAAAAAAGATATTAATTTTTTCTTGATTGAATTTATTAGTACACTTTTTTATTTTTGAATAGCGGTCGTAAACATTGAGTTGTAGTACAATGAAAGTACTTATTAAGTTTTTTAAATCTCTAAGGTTTTACTTCGATTTGAATAGGGGTGGGAGATAATGAAGATTATTTTTAAACTGTTTTTGCATCACATCTCCAAAACTCAGTGATCAAAAAAGTTGAAATTTGGCACAAATATTTAGCTTTATATATATATATATATATATATTATATATATATATATATTATATATATATATATATATATATATATATATAATATATATATATATCGTAGATTTGGCCTTTTACACCATTAGACAAGGAAACATCATAGTATCAAAAGTTTTTTTAGCAATTATATTTTTTTTTTACCCTGAATAACACTGCACTAAATCAGGCAGACAGTAATTATTTCAATAAATATAATTTTAAGCCCCCTCCAAAAAGGAGGATGAATGGGATTCTACTTAAAATATAATTTTTTTAACATTTAAGAAAATTTTTAAAATTGATTAATCCACATTTTTAAATACGGATTAATCCTAGTACTAACGTAGACGATATAGACCTTTAAAAAAAGGATGTTTCCATGGGATCCGAGTTAAGAATTTAAAAATAATTTGTTAAATTTTTGTTTTCATATGTATGAGGTGGCTATCGAGCAAGGGTGTCACGAATGGGTCCCAATTATTTTTAGGAAAAATTATATTTTTTTAATTAAATTTTTACTCTGTATAAAGCATAATTTTGATGATAGAAATATCATTTGGTGAAGGGATCAACCGAAACCCAACATTTTTACTAAAAATTTTGTTTTTGTTTTTTAACTATACTTTTAGTACTGCATAATTTTTAAGGTAAAAATATAATTTGATCATTAAGATCAATTCTTTCCGAAAATGTTTTTATTGAACATTTTGATCTTTTGATATAATTACATAATATTTCGATATATTTTAATCATTAATATATAAAAACCGTATGGCATTTTATATAAAAATCTATCAAGGGCAAAGCCGAGAAAGTTATGCAACCCTTTACTCGTATTGGTATTATTGCCGACCTTTGTGGCCTAGTGGTAGCGTCTCTGCCTTTCACTCGGAACGCTCTTGATTCGAATCCCAGTCAGACCTGACATTTTTCATACACTAAAAAAAAAAAAATTAATTAGAATAACTGTAGTCTTAATCCTGTTTTTTTTTTTCTTTAAGAATAAATTGAAACTATATTGATTGAGAGTAATCGCCACGAGAGTTAAGGTTTCTTGCAAGGACGCGTGAAGCAAAGGGATAATAAATTTATCTTCAAATCAAATTATTTAGCAAGAAATTAAGCGATTATTTTAGGAAATCAATATTGCTCCGTTTAAATAATCCTAATTAATTAATTCCAATTCTCTTCATTCTTCTTTAACTTACGCGTAAATATATATTTTTTAATTAACGTCTTTAAAAATTATCATTTTATACTGTAATAATTTTATTTTATTGTGTAATTTCAACGCTAATATTTTATAAAATTATTCTTTTATGCATTAATGTGTTTTATAGTTAATCCACTTATTTTTCTAAATTAATGCATGATTTTGCTGTGATCAGGGTAACCGCAGAGTAAGAGACACCCTTCCTGTCTTCGTCAGCTCTATACAACACATAATTAAGTACTGATATTTATTGAAGTAATGGATTATCCCCTTAAAATACGCTTAATTCTTATATATTGATAATCGATGTTATTGAGATGTTAAATAATTTTTTGATAATTTAATGATATATTTGAAACAACATTATCTTTATTGGAATTTCAATATCAGTTGAAAATTTACAAAGGATACACTTTTTGAAAAATATATGGTGGTTAGGGGTACTTACAAAGATAATCCAATAAGTTTTATTATTATTGCGTTAGTTATATCGATCACTATCGATACGAAACACTATCAGTGAGACAGAAGTTGGATGCTATTATTAATATTATTATTATTGTTATACATGATATATGACGATATTTTCTAATGAGCTACTAATTTTATAAAATAAATTATAAAAAAAGTATTATAATTTTTTGGACACTTATTTTGATTTTTTTTTAATTTTAATTAATCATTCAACCGCGGTTATCAGTTTTATATATTACTCTTAGTTTTTCAGCACACATTCCTGCAGTTTGGCTTTTTTTTTCTTTTTTTTTTTGTTTAACCTCCGAGTCCACAGTTAAGCATTACTTCAGAGGATGAGATGAATGATTTGTAGCGTGTGTGAAAATGCCATGCCTGACCGGGATTCGAACCCGGGACCTCTGGGTGAAAGGCCGAGACGCTACCACGTCACCGGTAGCACCGGTAGTTCAGTTGGAAGAACGCCTAACTATATGCATTTTGGCTTATGCTCACCTAACGTAACTAAATCTGGATGTAGTAATGTAAGAATACCGATTTACTACGTCCCCGTACAAAGTACCCGCCAAAAAATTTGCTTTCCTATTCGTCTTAAGGAATTTTCATTTCATATTATAAAAATAGGTTAAAGAGTTTAAAATTTTTATTTTGAATTATTATATTACTTTTAAAACCAAACTCCTTATTTTAATAGTTTTATTTAAAAAAAGGCAAAGTATACAAATTCGGTTACCGAAGCCTTTGTTCTTGGCAGATTAGAAGGAAAATTATTAATAACCCCATAGTTTTAATAAATTCATCTCCCAAATACATAACCGAAGTGACTTAAAAACGTAATAGATTCATTTAATCGGTTAATGTTTATGATTTTGATTCCAGAAACGAAAAAAGTAAGAAAAAGTTTCCCTCTTTTATAAAAGTTTTAATAAGACAAATCACAATCCGAAAATAACTGTTTAAGGACCATTAAGTTACATGTAAAACTTACCTTCCCTCTAAGACTAAAATTTTGAGATACAGTATCCATAAGGTCTGTATCTTCCTGCTCCCTTGGCCGATTTCGACCGAAGTTGAGTGGCATGAAAGCAACATATACCGAAATCATCGTATTAAATTTAATTCAAATCGGCCCACCCGGTCTGGAAATATCAAGCGAAACACAGGTTAACATAAATACATACGTCCATCCTGAATTTTTTGAATTCCAATATTATGTTTATCGGTTAGAAAGGGTCATGAAACGTAAATATCTGTCAAAACCCTAACACGCAAAATTTGATTAGCCTGCTTTTACCTTACATAGGGTAACGTGTAGCTATGCGGTGTAACTATAAAGCCGGTGAAGTAAAAATAAAAACAGAGCAATACTTAAACTAGATCGATAAATTAAAAAAGAAACTAAACTTCTTTAATAAATGTTAAATTAAATTCCTTTAAATGTAAAGAATTTGAAATAAACTTTTAAATAAAAAACAGATGACTCTGTATTTCATAATTAAAATAGTTTCAGTATCATAGAAAAAAAGAAGGAGAAAGAAGAAGAAGGAAATATATGTATATATTTCCTTCTTCTTCGAGAAGAGGGAGAAAGAGAGAGAAATAAACAAGGAGAGATGTCAAAGATTGGTATAATATTTCGGAAGTTGCTAGACATCTCCCTGTGTAGATACCTCCCAGGTTTCTTAACTCAGGATCATTAGGCTTTTTTTTTATCCCTACATAAGCTTGAAGCGTGTGGGTGGGATATGAAAATGTAATGTTGTAGCGCATGAAAAATGCCATGCCTGACCGGGATTCGAACCCGGGACCTCCGGATGAAAGGCCGAAACGCTGCTACTCGCGCCACAGAGGGCGGCATCCTTTGTTCTTATACCGAGGGTATAACGTAGTTACATATTTGGATTCCAAGGTCAGTCGAGTGGAAGCTTGTGTTGCGGTCGGACGTATTGTTGTGCGCTCTGTCTTATACTGTTTTTTTTTCGGATTAACGGTTTTATATCTGATTTTTGGAATTGGGAATCGACGGTGGAAAATTTTCGGAAGTATTTTAATATAATTTGGTGATTTTTGGTTGCGGACTGACCTCTTTATTGAATTTTTTTTATCTGAGTAGCCTTATTGCGATTGGCAATAAGGTTCATAGTTGACTGCTGGTCGCAGTGGTTAGTGTGAGTTAGTAGTGGTGTACCTTGAGTTGTTTTCAATTCGGGTGTAGCTTATCTGTAGTGGATGGCATAGACAATTGTAACTGGCATCGACTGATAATATTGTTTATTATTATTCAAGTGATAAACTTTTGATATTGGAATTAATTTAATTAATTTCGGTTGTTGTTATCTCTTGATAAGATAGACTGCTGTAGCTTAGTTTATCAAGCTATCATTTATATATATATATATATTTTTTTTGGGGGTATCAGCGGATGCGGAATTGTCCCCT
This sequence comes from Lycorma delicatula, assembly GCF_047948215.1. Taxonomy (NCBI): domain Eukaryota; kingdom Metazoa; phylum Arthropoda; class Insecta; order Hemiptera; family Fulgoridae; genus Lycorma; species Lycorma delicatula. The sequence goes on along the minus strand of NC_134458.1, from coordinate 161,051,277 downwards.
AAGTACAATTTCGAGACATGCGACGTCGTAGCTCCCTCCCATCTGAGGATACAGCCTCACAAGGGGCTGGACCCTCGAAGGGAGCAACTGGAAGGAGAGAGAGTGGCACAGTGGACACTGAAGGTATGGATACTACGGTGAGCACCCAGGAAAAGAATAAATGGAGGGAAACCGAGGGCAGAGCAGCCAAAAGACCTAGAGCGGGTTCTTCGGAGGAGGAAGAAACCCCTCCTACTCTTGAGGAAATTACCTACAAATTAGGTAATGCAATCACACAACTGAGACACATGACTGGCAAGGGGAGTCAAACTACAATCAAAGCCCATGAAAGGGAACTTAAAGAAATATATGAAGACTTACAAAGACTGTGTGAAGAGAAAGCGGAGACATGTAATCAGACCACTCAGACTGAAGGTCTGAGTGGTATATATGATAACAGCGAGTGGTATGATAACAGCGAGATGTCGGATATTTTGGTTGATGATCTATCAGACGAGCAATTGATAGAGAGACTGCCCTCCAGATGGTCAAGGTGGGTGATGAACAGGATCACTCAGGTTAACGCAGCAAAACCTGGAGAGGGTAGTTATCACTTTGTAGAATTGAATGGCATAAGACCAAACAGCATATATGCAGGAGCAACGCCTGGTGCAATGTTTCTTCAGGAATCAACGATACTCGAAGACAGTAAGGTCACAACTAATGGTACAAGATACACAGTCATCTATGACTCCAGTTGGGGGATAAGGAAATGGCGTCACACGTACTTAAGGCACTAAGAAGAGTAGTGGGTAACTCTGAGTCTTCAGTTTTCGTGATACCAAATGACCCTCCAGCCATTTTGATTAGGAAAATAGTAATATATATTTTAAGGAAGGGGAAGACCTTACCAAGGATGGTCCTCCCCAATCCAAGTGACAATGCGAGACCAAGATCCAGATCGGCGTCTGTAAGGCGAGGAACCCCACCGGTCGCCGAGAGTAAAACCATTGTTGTACAAGGACAAGGGAAAACATACGCTGATCTATTAAAAACTATGAAAGAGAAAGTTAAATTAGAGGAGGCTGGAGAAATTCTTTCTATAAGAAAGGGTAGAGATGAACAGCTAGAAGTTAGCGTAAGTGGAGTACAGAAGGCAGGGGAGTTTTCTGCAATGCTGAAGGATAGAGCAGGGGATCTTCAGGTCGATATACGTAAAAAGGGAGACCGTAGAACAGTTGTACACATTAAGGACATGCTTGGAGATACTACGGAATCTGAGCTAAAAGAGGCAATTGAGAAGGTCCTAGGAACGGGTGAGAGATTTCAAATAACATCTATGAGAGACGCATACGGTAGTACCAAAAATGCTACAGTAATTACTACTCAACGCAGCGCAAAAAAGTTAATAACAGCAAGACTGAGAGTAGGCTGGGTTTGCTGTAGGGCATATATCCGCATCGAAAACGAAAAATGTTACCGGTGCTGGAGCATGGGGCACGGTAGAAGAGAATGCAGGGGCCCTGACCGCACCAACTTATGTTTCAACTGTGGTAATACGGGGCATTTCATCAAAGACTGTAGGCAAGCAATGAAGTGTCACGATTGCAGAAGTACAGAACAGAGAACCGGGAGTGTGAGCTGCAATAAACATAATGATTAAAATATTATTAAGTAATAATAATAGAAGCCTACTATCAGGAGACCTGACGCTGGAAATAGCCACAAGATACAATGTCGACTTTCTGGTGTCTACGGAGCCTAATGTGTATTCGGCTGCCAGAGGTCAATGGATACCCGACAGGAATGGGGCTGTGGCCATCAGAAGAATACTCGATAGAGTGGATTATAACTTGTACAGCAGAGAAGACGGAATAATAGCTATTGAATTAAGTGACACGATTATTGTGGGTACATACATCAGCCCCAATTATTTAACCTACAGCAGATCATGACCAGATCGCGAAAAGAGTGGTAGTGCTTGGAGATTTTAATTGTAAAACTACTGTAGCGGGTGCCAATTCTACAAATGCTAGAGGTAGAATTCTGGATGACTTGTTGGAGGTTACGGGTGCGTGCTGTATAAATGATGGGGCTCCTACATACAGCGCAAGAGGTCACCAATCAACAATAGACCTGGTAATTGTGGATAGTAGGTTTACAGCAGATACCGTCGAGTTTGCTGTCCTTACCGAAGAAACTGGTAGTGATCACAAGGCCGTATTGGTTAACATCAGAGATTGTCCAAGGCGGGTAAGACAGGATAATATTATCTCTAGATTAACGGATTTCCAGATACACCGAGCGTCAAATAATGCGGCAAATAGGATTAGGAACTGTGAAAACATAGAACCGGAGAAATTTCAAGAAATAATCAAAGAGGAAATTGCTAACATACCGCAGTCCGGTAATAGATATCATCCGGTGTACTGGTGGACCAGAGAAATCGAAGACCAAAGGAAAATCATGCAGCGTCAGAAAAGAACTGCTCAGAGGTTGCGAGCAAGGAATAGTAACGATGAAGAAAGTCGACGTGCTGCCCAAGACTATAGAGAGGCCAGGAAAAAGCTTAACTTTCTCATTAAGCAATCTAAGAGGAATAAATGGCAAGAGCTCTGTAACGAACTTGACACTGACCCTTGGGGGAAAGCTTTTAAGATAATTACCAAAAGGCTAGGTAGACAGGTGCCAACGTTGAGTAAGGAGGAAGCGGAACAACAAGTTAGGATTCTTTTCCCTAGACCTGAAAATCTGAATAGGGAAACAATTGTTTGTGAAGGTGGCAGATTCACAGAACAAGAGGTAATGGAGGCCATTAAAAAGTTGAAAAACCGGAAAAGTCCAGGGCCGGATGGCATACCTGCGGCCATCATCAAGACTATAGCAGGAATAATACCCTGGGAAATTGTGGATCTGGCTAGTTATGGTCTACAAAACTGTAATTTTCCTTGCTGCTGGAAAGCAGCCAGGACGGTTTTTATACCCAAGGCGGGGGTAAATAATGGATATAGGCCGATTACTCTTATTAATAATATGGGAAAGGTGGTTGAGAGGCTGATAGAAGGCAGGCTTAGGGCAGAGCTTGAGGAAAAGGGCTGTCTACATCCACAACAATATGGATTCAGAAAAGACCGATCTACCATAAATGCCTTAGAGAAAGTTAAAAATTGGGCTTTAAATAGCAGGAGCGGTACCTGGAGGACCAGGAAAATCCCCCTAGTGATAATGCTGGACATTAGGAACGCGTTCGGATCAGTACCCTGGTCATCTATAATTGATGCATTGCATGAGATGCGAATAAGCGAATATCTAATAAATCAAGTTAATCACTATCTACATCAAAGGTTTCTTGAGATCAAAACTTTGGAAGGTAAGGCAGTTTTCCAGATGTTTGGTGGCGTTCCTCAAGGTTCTGTGCTGGGCCCAACCTTGTGGAACATTTTTTATGACGCAGTCTTCAGACTGAATTATCCTGAAGGAGTTACTGCAATTGGCTATGCTGATGACATAGCAATCCTCGTTGAGGATAGGGATGTAGATAACTTAGAACGCAAAGCCAATCTGGCATTAGGAATTATAGATGAATGGTTACAAAGAAGCCAACTACAGATAGCCCCAGAGAAGTCCAGTTGTATTGCCCTTTCCGGCAGAAGACCTATTAGAGGTATAAATTTGAATATCAGGGGAGAGCCAATTATGCAAGTCAATGAGGCAAAATATCTGGGAGTCATACTCGATAAAAATTTGGCAGACACATCGATATGATATGTAGTAGGGTCACTCCAATGGTCAAAGCTCTAAGAGGTCTCTTCCAGAACCATGGAACACCAAAAATAGAAACTAGGAAATTAATAACTGCTGCAACAACATCAATGATATTATACGCGGCCCCGGTTTGGGGACATACAATTAGTATTAAACGGAATAAAGGAAAATTGAGAAGCGCGCATAGACTTGCACTGTTGAGGGTGGCCGCTAGTTACAGAACGGTGCCCTATGACGCGCTTTGCGTAATAACAGAGGTACTACCAATAGACCTGCAGATTAAAAGCAGGATGCTTAGATATGAGGGACTACCACAAGATGAGATAGCGGCTCAATTGGAGCAAGAATGGCAGTTGGAATGGTCACGCTCAAGAGTCGGGGATTGGACTAGAAGACTAATCCCTGATATAGGTAGGTGGTATGGAAGTAGACGCGGAAACGTTGACTTCTATATGACATAGTTATTATCGGGGCATGGATCTTTCGGGCAGTACCTAGCCAGAATTGGAAAAAGTGACACACCACAATGTGTTTATTGTGAGGAAACAGATAATGCGGAGCACACTATATTTGTATGTCCTAGATGGGCTGAAAACAGGAGGGTAATTATAACAAATCGATTAACACCGGATAATCTAATTAATTGGATGGTACAAAATCAAGAGAACTGGGACTGGTTCAGAAGGTTTGCTGGAGAGATCCTGAGAACTAAGGAAGAAGAGGGCGGTAGATTGTGATTAAGTTAAGTAGGGAAGGGTGGACAGTCTCTCCGTGGAGGGCCCGTATGCTCTGGTATGCGGGATCCTGCGAAGGGGGAGAACTCCAGGGGAGATGGAAATAAAAGAAAAGACCGAGTCCCGGCCGGCGGTGTGTCTCCCTGCGGGCGTCTAGGCGCTTGTGGGGTGGGTACCGTCGGTTAGAAACATAGGCGTAAAGACCGAGACCCGGTTCCCTGCGGTGGGGCTGGGGGACGGCATCGCCGGACCTTGGCCCTAACGCGGGGAATTAGAGGCAGGCAAAAAATAAAACAAAAGATCCAAGACCGGGGGGGCCAACCTGCCGTGCCGGATGTAAAGCCGGTGGGTGGGGGACGCCCCCTTTGAGTAGAAGGACACTCTCCCCGACTGAGTATACTTAAATGGATATCCGGGTATGGCCACTGACGGTGGTATGAGAAACATTAGAATCGGAAACTGATAAAATATAATCGGTCCTTGATTCCCACTCATAAAGGCGACCGGCACACACTTCTCACTGGGTGTAATCTACATGAAAAATAACAATTTTATTTTACTCTGCGTTTTGGTTACCGTGTTTAATTTTTTAATGAAAAATTAACACCAGTAAAACAAATATTCTAAACTTACGTCTGTGTTTTATTTACAGCTTATTCAAGAAAAACCGCAACAAATTAATCGTATTACTTTGTTTATTTGGCTTTCTCGGACTTATTTCCGGCATGCGTGATTAATTTATTTTCTACAAAATTAATATCCTTCGATTATGTTTTTTCTCTTTTATACGTTTATTTTTTATTTTATATATATATTTTTTTTGGTTCGAAGTAATATTTTCAAAGCCTGCAATTCAAGGTTATGTATTTCTAACATCCTCTTTTTTAAATCCTTTTATTATTCCACGTAAATGGCGAGCAGTGTCCGTCGTTTTTTTTTTGTTTGTTTTTTCTCAAATTATATATGATGCCGGTTCTGACGATCGACACGTTTCGTGTAATGTATATTTTATAAACGAATGCGGTTGGAAAACATTCCTGTCGAACGATTTCTTTATTCGTTTCATTTAAAAAGTATGTTTAAGACTCGCTTCGGATGTCAAGACAAGCTATTTAATGATCACCGAGACGGCAGTACCGATAACAGTAATGTAACACGTTACACTGTTCATGTTATCCTTTTTTGCACGGCCAGAAAAATTGTTAATTTTACGACTGTCGATCCGGGCTGCGATTCTTGCCCTACTCACTGTTTTGATTTCTAGATTATTTTATTTAAAAAGAAATAAGATAAAGCGATATATTTTTCATATCTTCTTGTTTTTTCATATTCAAGAAATATGAGGAAAAAGAAATTTTTACGTTTCCAAACGAGTGCGTGCGAGTATGCATGTGCATTTTATTAATGTCTTATTCTATTTAAGAGTCGTGTATTCATAGACGCTAGCAGAAAGTCATGGAGGAATTACATCGTAGACATTATCTCACGCTCTACTCTCTCTTTATATTCAACCAGTTGTCGCATGCTTTAAGAAAACTCATGTGACACCTCTCCTTCACCTTACAACATTCGTCTCAATATGCTCACAATACCTTCCCAATTCGGCTCTACAACACCTATTAGGTATTTTTTCATGGTTTGTTCTCGTCACAAGTATTCCCAACCGTGTGGTCGGAAACCATTGTCGGACCAGTACTTAAACCTGGTAGAGACAAAGCATGCTCCTCAGACTATCGCCTTATCTCCTTGACAAGCATCTTGTGCAAAGTGCTGGAGAGAATGGTAAACAGCAGTTAATGGTATTTAGAGAAACATGCTCTATATCTCCAGAAAATGCGGTTTCCTCCAAGAACGATCTTCCACTGACCATCTGGCATCACTGAAAACAGCTATGCAAAATGCTTTCCTGCTCCGCCAGCAACTCGTCGCTGTTTTATTTGACATCAGGAGGACTTTCGACACGGCCTAACGACGTGGTATTCTAAAAACTCTAAAGAATGGGGAGTCGTTGACAATATTATTGCCTTTAATGACCAAACTTTCTGCATGTGTTGGAGATTGTGTGTAGAGTAGCCTCAACTTGGAGAATGGAGTACCTCAAGGAAGTGTATTAAGTGCCACCTTGTTTAACATAGCCATAAAAAGTATTACTAAATGTGTGAAGCTACCTGTTTCATGTTCTATATTTTTTGGTGATTTTTTTCTATATATCACGACCCGTTCAATAGCCATTTCTGAGAGACCACTGCAGAATACTACTTGTCGCTTTGTGGCGGTTCAAGATTACCGGCTTCACGTTCTCACCCGAGAAAACAAAATGTGTAGTCTTTTCTCGCCTGCGAGACCCTTTTATTCCACAAGTCCTTCTCAATGGAGAGCCAATTACTAACTCTCCTGATGTTAAATTTTTAGGATTGCTTTTTCATATTCATCTTACTTGGCCAACCATATAAAACAGTTAAAAGCGAGATGTTTAAGAAGACCTACAACAACATCTACAAGACCTAAGCAACAGCAAGTGGGTAGTGAACCGATCTCTACCTACGTTTTTATTATTCTTTCCGTTTACGATATTAAGCATTTATTATTCTTTAGTTCGGTCCCGTTTGGATTATGGTTGCATCGCCTATTCTTCAAATCAAACATAAGATGTTGGATGCAGTACACCGCGCTTTTCTTCGTCTCGCTACAGGTGCCTTTAGATTGCTATTTAGAAGCCTTGTGGCAGGCATACTTGTTGATTGCGGTGAGCTATCACTTTGGGATAAACGGACCACCTGCTAGCATCTTACTCTGCCCTTTTTAAAGGACAACCAAATCACCCGGTTTTTAAAGCAGTCCTCGCAAACTCTCATTTACAACGGTATAAAAACCATCCACGTAATACAGCACCGATAAATGTTCGTACCCGGCGCTTACTTTACCTTTTAAATTTTCACACACTTATTTTCCCAACTTATCCCTGTTCATATTTTCTGTGGAGACTCGACCCTGTAAATTTTAATTATGACCTCATTGTACATAATAAAAAATCAACTCCTATCGTTTTTCAACAAATGTTTTACCAACTTCCATTCAAAACAAACCAAGATGCAGTAGTATACACGTATGGGTCGAAACAGAATGCGCTTTTGTTGTAAATGGTTTAACCCATATGTTCGGTCTACCTGGTATAACAAGTGTGCAATGCTGAACTCTACGCCATCAATAAGGCTTTTAATATCATTCATCCAAAATAGTCACAAATTTATTTGTAGCTATTTGATTAATGCACTTCAATCTTTAGAAGATTTGTTTTCTAGACATCCTATCGTCACCGAAATACACAACGCAATAGCTGAGTTGAACGGTCGCAACACACAAGTGAGTTTCTGCTGGATCCATAGCCTTTTGGGAATCCCGGGTAATGAACGTGCGGATTCCGCTGCTAAAGACGAGTGTAGCCGACCGTCTTTCACTACGCAAATTCAACTACCGATTTTATTATTTTACTAAGGATACACCACATCCTTGTGGACTGCGTGTTTATGCGTCGTTGCGTCGGAAATTTAAATTATTAGCTACCATCTCAGATATTCTAGGAAACAATCTGAAGATGTAATTAAATATCTTGTTTTTTCTTAAAGCCGGACATCTATATTCGATTATATAGTACTTATTATAATGTGTTTTCTTAGTACTTTATATTGTTATTAAACTTTTCCCAATTTTCCTGTGTTATCGAGCGGTTTGTTTGTTAATTTTATTTTTAATTTATTTTTTTCTGGTATTTAGTTTATATATCGTTATACTTATGTATTAACTTGCGCATGTATTAACTTTTATATTAAAATCATTATATAGTAAAATCATTACTTTCGGGCGCTAAAAAAAAGTTTTGTAGTACGCCCCCCAAAAAAAAAATATTTAAGCCTCGTTTAGTTTAACATATTCTCAGTTTTACCTTATTTTTTAAATTAAATAAAAAAGGCCGAAAATAAATTTTCGATTTTTTATTTGTTTGTAAACCATAGAGTTTTTCAAATTTAAAAAGTTATTTCGATAACCGTTTAGAATAACTCTCTCTTCGTATGTTTTTTTATTGATTTCTTATTCTATTTAAAATTATTTTAGTTAAATTTAATAAATTATACGTTTATATATAAACAGACCGCGTAGAAATTAAAGGGAATATTTTTAAAAATGAATACGACCCATAATAATTGAACGCATAGTATAATTTATCGCATTGCATTTCTGATAATGTTATTACTACTATCGTTAAGGTTAATATTATTAATAAGATGTAAAAGAACAACTTAGATTGGAATAAATATGACATATTTATATCTGTATTAGATTTAGATATAAACGGACCGGGAGCCTAAACTTTTGCTGCAACGACATGCATCCTCGGATGATGTATAAGATCTCATACATCACCGTTAATATGACGGTTACCTATGAATAAGAAGTAATCCGAATAATCGCGGACAGGCGGTGACAGCATTTCAGTTATTTATAGGAATGCTGTCAAAGGAAGGACCGTAAAATATTCAACAAAGACGATAAGGACATTATGTCGTATCAGTATCGGTCACTGTTAAATAATATGATGACAGAACTTTCTCGCTTTTGAAGAATAACCTTATATTAAGAGCCACCATAAGTTAGGGTATTTATAGAGAGGCCGGATAAAGTAATAATTCCTGAAGAAAGTAGTGGTCCTTTCGGCAGTTGTTGAGGGTAATCGATACGGTTTTGGAGCTAATAAAGGTTCCGAGAACTGTGCGGCATAAAGCGATGAAAAACTACATATAGATTTTCTGAAGAAAAGCTTTCCCACGTTTCTTATAAAAAAAAAACCTTCAGAAGATTAACCGAAGTACATTTAAGCTGTACAGCGATCTCTTTGTAGTTGTCTTATATAAAAATGTCAAGAATTTTTTTAACTCCGTTTAAAATATTAAAGTTTTGTCGATCGAATAATAAAATTTATTTCCTGTCGAGCGATAATACTTAATAACAGCGTTCGGTTACTGATATTCATGTCACAATCTTTTGTAGTAAATCTGTCTGCCGTATAACGTACGCGTAATCGATGTAATGAAAATAATAAGCGTTTTGGAACCCGGTCGTTTAAAAATAAAAGTTGTTCTATGCGATGACGTTTAATTTTGTCATAAATTTTTATAGTAATTAGATTATTTGCATTATATATACATTGTCGCGTGTTATCGGTTCGAACAAAGATACTGACAGATTCCGCGCGTTAATATTCTTAAGAATATAATTTATTTACTCTTAAGTAATTACTAATTAACAAAACGTGTCACAAACAGCGATCCTGATTTTACTATGAACTTTACAATAACTAATGAAAATTTATACAAAATTAAGAATCGATACGCTAATGAAAAATGATTAAAAAACTAATACTCAACTTTACACGAAGATTATTTATCTTTACTATTTACAGAAGAAAACTTTTAAAAGCTTCAATTTTATCATTTAATTATGTTTTTAATACGTTGTCCCCTGTCCATGTTCCATCTTCCGGATAGCATATCTCCGTGTTTCTGGTATTCTTAAGTACGTTGTCCCCTGTTCACGGTAAACTCACCGAACATGTTCTTGCACTTAACCGCAGAAATAACACTGTACCAAAACGTAATATTGTTGTTACACACTCTTCGCTCGTACTGCAATCGCACACACTTAACAAATTTTATCTCTTACTCACTTCGAATGTTATCACACACTGTCCTACTCGGAACGCGAAATGTAAAGTATGTCGGACTACAATTTATCTCCTTAATTATCGCAGAACCTAAACATTCGTTTCTTGCTGCTTGGTCTTTCTAATTACATGGAGTGTATTTATTTTTACTGGCGGACATATATTAATTTTATTTCGGTTTTAAAAGGACGGAGAATGGGAATGCAATCTGATCCATTTAAAATGCGAGTTAAAATTTTCATTACTGGGGTTATTCTTCAGAAGAATTGCAAAAATTTTGCTTCCTTTCCCGGCAAAATTCTCCTGTGAAGGCGTTTGGGTGCTGGTGCCTTTCGGTCTAGCTTAAATGCGCCTAGTGAAACCCTAATTTTATGTAGAGTGTAATGCACTTCCTTCGCGGAGAGAGTTTCATACGACAGCAGAAAGAAGCTTGCCGCTTAAATACGTAGTTTTAGGAGAAAGAAGAGGAATCTGGATTTTGGAGCTTCTTCCGGTGATTTGGGCTGCATGGGCTGTCCTACTGTCTGGCCCTGGACAGTATTTATACCTCCGGGTCTAGGGCCTGTCCTGTCTAGGGGTAGTCGAGCCAACCTTTTGCTCGTTAAAAGTAGAGGCATTTCAAATAGTTATCATCCGAAGATTTTACATTATTCTAAAAAATTCTTTTCATTGTTCCTTTTAGTTGCTGTTTTGAGTTTTTCTCTTTTTTTAATAATATTTATCGACTCTCATTCTTCATTTTCTCTCTATTTCTTTCTATTGCACTTTCTATTACAAGAATCATCTGTGTGCATCACAATATGCATCACGATTTATGTATTACTTTTGTTTTTTCTTTGTATGAAAATTCTAAGGTTTTTATTATTTTAAAAAATCACTTCATGAATACGAGATAATAATATAATGCGTTAAAAATATGGAAATTGAACTTGTAGTACGTCACAGTAAACATAATATATTTTAATGTCAGTCCGGATATCAGTTTTGCAACACAGCATATCCTCTAATCAGTGATTCTTGTTTAAGTTATTTTTGGATTGGTAAGGAATGATCATACATTCCTTACCAATCCAAAAATAATTGGTGAATTAATTTCAGAATATCTCAAATAGAAAAGTTTAAACGTTCTATTTCTTTTAGCGGCACCTCGACGGTTAATTAATTTTTTTTAATAAAGGTTTATAATTGTTTCGCGTGTGTGTGTGTTCGGGGAGAGATTAGATGTGCACGCCGTCAAGCGCATGCTTGAGGGTGTGTGTAGCATAAAATTTTGGCTTATGTTCATATCTAGCTCACAACTTGACTTATAAAAGCGATACCCAAATACAGCAATCTTTCAGGTGTAACAAAATATACAAGTAAAACGTGTGAACGTTTTATGTAAAACATTTTTATGTAAAATTTGATTTAGTCATTATATAATAAGCAAAGCATATCTTACTGTAAAGACAGTAAATTCCTCTTGCATTGCTACAGATCTTAAACTCGTCTTTACTAAAAGTAAATATATACGGCTAAATTTAAACTGCCCGTTATTAAACCTACAACTAAACTTTGCTCGCTATTTTAATTATATGTAAATTTTAATAATTCATTTATAGAAACGATTTTCATAGTTTTCTAAAAAGAAACGATATCCATTAATTTAGTTGTTTTGTGGGTTGATATTTAATAATTATAAAGCAAATTTAAAACTTAATTAAATGAAATATGTATACAACAAAAAAAAAATATATATATATATATATATATATTTTATATTGTTTTATGTCTTTATTTTACTACACAATTCAATTTTATTGTTAATTCGAAAAGAAAAAAAGAAAAGAAGAAATATTAAACACTTTGTGTTTAATATTACGTAAACTAAATCAGAAAATTAATTACGTCTAAATTCAAGCTTATCCCTTTTTAACCCCCTAAAAAGATTAATAATCAAGATAATTCATGAATAAATCTTCTTTAGTTGAACAATAATAATAATTAATGAGGAGAGCATTCGTATTTACATAAATAGTTATTTTAAAATTAAGTTATAATTGTAGAGTTTTCATTTTATAATCGATAATTAATATATTAATCTTTAAATAAAATTACAAAGTAAAGTGTATTTTTTATAGTAGAATTTAAAAGTAACTAATTAAATATTTTCTTTTATTAAGAAAGTACACTTTGCACTGCGAAGAAGTTTACCTATTTATTTAATTATAAATTAATTTTACTGACACAAAAACTATTCAAAATATACCATAAAATAGCACCCATATTTTGGTGCATACAAAAAAAAAAAAAAAAAAAAAATTGAAAAATTTGGTAGTTTTAATTAACAATTTACAAGCAACCACAAGTGAGTGTTATTCGTGTGAGGAAAGTTTCATTTTGAATTTTACATTTACAAAAAATCTTTTTGAAAAAACTTTTAAACGTAAAAACATAAACGTTTATCTCCTACCTTAAATTTTGTCCATCAGCTGTAATATTTATTGTGTTCTAAGTACATGCTATCTTTATCTTTCTTGAGATAAGGTTCATCTCTTCAACCTATCCAAGAAGTGTACATTAAACTATGGTGGGCAATCTCAATTGGAGGATTCAGTGGTTTCAGTGTAAACGACAACAGTTGTATGTAATTTTTATTCTAAAAAAAAAAACTGCTAAAATGATTAATTTATTTTATATTATTATTAATTATACTCTGTATTTATTATACTCTTTAGTATTATTTATTTATTTAATGTATTTATTATTTATATAAATGCCTATATTTTACATCACTGCTTTCTGAATGATATGATTGTTTAAAATTAAGTCACCATCTAGTTTTATATTTCACGTAACTGGTTTTTCAACGTTAACTTGTTTTTCTATTTATTTACTTTCACATCTGTTTAGCGTAAGTGAGGTACTTGTATTTTATTTAAAGAAAAAAGTTTTAAGACTTATTTAATTAAGAATTTATAGATTTTTAATCATCTAAAGATGATTAAATGATAAAAGATTTAATGATGATTAAAGAAATTAAATTAAAACTAGGAGTAAATGGATAACGATGCTCTTTTTTCACAATAAATTTCCTTTAAGACTGTTCAAAGATTTCACGTAAAAATAACAAAAAATTAAAATTTAAGTAAGAATTTCATTTCAGCATAAACATTTATCGCTATACAAATAAACTTATTGATAATTAACGCATCGTCATTTGTGTGTTTATGTGTGTATACGCGCTTGCATACACATACAACACACATCGTAATATAACACACCCGTACACAATAGTATGACTTTTGTTTTGAATGCGAGTTAGTATTGAGAATGACAAGAGAGAACTAAAACTCCCATGTTTTACTATGTGTTAGTAGTAGAACCTGTTAATATGTTATATGTGTTGTGTCGAGGGTTGGAAGTAAAGCGGTGACAGAAGGTCTTGATTACAACCCCTTGCTGCAATCCCCTGGGGATGAATCACTGCTCGGTTGCGCTCTTTACACCAATCTCTCTGTAATAGGGATTTCAGCGTCCGAAATGAAAATTTTCAATAAACTTTAAGAACGACTAAAAACGTACTAACCTGCCCTTTTTCACTTCATTTTTTCTCATCAGCAATTCTGTCTATTATAAGAGTATATGGACAACTTAGAAAAGTTATTTAGGTATCTTTTAAATTATATAACAAAATCTGTGTTATTATTATTTTTTTATATTTGCTCACATTTTATTCGCTTTTATTTTTTCATTTCAATAAAATTCTTACGTTTATTTAAAAGAATCCTTCGTAATACGACCTATGTATAAAAGTTAAATTAAAAATTTCATTTATATTATTTTTTTATCTTACTCCTTCATTCTTCGTTCTCCCAACCTAATGAAAAGTTTTATTTTGTTTTTGTTTTTTTTTTTTATTATACAATACTTTTTGTATTCTTATTAGTGTTTTATTATTACTATTTGTATTTCGTTTCTTCTTCCTCAATTTATACTTTCGAGCACAATTATTATTTTAGAGATTTTTTTGTTTCTGTAGAACAAATAACAATATCGACAACATTATTTTTCTAATTACTGTCTTCTTAATTTCTTTTACATTCACATTAGAATAAGTTTCAGGAAATATTAAAAGCATTAATTGGAATAGTTTGCTAATAAAAATAATTCTAGAGTTTGCTTTTAATTCCTCAGTAGTTCATTTATTATATTTTTGTGTCTCTATAAAAAATCTAGCGATCGATTTACCCAATAGTTTGTAATTATGTTTAATTGATTTTCTATGCATAATATAATAATGACAAAAGCGATTGTAATAAATGATAATGAATAAATATAACTCAATTTTAATTCAAATTTTAAGTATTTTTCATTATAAAACTGTCAGGAGTCCCTTGTTTAGAATAAAGTCAAAGTTTAGAATACTTAAAACAAAGATGCGCCGTAGTTCTGCAAGATATCCCATAAAAAACGCAACCCATTTATCTTACCACTATGACAGTGGCTATACTTACATGAAAATCACTAGGAAGTTATTAAATACGTTTTATTGTAACATTTTACAACATTTTATCTTAAATTCTAGAGTTAATGCTGAAAGTGGTTGTTTTTTCCCACCATTTTCACATTGTTTCTTTCAACTGCTTCATAGTTTATGACTTGATATTTAATACAGCTTCATACTGGCCTTGAATTGTTCTAAAATTTGGCTTGCTGCTTCTTCTTTAAGGTAATTTTAAAAAAAACATAACCTTGTGGAATCACATCTGAAGATCTCAGTGACCGTAAGCCACGGTCGATGACATGATCACCAAAGAATTCTTAATGAAAGAAACTGTTGAATTTTCATAATCTGTTGCTCCTTATTTTTTAACCGATTCTAGCGATCTTCCTCTTTCAAGATTGCAACAATTTGAAATAAACTATTATTGTATTACTCTGCATTTTTTCATGATATCGCACACTGGACCTCCCATCTTCGGTCAAGAATAGTTTTCATCACTCCAAACCTGCTGCTTTGACTGTTTACATAGCCGTCCCAATGGAACCAGACTTTGTCAGAGAAGTCTATGACATAAATTTCCTCGCGCAGAAAACAAAGAGGATTCTAGCTGTTTTTCTTTATCGGGGTTAACAATTTTATGAAAGTTTGAATTCGATATGGTTGTAGGTGTGACCGTTTTTTCGCCCTATGAATGGTTGGTTTCGGGAAATTAATTTCAGCTAACAAGTATCTAAGTGACTTTTTTGGTGATGCGGTTAATTGGTCATTGATATAAGAGACTGTTTGTAATCAACACTGTTCTTGATATTTTAGGTTCCTTGTCTTTCTGAATTTAGTCTGTAACCTCAATACCGATATCTTATTAGGGACTGATCAATTTCGACACTTATGATGAAAATCTTCTTTCCCTAAAGACACTGATAGTGCGCTAAAATACGACTCAATAATAAAAAACGGCCCTCTTGTGAAAACACCACCTTCTTACTAGCATAGTTACTAGACATCCTGATTGCTTTAGTATGGGGCTATGCGTAATAGTTTAACGATCGGCATGATAGTCAGGTGTTGGACGAGTCCATTTTAGTAAAACACGAGGTGTATGGTAGTCCATTTAAATTTTATAGAAGACTGATGGATAGGTTGTTTATTACGTGAACCAACCTGTACTTTGGGTGTTTGTAGTGTTTTTGTACTGCCAGTATTAGAGTAATAAAATAGAGAACAGTTAAAAAAACCAGGCCTTAGGTCACAGTAAGCCAGTCACCGGTCCAGCAATCCATTTCCAGATATATCATTTTTGTTCACAGTAAATATAAGAAAAATATTGGCCTGTACAATTTTTTTTTTTTTAAATTGTAAGCAATTGGATTCGGTTGAGAAAAAGACTGCATGATTTATTTACTGAAAACGGTTTTAATAAACAATTTTAAGGGATAAAATAAATAAATAAAATATTAAAGAATTTCGATTAGCATTTTATGAACTTTTTCATGGTGGAGATTTCTTCTTTGTAAGAACCATTAACAATGATACTTACACATAAAGATATTACCGCAATGGATCCCCACTAATTGAGTTTTTTATTAAAAAAGTAAATATTTAAAATTAATGCAGTGTCTAACTAGGAAATTGAATTTTATTCGTAATCGGGGTTTTGCTGAGTTACATTAAGCTAAATTACACTATGATTAAAAAAAAAATTGGAAAAAAACATCGTGACCTACATAGAGGTCTTTAAAAATTAAAAAAGAAAACCTCCTGATCAGAATAAATCTCACACTAACTTAAATCTTATTAAACTACCTGAAATTTTCTATGAGAAGTAGAAATCAATTGAAAAAAATGTAAAATGTGAAGAAAATAATATGATAAAGGGATTCCTTAAGTCTCTAGAAGTAGTCATTAGGGCCTCATGAATATTAAATATTGTTTTGAAGGTTTAGTTTTTTTTTATTTTTAATTTGTAGGTACTCATTGTCACTCATAATATGTAGACAAAGATTCGTTAGTAACAAATCAAAATTTTACTATGAACTGTTTAAAAAATTTAATACTTGGACGACATTCATTAATATTATTCATAACTTGTTATTTCTTATCTATTGATTATTTTTTAAAAACAATTCTAAATTGCTTCTCAAGAACTTCCAGTTATCGAAAATCGAATTAAATCGATAGTAATGTATTTAAATCTATTAAATCAATACTGTAATGTTGAATTTTAAATTATATTGAGAAACTGTTTTTTTAATTTTATTATTTGTGATTATTATTCTATATGTTATTACGAGATATGTAGATTTGGCTTTTAAATTTATCTCAATGATGCTACAATCGATGTTAGACCTGATCGGCAAGTGGCTAGCAAAACGGAGAATAAAGTAAATCCGAGTAAGTAAACTCATGTACAATTGCGTTGAGGAAGGTCGATTATCCCGAAGTCCTCCTGCAGACGGTCATCATCCCGCACTCTGACCAGGTTCGGTACCTTGGACACCACCTTTATCTTCATTTGAGATGTAAGCATCACGTGAAAGAGAAAAGGAAACAACTAAACCCCAAATATAAGAGGTTTTATCGGTTGTTAGGTAGGAACTTAGGCCTGTCGTTGTCAAATAAACTTTTAATATACGAGGTGATTCTTAAACCGGTTTGGACATATGGCATACAGTTATATGGGGCACGACGTGTAAAGGTGAGGTTGAGATTATACAACGTTTTCAGAACAAGTTGGCGAAATCCATTGCAAAGGCAATGGTTCGCTCGGAATGAGAAAATTCATAACTATCGTGGGTCGCCTTATGTTCGTGAAGAGATCAAACGGTTCGGTTTAAATTACAGAGAGCGGTTAGACAGTCGTGTGAATTCTCTAGCAGTTAATCTCCTAGATAACAGTGAAGATTTCCGGCAATTAAAACGCCTACACGTGCTGGACTTTACCACCAGTAAAGTGGTGGGGTGGGGGGGGGTGTCGAACTCTCACGGGTTCGAGTAGATGTTGCTAAGAGCCATATGTGCCTGCACCCTACCGACTAAAACTCCTACTTCACCATTCCTCTCCATCCGGGGCCGGTTTTCATTTAAGTATAGCACAACCCCGGGGGTGTCAGAGCAGGGAGTCCCACATCTTCATCACCGTCCATGCAAGCACGGACAGACGACGACTCCGGTGAGGGTTGTACCGATTGTAAGTACACGATTTGTAAGAAAAAATTATCTATATTAATAATCGAGAAAAAAAACTGTTCAACTAATTTTTCAATTTTGACATCCCTTTCATTTTGGAGTCAAGAGATATGATAGGTTCGAAATGTAGGAATCAGCAATTACGTTTGAATCATACTAATATAAAAAAAAGTAATACCAATTTGCTTAGTAGTTTCCGAATTTCTAGGTAACCGTATGCAGTTTTTGTATATCATTAATGATAGTTGCGAACCTTGGCCTAACAATCAGTACATCACCCTGAACGTAATTTTAAGTTACGTCCTCTTCTTCCTGACATGAATCCTCCACGTCAGGCAACGATCCAGATGTAGTTCTAGGTGTCGCACGCTGTTAGAATGCGGGATGAAAACGCCATTAAGTTGAACTCTCGGGCAGTAATCCCTCTTCATTGCAAACGTTACATGTGCAGCTTAGCCGGATTAACCTTCATTTTCGATTTAACTAGCCATTCATTAATTAGATCCTACACAGTTTGCAGTTTAGCAGAAGCTACGATAAAGTCACCATCCACAGCCAAGATCACTGGGTCAAACGATGAAACTGTGATGTCCTCTAGAGTCGAAGGTCCGCAGTGAAGACCGAATGTAGAGAACTGGTCCCAGAACTGAGAACTGAGGAACATCCGACCCAGTATCAAAGAATTCAGACAAGTCTTGATTTTATTTCACCTGGGATAAACGTTCTTCCAGGTAGTTGTGTTGGACCAACTAATACGGTTGAGGAAAGGCCTTTTGAATTTATAAATTAGGCAAGGAAGCCAGACCTTATCAAAGGCCTGTTGGACTTCAAAAAGCAGCCGAGCAAAATATCTTCTAGGCGCTTGCTGATAACGTTGACAATTCTGTGAGTCAATTCGATTGTTGAGTGATCACGTTTGAAGACGAACTGATGGTCAGGAATAACACGCCCTTCCTTCAAAATCGCCCGTAGCCTCAGATGAAATAATCTTTCAAATACCATCTATAGAATAGGTAACAGGCTTATCGTATTGCATCAAGTTACATCATGGGTCGGCTTACCAGGTGTCAGAACCATTACTATCTGCGACACCTTCCGTTCCGTCGACAAGCTCGTAATTGAAGAATGCCACTAAAGAGATATGTTATTTATTGGATGCCTTCAATGGAAGCATAAAAAGCATTTTATTAGTTATCAGGACGTATTCGGGAGCTTTCTTTGAATTTCCTCCTCTCCTAATTACTTGCAGAACCTCTACTGATGATAAAGGTTTCACTAGACTCAAAGAAATCGGTTACTCAGGAATTCGATTATTTCTTCCTCACCAGCCCCGTATAATAAATAAAATAAGCAGCGTTTGCTCACCCACAATTCGTAATTTTCAGGTAAGAAAACCTACATAATTTAAATTATTTTATGACAGAATATTTAATATCTACAGTTACTTGATTTTAAGACCCAGAAAGCTTATTAATATTTGATATTCTTGTGTGATTGGCTTTCGTAAGTCAGGTTATTTTGGACACAACTTCAGTCCGTATTAACGAGAAAATGTTTATGGATTCATAGTAATATTTGATATAGAGGTAAGAGACAACCCGAGTGAAACCGGCTGTACAGCTAATACTTAATAAATAAAGAGTCTTTAGCATTTACTTTACCTTAGTACGTTCAATAAGATTTAAGATAACGCACACAGCTGTTCTGTTAGTTTCGAATTCTGTTTAGCCGATTTTTGTTACGTAATAATGAAATAGAAACACAAAAGTGTACGTGTGGGGGCTACAGTACCGTATTTTTATATAAATTAACAGCTTATTAGTAATCTAATGTAACTGTAATCCTACGTAAAATGTACATTTTTTAAAAAATATCCTTTTACCTATGATCCATCTGAACCGTTCTTTAAATTTTAAATTTTCATCTATAATTATGCCTAAGTGTTTTGTACGATTAAGTTCTTCTATAGTTCTTCTATGTCTGCCGTAAATATAAATTATAATCCTTTTTATTATTTATTATAATAACTTTCATCTTAGTTTTTATTTATTTGTGGCTAAATAAATCTTCTAGAACGTAACTGATATTCTGTATTTACATATCCTCTTATTTTACTTGTTTATTTAACTTCCTTGTTAAAAGTAAACAGTAATATAGTTCACTATATTACTGTTTACTTTTAAAAATAGGATCATTCCTATTTTAAAAAAACAGTATCATGTTAAAATATTTAAAAACAGGATCATTCATTATCTGATATAAACAGTAATATACAGAAATTAACTAAATTTATGCCATCATCGGCAAAAGAAATCTTGTACACTAATGGTAGTAGCGAAATCTCTACTAAATGATCTTTTTTCCTTATTGCTCTTTCTTGTACTAAAATCTTTCTACTGATTTTGGTTCAAATATAAAAAAATTACTGAAATTTTATACTGGAAGCTAACATTTTAATAAAAAATGTGTATATGTCTTTCTAATTATAAAATCAGAGTTAAAAAGTATAATTTTTTGTTAGTTTATAAATTATCAATCTATAATTCTACATATAGTTAAAGATCTATGGTTTTAAATTTTCTGAATAATTATTTACATAATTCAGGTTCGATAGATTTAAGAAATTATATTTCAGTGTAAAATACAAAAAATGAAATAAACAATTCCAATAAAAATGTAAAAAATAAATATACTCGTACTGTGTAAAAATCTCACATTTACTTACACTTTCAAAAAGAGAATATAAGATCCTAAATAAGTTTTATCTTTTATAATCGAACAATCAGTATTTAATGAAAAAATTGAAATACGTTATAATAAAATATATGATTTTTTTTTTTACAAGAACTGAGAAATACGGTATTAATTAAAATAGACAAAGAAGTTTAATATGGTTTAATTTAATATATATTTTCGGAACAAAATCGGGAACTTTTTCACAATCAAACTACTTTCCTTGTTTTTATACGTACATATCTTTAACCGTACACTTAAAATATTGGTATTAATAACATTAATTATTCAAGTATAGTGTATTTGTCTTCGGAGTAATGTTTTGTTACAGTGATTTAACATAGAATGTCGGACTATGTTGTTTTTCTAAATCTACACATTTCATTTTGAACTATATAGATTTAAAAAAATCTTTTTAATACAACATAATAGTTTTTAATATACAGTTGTCTTATCGTTAACACATCAAAAATGTAAAAAAATTGTAAACCCGAATATTATCTGGGTACATTCATGGCTATTTTTATTATTTTTTTAGCTTAACAAATAATATATCCGAGTTGTTTTCAAATGAACAGCTAAAATTACGATACAATATTATAGAATAGATTGAATTAAAACCATATAAACGATTTTTGGACGATTTATATTGACAAATTTTCTTCAGCTTTATAAAATTTTCCTCAACTTAAAGGAATTTGATTTTATTACATGCAAATGTGACGTGTTCTTTCCATTTTAAATATTTTATGAAACATTCCGCTTTGATTATCCTGGTGTTTTATGAAAGAAACTTTCTGTAGTGTCTGTTTGGACGTCACCATTTCCATCAAATTTCAGTGTTTTGATTAGGCTTTGGTTGTCTGTTAGCATTTACTGAAAATTTTTTTACACGACTGCCAAAAAAGAAGTGTAATGTATTTAGAATTATGTATATATGACTGTCTACCGCAGCAGCTCAACTGCTGAACCTATTTAGATGTATGACCCCCGTGTTGAATCCTTACAATACCAGGAGGGTCATAGGCATTATAAATAAATATATAATGTTTAAATAAATTTAAAAAATTTGAAAAAAATATTATGTTCTTTACAAAATTGTCACCCGAACGCTTTTTAATTATCCTATATTAGTAATTGTCCTACATTAAAGAGCAATATTTGTCAGCAATGTTTTTTTTTTTTTTGGCAGTCCTGTGTTTTACTTTTTAATATTTATATCTTGTTTTTCGTGATTTGCTTATATGAAGATTTAAAGAATTTATATTTAACATAATAAAAAAGAAAAATAGATAAAATAAATATTATTAAAACTTAATTTTTTTTTAAATTTATTCTATTTACGTGTTGTTTTCACATATTTACTTTTTAATTAGTAACACAGATAAAATAAATATTATTAAAACTATTTTTTTTTTTAATTTATTCTATTTACGTGTTGTTTTCACATATTTACTTTTTAATTAGTAACACAGACTTTGATCATCTTTCTTTATCACATAATTAATAACGTATTTTTAGATTTAGAAATCTCAAAATTATTATTAATTTTATTTCTTTTCATAAAACGTTTTAAATTATATTCGTTAGTCTTGTGTTTTTAAAGAAAAAGATTCTCATTTTATTAAATAAAGACGTAATTCTCTTTTATATTTTTCAATCTTAATGATCTAGCCTGTTTTTTTTTTTTTTTTTATTTCAGTGATCACTTTATTTCAGTTAATAATTATACTAGAGAATCACTATTTATTAATATAACGAATGATTTCAATTAAAGTCCAATCGTATTTATGTTTTAAATAAATATTAAATAAAAATAATATGAAAATATGAAATTTGTTAATGTAAAATATTTCTTATTATTTATTTATTGAAGAATAGCTGTAACTCAGCTTTTTTAGTTTAACGATCCAGCTGCCTTTTTTAAACTGTATCATCCTTGTTATATTAAAGTTATTTCAACATCTCGGACTTTAATCTTGAATGCTTTTGATGTGTTCATACCAGCCTGTCAAAGTAAAGAATAATAAATTAAAATAAGAAATGGAAACTGCAAGAGAATATCGTTTATAATTTAAATTTTAATATTATAGTCTGAAATATTTATCTTTTGTTTTATTTTTTTTTTATTTTAGATACAAATTTTACTTTCCCAACTACATCTCTATTGTTGCTGCAAAAGCATAACCATAAAGCGAAAGGTTGGAGAACGGCCACTATACTGTGATCGAGGTTTTTTCCGTATTTCCATATATCGATGATTCAATCTCTTAGTCCAAAAAATACAAATATAATTTTCGAAATTATTTGAATAAATATATGTATGTACTTGTTTTGACCTATATTTTGATTAATACTACCGGACTGACTCGACATAAATTCCTTGATAGTAGCTCAAAATATTTCTAGACGGTATTGAAATCATCATCTCATCATGAATGTTACGGGTAGGCCATAAAACCTGTTCCATTGCCGTAAACTCAATCGCTCTGTATCACAACTACTCCCTCCATTTCTTCCTAGGACATCCTTTTTTCTCATACCAACCACTCTATAATCACGCATAATTCTTGGAATCCTATTTCCATCTATCCTGTCTGTATGACTCGTGTACTGCTGCCTTCGTTTGACAGTCGTACTTCTAATACTGGTGAATCCTAGTTTCTGACGTATCGCACCGCTACTGATATGATCCTTCAATGAAAACTCATCACTGTGCAAAAATCCCATTTCCGTGGATTCAATTCTTTGACTTTGACTGTAGTAAGAGTCTAATTTGCAGAACCGTATAGCAATGCCGGTACAGCCATAGTTTTGTAAAATTTAGTAACCTTCTCCATCCTTATTTTGCCGACAAGAGCCCTTTGCATGGTACCTACCAGCTTCTGAAATCTATGCATCTTATTATCGACGTCTTCCTATTTCAAAAAAAGACAGATGACAACCCAGATAATCAAATGCAATTGTTAGTTCTAATATCTCATTATTTATCACTATCTTTGTACTCACGGGTTCCTCACCAACGAACCCACACACCTTTGTCTTCTTAGTAGATATCTCCAAATTGTATCGGACTAGTATGGAATGTAAACTAAATCCTGTCAATTTCAAATTTGCCTCCGAATTGGTTCGAACCACCTGGTCATCCGCAAACGATATCGTATCCAGAGTTAAACCATTAATCTTAAAGTTTTTTTCAAAAGGTTTTGCTAATTTTCAACAGCATCTTCAATGTATAAATTAAATAACGGATACCCCTGTCTGACTCCTTGATTTATTTAACGCAATCTTCTCAACTTATCATCAAAACAGGTATTATTATAGAGGCTTTGTATTGTCCTAATCAAATGCTCCGGGACACCTTTCATTTTATAAAACTTCTCACAACATCAAACCAGACACCTTGTCAAAAGCTTTCTTGCAGTCTGTGAAAGCAACAAATTTTGGAAAATTAAATTCACAGTGGTTATCTATCATTTATTCTAATGCAAACAGTCTGTACAAGATCGTCCTCTGCGAAATCCATGTTGCAGTTCCTTTCCTAAATTCAGTTCCAAAATACCCTTTAATCTATTCATTATTATTTTAGTATAAATTTTTTATTCGGTATTCAACAGGCATATACCCAAAAAAATATTTTTTACAATACTGCCTGTTGCCTATCCTAAAAACAGGTATTATCAGAGATTCCATACAAGAGTCCGGCACACTTCCCAACT
This sequence comes from Lycorma delicatula, assembly GCF_047948215.1. Classification (NCBI taxonomy): domain Eukaryota; kingdom Metazoa; phylum Arthropoda; class Insecta; order Hemiptera; family Fulgoridae; genus Lycorma; species Lycorma delicatula. The sequence continues at coordinate 161,026,956 of NC_134458.1, read as the reverse complement.
TTAAGCAATTATTATATAAAGTAATCTGATCTGGAATCTCAGTATTGCATACCTAATCAGCTCTATATTCGTTTCGCCAGGCCCTGGCAATTTTCTGTTTCTACAGCTTTTTAGAACGTTACTATGGAGGTATTGAAATTTGAACAAAATTAAACAGAGAGTAGAGTGGTTTACTCCATTTTTTTTACTTTTTTTATTACAAACGTAAAAAATATAACTAGTAATACGATATTATGTATTTGTTAAGTTATTTAAAATTTCAAAGGTTTAAGTCAGTGGGATATAGGTGTGAGGAGATATTCAACATTATGTAAAAAATATTTGCCTCATATCTTGAAAATCCATATATATATAAATATTTGCATTGGTGTGATTTTTGACCCATCGAACAAGTGCCTATATACTTGTGTGTGTTTGTATATACCCGTATATACTCGAACACACACACAAGTATATCTATATGTATATATTTTATTTTTCAGTAAACTATAATCTTTCTTGAATAATTTCTACACTTTATTAGTCTTGCTGAATAACATTGCACCAAATCGGGCCGACTTATTGAAGAAAATACTTTAAAGCCCCCAATAAACAAGGGGCTGAATGGGACTAGTACTGAAAATATGATTGAAAATTAAATTCTATCTATTTTAATATAGGTGACATAGGAACTTATTAAAAAAGAGGTTTCCATGAGAACCTAAAGCATTTTAAAAATTGCTTGAATTTTTTATAACACATATAAACACAGTGTTTAGCACATGAAAGTTTTATTGTGCCCTAATGTAACTTTTTATTCTGAATTAAAAAATTCAATCAAAATTTTTCCATTACGACAGATTTTATGTGATAACATTTTTGAAATATTGGTTTTGAGGAATTCTACCTGTTTTTTTTGAGGAATATATGTTTTATATATATAAAAGAAGATTTTAAACGATTTCTAACAGAAGTAGGAGTTCAGTCCCCGCCAAGTAAAGGCGGCTTGGAATGGCGACGATTACTACTCAACGAAAAATATGATCCTTGCTCTTAGTAACCCTCCTTTACCAAATAATTGTTCTATTTTTAAGAAATGAATGCAACAATTTTGAAATGAAGTACAGTCGGCTAATTACATACTGTTCATTTTAAAATGTAATAACGGATGAAAAAATATTATCTATTACTAATTACGCGGTAAATATTGCGATAGATGGTTATTACTGTAACTTTCATTACTTACTGGAAAATGAATTATCTGTTTAACTTCTCAGCTAGAACGCACTCCCCATTGTCATCACTTTCTTCAGTATAATTGTTCCTATTACCACTGTCACTACATAAAGAAATAATGAAAGATTCTGCCAGAGAATCTACTAACGATTCTTGATTCCAATATAAATTCACCTTCGATTTTCTTAATCTTTTCACAGTAAGGTTTCCAGTGTTCATCGTTCATCGAATTCATTTTATCTTCACGTAGTTTCTGCACTACTGACATCTTAAACGTTATGTCGTGGCTCGCAACATATCGTTTTACCTCTGACTACACGATCTCGATTGGATTTAAATTACATCTCGATTGGATGGTAAGGTGGAAGCCGCAGAATTTGATGCCCGTTTCTTTCCAACAATTCGTCAAATCGGTATCGTTTTCTGTTACTTTTGTTCAACTTAATTAGTTCATTGTGGTTTAACCGTTTGAGACGAAAGTGGAATATGATGTTTCTATAGCCAAACAGTCATATCTTGTTTCTTGCTCGATAACACTGGAACTTTTTCAGAAAGGGTGTTATGATACGGAGGATTGTCAATAACTACTACAAACTCAGGAGGAAGGTTATTTAGGATATAGGAAGGTTACCAATTATTCTTCAGCCGATTTAAATTAATTTTTAGTATTCATGCTATCACGGTAATCGCCACTTTTGATTTGGCTGTCCAAGTTAACATTGCATAATTGTATTAACCTATAAATCACAAAAAAAAAACGGTGGATGATAAAGAAAATTTACTTTCATATTTGAATTTACCGCGAAAACTTTTATTAGGATAACATATTTTATTCTGTTGGCCAAAAAAACGTTTAATTTTGTGCGGTGTAGTTTCTGATACTTTAGAAGTTTTGATGTTATATATAACAGCATGTTATTGTCCAGCAAGAGGTCAAAAGGGACCCGAATGTTTTGATTTTTGTTTTAGCAAAATTTTAAAGTTAAAAGTTCATTCGATTAGGGAGTCGAATTGGACCCAAATTCTTTTACTGAATATTTTGATCTTTTTTGCAGTTGTATTTTAAGTATTGCGTAATTAATTCATTAATATTTAAAAATAATTTGTATAATCCTTCGGAGATATTAAGAAAGAAAAAGCGAGAGCTAGTGAGTGACGAAGGAAGTGAACATTTTTGAGAAAGAAAGAGACTTTATTTTTCCTGTTTAGCATCCGGTAACTACCGTTTCGATAATTCTTCAGAGGATGAATGAGGATGATATGTATGAGTGTAAAGGAAGTGTAGTCTAGTACATTCTCAGTTCGACCATTCCTGAGATGTGTGGTTAATTGAAACCCAACCAACAAAGAACACCGGTATCCACGATCTAGTATTCAAATCCGTGTAAAAATAACTGGCTTTACTAGGACTTGAACGCTGGAACTCTCGACTTCCAAATCAGCTGATTTGGGAAGACGCGTTAACCACTAGACCAATCCGATGGGTTGAGAAAGAAAGAGACTGTAGTTAGAAACGTTTAATTGAAGGTAGGGAAGTAAACTTTTAAGCTATTATTTTTTAACTTGCTTAATAAATCTAGAAAAAATTCTTCGCATACAAGATATTAAATAAATTAGAAAGAATATACTGTTTCTTGGATAAGGGGTAATCTAGCATTTTGGTAATGAGAGGATGGATTTGTACATTCATTATATTTACACATATTATTTAAATCATATTTACATACGATTAATCATATCATATCTTTTAATCATATTTTTTACACGATTGAAGATCTAGTTACGATGTACGTTAACGTAAACGTGCTTGATGTAAAACAATTTTTATTTTACAACATACTTTTCTTTATCGGTCTTTAGATATAAAATTATTTTCGTATTAATCTAATACAATATTGTACACTCCCTCTCTCTTTAATATCGGTAATGGAGAGTTTACAGACACTGTATAAGCGTCACAAAATTATTTCGCTTGAAAAAAAATTTTAAAAGTGAAAATCATTCAAAGATTAAATTAAGTTTTACTTATTTAACTAGTCGCTGGTTTAGCGATTTATAATCTTTTCATTTATACATTAGAGGCTAACATATGAGGTTTTGCGGATAATAAATTACGGTACTCGTATAATTTACGAGCATATCAAGTGAGATTTTTAAAATGTTTTCGATCGATCCATCGACTGCCATCCCTTTCATTAAGGTCGTTAATCCATCATAATCTCAACGTTATAATCTCAAAGTAAAACTAATTATAATTTTCTTGTTAATCGCTTACAAGTTCGAATTTAGAGTCTATACGTAAGAGTTATTAACCTTTTTAGTACGTTTTTTAATAGTATTATATATTTTTTTTCTTATATTTAAAGGTATATTTCTTTATAATACTTAAAATAATAATAATACTTAAAACGAGTTTAATTTGACGTGAATTACAATTTGTTTAGAAAGGTCGGCTGTATAAGATAATACACTTAAATACTGTTAGTTTCTTTTGGGAGTTAGATATCGGACGGTCGGTTTCTTTAATTAGGTTTCCTTAATAAATTGTAAATTTTACTTGCAGTTAGAACGTTAAAGGTGGAATTTTGCCAAATTATCCGCCACGAAAATAACTGCCTGTGAATCGGGATATTACTCTTTCTTTTTCTCCCTCTTTCTGTTCCTTCTATCTGGTATACACTATATCTCTATCTAATTTCTCTCGAATTCACTTAAAGCTATGCATGCATATTCCCTTTACAGTCACTGTGGTCTGACTTAATATTTTATTATAATTTTAAAGTTTCCAGACAATTCATACAAGATTTATTGTATTATGGATATATAAATATATGTGTATATATATATATATATATATATATATATATAGTAATTTGAAATCTATTGAAGAAAATTTAATGAATTTACTTTTATATATACTGCATTGCAGCGGTTTAAACTGATTACATTAACGTTTAATAGTCGCATAATAAAAGTTAATTATTAAAGCACTGTAAGTATTCTGGTACAAATAAGATTTAATAGTTATTTCAGTCGAAGCTATTCCACTTACTCAAAGACAAATTACACTAACGTGTCTGGCTATTTTAAATTAATATAAAAAATGGGTAATTACTGAATTTTGTTGTTCCAGATTTATGTTTGTGTTAGTTGCAAGAAAATATCGTATAGTGTGTTGTAAAAAATTCGTCTACCGAACCTAAAAAATCTAATCACCCGGAACAGAAAGAGTATTATCATTTTGCGTTGTAGAATAGCGGCGGCTACTAGAACTTTTGCATTATCCAGTTAAACTTTTTTTTAAATTTTTCTTAAAAAATAATTATTAATTTTTTTATTTTGATTGTATATGATTTCCTAATATTGTTTTATTTAAATTTTCTAAGTTATGTTATTTTAATTCATGATGCTGTTTTACATTAACTGCAATTTTGAATAGGCCGTCACCCGTTTTACTTGCTCAAATAAATAAAAATATCGATTCTCTTAACTATTATTCGATTAAAAAATATATTTCTTATTGTTTACGACACATAGAGATTTGCGAAACCTTGAATTACTACAATAATTAATTTAAAATAATAAAGATTGTAGTATTTTAAAATTTGCATGATACATCAAAAATGTTAAAAAATTTCTGTGAATTTTACATATTTTTAGTGAAATTTCTTTTCTCCGAAAGGTACAGAAAAGCACTTCATTTTTTTTCTTATTTTTACCAAAAACTTCTGGAAAAACAGAAATACATTTAAAATATTATTTTAAATATTAGTGATATATTCCAAAGTTTTAAGCTTTTGTAATAATACATAGTTTTCAGCTTTAATTTTTGTTTCTCCTATATTTTTTTTCTGCAAAATTAGTCTTTATATTAGCCGGGAAATACGTCCACAAATTTAAAAATATGATCACTTTACTTAAGTTTTGGAGTTTAGATTTTTTAAATTTAAATTTCATCATTGTCACTATAATGATAATAAACTACGGTTAGATATCATTTTGTGCCGATATCAATTATCTCTCATTTTCTGTTTTCGTCGACCTGCAATCTTACTATTTTGTTCAGTTTAATGATAACTTATTAGGGAACTATTCGTCGTATTATTATCAAGAACTATTCATCTATTGTCAGGGAACTACTGTCGTTTTAGGCAATTACAATAGAAAAGTAAATTTAATTTTAAAATATGTAAACCATTTAATCCTTCAATTCAAAGTGCTCATCACGACTTAATGCATTTCTCTTTTATTGGCTGGCTAGATAAAACTTATTTCAGGAAAGATAAAGACAGAATAAATATTAAGTCAAAAAAGATATATCCCTTCCATGAACAGATTTTTTAAGGTTGGGGGTCTAACGTTATTATAATTCACTTTAATGTTATTGTAATTGAAAACTTTCGCAAAAAGATTTTTTGAAAAAAATTAACTATATTGGATATTAGTTCTCTGTCGTTGTTCAACAATAAAGTACCATATGAGACAGACTATTGATAAATTAAGTTTCCGAACTATATAATTATTCTTAATTACGAATATTTAAAAAAAAATTACTACCAACTTTACAACTAGTTTCCAGACACATATGGCCCACAGTAGATTTTTCAAGTCTTTTGGATTTAAAGTTAGCCAAACCCTTTTTTACGCTGGTTTCAAACTTTCTTTTAGTTTTCTCTACGTATCCTAGATTGAAATTATTGTTTACTACTGAATTTATAAATATCCGCTCTTTCAAAAAGTATCTTTATTGTTTCCGATAATTGAGATCGGTTTTATAGACATAGCCTGGTAACGTTGAAGCTGTTTTTTTTTTTAAATATGTTATAGCTTGTTTTTATATGAAGGGCAGTGCAATTACATCTATGTTTTCGCTGTTCCTTCTCCTTCACTTTTTTGAAGTAACGTTATTTTTCTCCCACGAAATGTTTTTAAAATTATTTTAGAAATGGTTTTTAACGATAAAAATTTCGCTACATCTTGTTTTCAAATTTTATCTGAATGACCGTTTACTGTGGTTTATTTTTAATTGCTTTTTATAATATAAATTACATTTATATTTCACTATTTATCAGAAGTTGGGTTGAGCTATCTAGGTAAACGGACGTACGGGTTTCTTGTGGCTGTCGTGAAGGTACGGCACGTTTGTACAAGTTACTATTAATCTAGACTCCTTAACTGATCATTATATTATTTTTATTTAAATCTTCAAAATTAATAACTTCTTTTATCGTGTTCTTTTAATACACTTTATTTACCTGCTTAATGGACAAAATCTGATTGATTCAGTGTTTTTTCTTATCTTTCCTTTTTTTTCTTGCATTGTGCTACGTAAGTTTTGTTAATACGCTTAAAAAAATACGTCAAAGAAGTTCTGCAGGAATAGTCTATAAGGTGGTGAAAAGATATCACGTGGTTGTAATAGATGAACAAAAGTAGGAAATATGTCATTAGAACAAGTGTTGGTATCGTTCAGGATCGTTCTGAATGAGAAGTTGGCTACCAATGTGCAAGAACTCCGAAGATGATCGGTGAATATCCGAAATCTTGAAGAAGAATATCAAGCTCATAAAGAGGAAGTTTATAAATTGAGGCGCGTAAGCGTAAGCAGTAAGTGTGGCAAACGACTTGGACTAGGAAGGTCAAGAAAGAACAATATTATTTTTAAAGGACTATTGTTATTTTTAAAGGATTTATTGTTAAAAATGGTAACTGAGCATTGAAAGTAAAAAAAAATTGAGCTAATTTGTTGGGTACTGGGGTTATACTGAATTAAAAATAACATATCCTTCGGAAACTTCAGATACTACGATAAACGCGCTCTTACCTAAGGACGAATATTTTTAAAGGACATTATTTTTAAAAAGTACGAACTGAGGAACATTAAATTTGTAGTACATCGTGATTACACAAAATAAATTAGAAAAAAGCGAAGTAAACTGCTGGTTTTGCGGAAGGAAATGATCATGGTGTCCGGTAATGTAAAGGTGTACGTCGGCCTACGGTTTTCTTTCGGTGAAGGATGTAAAACTTTTTGGTGGAATTTTAAGAGGTTAATGACCGGTTCAGAGGACTGTGTGTTAACTGAAGGCTTTGTTAAATATGGATCTTTCGAACCAAATTAAAGGACTTGTGGAAGAAACCCAAGCCCAAGTGAAATAGGATTTTCCCACTGCTCGAATTGATATTCTCATTCAAAACAGAAATTTCTAGAGATGAAAATGTAGATTTTTCCACAAAATTTGTTTCCGTCGTTAGGAAAGCTCGTTTTTTAAATTAAAGTGTTTAGGTTTGTAAACTAAAATAATAAATATTTTACAAAGTTTGAATGACGATACAACTGCTAGTGTTTGGGTGTTTGGTGTAAAGATGGGATGAAGAAGAAATTTAACACTACAGTAGAACTGAGGTAGGGGTGGTTAATCAGTCCATCATTATTTTTTTTTTTTCTAATTGATTTACACTAGTTATTGAGGGAGGCTTACTGGTGGGAGTAAAAAGGATAAATACTCCATTAACATAGTTCTACTAGCATTTAGAGCTTCAATACAAGAATAATAACTTGGTGAATTATTGTGAACGGTTGAATTTAAGGGTTAGCCTGAAAAAGTAAAAAGATAACGGTTTTTCAAAAAAAGGGAGAAAAGGGAATAATATGAAAAGTGGTTTTTCAAGGATAGAGAGGTAGAATGCATCAATAAGTACGTATAAATATTTAGGTGTAATTTTAACACTCACAATGAATGTATAGCTACATTTAAGAGTAAAACTGCGAAATGCTAAATTAGGACTAAATTTACGATGATATAGTGCGTTACAAAACAAAAATAAAAATCTGGCGGCTAAAAACTGCTACTTAAGGCTCGCTGTCAGACTGTTTATGCTGCGCAGATTTGGGTTTTTAAGCGATTTAATAGTCTAGGGAAGTTTCAGCGCTATTTTATAGAGTATTTGTATTTCCTAAAAATACCCCTTATTATATGCTCCTTTTGAAAATTCGAGAGTCTTTTTTGCTTGAATATATGTTGAAACTTCATTTTGATTATTTACTGAAAGTGTTGAAAATGAGGAAGAATAATTTACCAAAATCTATTGTATTAAAAATGACAGAGAGCAATAGCTTCTACTTTAAACAATGATCGGAGTTAGCTTTAAATTTTGATTTCCATGCAAATTTAGCATTATATCACGTAGAAATTCGGAGAGGCTCGATGGAGACAAGGGCGGTTTAAAGGAAACTGATCTTGAAAACGGGGACTTCAGTGTATCGTACTCATTATAAATTGCTGAATTTGAATCCGGGAGGTGGAAATAGTTTACTTACGCAGATAAATAAATTCTCATCAAGTAAATGGATTATGAAACCAAAATGTGGACTAAACGATCTAAATTGTAAGCCGCGGGTCAGGGATGTAAATGTGCGTTGTTCTTTATTTAATACAGAAGAGCAACAGGATATTTTTCATTTTTTTGTTCGACGCCCTGTCCTCGCCGAATGGAGGAGTCACTGGCTAGGGTCAATCGAGCTGTCACACGATTTATTAATAAACTTTTTGAACGGAAAGGATTGGGATAAACTGCCAGCCTACTGCAGAAATACCTGACATTATAGATGGGAAATAGTTCAGGAGTTCAATTATTTACTAGGAGTTCAATTGAAAATGATTAAAAAGTTATGTATGGTGGGGTAGCAATATTTCATATTTTTAGTTTCAATATTGATGTTGATGCATATTACTTTCTGCCTAAGTTCCTGTTGTTTTAAGTTAAGGTTGATGAACTTGAATTTATTGAAGGTATTATCTTTGAATGATTATAAAGCAAATGTAGGTGGTAAATGAAAAGTAAAAGTAAATGTAATCTCTTAAATTTTATGTACTTAGTTCCAGGTTAAACTATAGTATTAATGAATTACGTTAAATATGAATTAAATAAATTTACCTTTACCACATATTTTATTACTTTTTGAAATTTATTCTATTCTCTCTTATTTGATTGACTAATTTTCTTTGTTTGTTTTTTAAATTGCACTTTCTTTCTACGAAGATTGAACATGATAGTATGAGTAGTAGTAGCATGATAGTATTAGCAGGAATATATATTTTTTGTATTTAGTAATATTTTACCTCTCTGTTATTCTACAAGATTACTTTTAGTAATCTTGTTTCATCGATAGTATGATTTATCTTAATACTCCAACTTTCCAGCTGACGAGTTTTAAATTAAGTTGTACAGTGTTCAAAAGTGATGCAACCTTAATGAAGAATGTTTCATTTTTTTGTTGCTGATTTAATTGCCGAAAAAAGGGTTGTACAATGCAGCCAAAAATATTCATTGTCTTCGAATACGTCAGATGTGCCAGTTATGCCCAAATCCAGAATGCCTTCACAGAAAATTATGGTGTGGATGCACCAAACATGTCCTTCTTCGAGCGGCTGTATGGCAAATTCCAAGAGACAGGGAACGCGTCAGATGCAGCCAAAAGTGTCGACCGAAAGTGCTAACACCAGAAAGGTTGATCTACTTGCAAGCTACGTATTCTGTTAGTCCCAAGAAATCTGTGCATCGCCTATCTAGCCAGTCTGGTCAATCCATTGGGAGTGCCCAAACGGCATTGCGCAAATGTTTAAATATGCATCCGTACAGAATTACGGATACGAATTGTTACCTGCAGACACTAGAGAACGTGTAGCTTTGTGTCGGTGGTTCATATCATCTGAAACGTCAGGTGGGGAAGAACTCGATGATTGGTTTTGGTCTGATGATGCATGATTCCAACTTGATGGATACGTGAATGCACAAAATTCACGCATTTCGTGTACGGAGAATCCATATCAGCTGCACGAGTATCCTCTACTACTCAAAACGTAGGTGTTCGAGTGCGCAATGTCAAGTAGGCGAATTTTCGTGATATTCTTTTATGGCACAGTGAATAGTGAGCACTACTTACAGATGGTGCAACAATTTATGAACACTATACCTCTCTCTTTTTCTGGTTAGCCTCCGGAACCACCGTAAGGTATTACTTCAGAGGATGAAATGTATGAATGTAAATGAAGTGTAGTCTTGTACAGTCTCAGGTCAACCATTTCTGAGATGTGTGGTTAATTGGTACCCAACCACCAAGGAACACCGGTGTCCACGATCTAGTATTCAAATCCGTACAAAAGTAATTGCCTTTTCTAGGATTTGAACCTTAGAACTCTCGACTTCGAAATCAGCTGATTTGCGATAACGAGTTCACTACTAGATCAACCCGGTTGGTTTGTAAACACTATACCTTCAGACCGGCTAGAGTACGCGTGGTTTCAGCGGGACAATGCTACGGCTCATACAGCCAACAACATTATGACTTTCTTGGATCAGTGTTTTCATGTGCAAATGATTTCGAAGGGGCTATGTCTCTTGATCTCTCTCCTCCTGATTTCTTCCCTCCTTTTTTTGTGGCATTTTTTTTGTGGGGACACCTTAAGGATGCCACCCACAAAATTTATCCTTACACCATTCCCGAATCGGAGAACGAAATTGAACAAACATTACAACATTTGTTTAAGGGCATGCAATGTCGACTTCAATTACGTGAATCGCATAATGGAGGTCACTTTCTACAACTATTGTAACTTACTCATTTTCCCATAAGGTTGCGTCACTTTTTGAACATTCTGTAGAATGTCTGCTTATTATATGTTGCGAATTATACCACATTTTGTAATTATTCTTTTATAAACAGTATGTTTTAAAAACGATATATTGAAGTAATAAAATGTTATTATTTTTTTAATATTTATTAAGCATTATTCAGGAATTTGACTTATTTAAAATAAAAAAATTACTTACATATGAACAGTTATAAGTATAATAACATTTTAAATCATTTTTTTTTTTGTTAAAAAACAAAAATCGAAACAAGAGTAAAAGAAAATTTTTAATTTAAAGTAGAAACAAAAATTTTATTACATTTCACTTAGAGACAATTTTAATATCTTATTGAATTTTATGTATACTTATTCGTGAAGCGGTATAAAATATAAAAAGAAAACTCATACTATTTACAAGATCCCATTTTCAGTTGATTTTATAATAGAATGATATATTTTGTCCCCTCTGTTCGTGATGGTCTTACAGATGAAGCAGCAAGAATTTATATACAGTACTCCCCGGTTATACAGCGCCTGAATAAAGACACGATGAAATACGCGTTATAGCCATAATCCAAGGTATAACAGAGAATTGCCTGTTTGTCATATAAATAGCTTTTTTCATTTTTTAATGAATGCAGACTATTTTTATACTAAAAAAATATGCTTGTATACGATTGGAAAATATTTCTATACCTGTAATTTCTTTACGACTATGATGAAATATATGTATATTATTCTTTCCTTGAAATCTGACATTCTGTTTAAACAATTTTACGCAGTGGATATACAATTCAGGGATCTTTTCTCTTAGAAAACTCCGCAACTAAAATTTATCGATATTAGTTAGTAATATTATTAATGTATTTTTTAATATTATTTGATCGCTAGTGAAATTTATTGATAAGATAATATTGAATTTGTTGATAAATTTTAATGTATTTACAATCATATTTTTCTTTTCATTCTTACTTCGTCGATATTATGAAGGGGCGGTCAGTCTTTTGCTTTTAAATTTCACTGCAAGCATCTGTTTTCATTTTGCTTTTAGTCCTTGGTTGGATTGTATGACAAAGTGAATTACAATAATATTGTCGGAACTTGTCCGTGGTTCAGACAGAAAGAGACACGATTATAATATTCACAGGAAAATAGTATATTGCAAGAAAATGATCAATACATGACCAACTATCATCGGTCATGTAAAGCCGTTGGCGTAACAAACCGATCGTTGTGTAAATCGAGGTAGTGCAGCAGATAAATTAACCTGCGGAAAAACACACGGTTAGAAAGCAGCAGATAGTATAACTTTCTTTATTTACAGTTGGTCAAAGGAATATGCATTTACGAAAGTATGCTCCGAGCAATCGGAAGTGTCTTCCGATGCGATTACTGACTGGAAAAATTATTTTCTTGAACTTTTTGCGAAAGGCATATTTAGTAATCAATTAATGATAGACGGCATCGTTCAACTCGTTAAAATTAACAAATAGCTTTTCTCAAGATGAAAAAACAACGCAGGCAGGGACTGTTCACAGCAACGGATATTTTGGGGAGTATGTAGTCAAAGAAGTAATTTATTTATTTACGCCGTACCTGACCTTTTTATCAAGTTACTAAACGCAATACCAGCGTTCGTTAGACTTGGCAGTATAATTGTATTTGATTTATGGAGAGTGTACGATGAGGTGACAATCGTAATTTACCCGGTATGCGATTTCTACATTACATTGTCATTCACACCTTTACTTCGTCGACCTCTTAACGCAAACTGTGGAATTTTTGCAGACTTTCGATAAATTATGAAATAGACGTGGACGTAAAACTACGTTTTACAAGATTCATATTTTTCAGAATCTATCTGGCGGAGACGCAACCCGAATGTCAAAATGTTTGACTAGATAATGATGAACATCGTCGCCTTCTGGCTACAACAATGAGAAAGAATTGCGCTGCATCATCAACATTATATACGAAAACTTTCATTTCAATCTATAATTTTAGCACTCGGTATTCTGATTATTGTAGTGTAATTAACGACAATATATTTCTGTGATTAGGCTCCAAGAGAAAAGACCCAAAAATATTTATTTTAATATTTATTCTACCTTTATCCACATAATGGTATATAATGCTATTAAATTTTTTTTTCCAATAACCGTTGAAACTTCTATAAAAAATACACGTGCAGTTTGACGTCATTGTTTGCTGTCATCTATTGATGCCTTTACAATACCATTGTAAAGGTATTTATGGTAGATGTTTACTATCTTCAAGCCTTTAAAAGTTTTCTTAGCTTATTAACTGCATTACTCTATAAAAAGTTATTTAAAGGGTTTAATTTAGATATGATAATAATTTTTCGTTTGGATTATTTTATTAAAGAACTGTGTTAAAACTACGTTTAATTTTACAATGGTATTTTTTTATTATGTTTCAGGTCGGTGTCATAATTTAACTTCCATTATTACTCATATTGATGGATAGAATATAAATAAATGAGGATCATTTGAAGAAACGTTTAACGTAAAATGATGATAAGTATGTTTTCTAAATTATTTATTTAATTCTTTGAAAAGTATTATTTTAAAATCAAATTGTAGATAGAGGAAATGTATTTTTACTTGAAAGAAAAATAACCATGTCAGAGGACTATACGTTTTTCGATGTTTTAAGTCCGTGTGCCCTAAAATAATAAAATTTGGTTATAAAATTCTCTATTTAGAACCTGGAAAAGCGAAGCGTTTTACCATACGTAGATGCAGCACTAGTTTTACTCGTGTTGTACAAGAGAAAGATATAAAAGATGAAATAAATGAATGGTACAGTCGCTTTTATTGCATGCATACGATTATATGATTATTATACAACATAGACAATCAATATTATTTTAATAAAAACGTCTTTATATCTCATATAAATTCGATTCATATGCTACAGTGATATTATTTATTTTATTTAATTGACGATAAGTAGTTTATAACTTGCTATTATTTTACAATAATAACTGTACACGGTATATGTTATAATTGAAGGATCTTAAAAAAAGATTAGTAAGTGCCTGTATTATAAAACAAGACTAATGATTATTGTTTAAAATGTTAATTTTAGTAGAAGTATTAGAAAATTACTGAAAGAAACTACGTGTAAAATATATTTTTCTATTTAATACAGGAAGACGTTGTACTAGTGTCATCCAGTTAATTTATATAAATTCAGTTTTACTTAGCGGCTTTAGCATCGAGTATTTGTGGTAGTAATTTTTTTTTTTTTATTTGTTAGAAGTAATTTAACTTACAAGTATGAAAATTTAGGGCATATTTCAGTTACCTTTTGGACATGGTGCTTTTCGGATAGGTTGGCCAGGTTTTATTTAATTCATGCTTGTGTAACGAGTATAGGATCATTGATGATGTGCGCCATGTCTGATATGTGTACCCCAGGTAAGAAGCTGAAGATAACAAAGTAGTTAGAGAGCTTGCAAGGATCAATTCTTGTTTTAAGTTAATTGGAAAACCGAAAGGGAATGTAACATACTTGCTGGCTTCCTTAGTTTTTTAGCCCTGCGGAGGGTAGCTGAATGGGATTGATTCTGTTATAGATGTATACAATAGCAACCCGGGTGGCTAGATCCCCGCCTGGAAGCTTATCTTGCTAAGATAGGCTATTTGGTATCTAGCCCCGGTTAACTGAGGTGTTCGCTAGGAACGAAGGGGTGGTGTGGCGACCGGGATCATCATAAGGCGGGTGTCTTCCCCTACAGACAGAGAGTATATCAGAAAAATTAAATCAATTTAATTCCAAAAAAACTTTGGAATCTTGGCAGGATTTCGCTAAATTACGGAACAGACGTGACTGTGAACTAACCACGCGTAACTAAATCTCATATTTATGCGAATTAATCCAGTGGAGAATCATCCGGACAGGCTGTCGACATATTTAAAGAGATAATAAAGAACATCATTATGTAATGTGGTAATGTGATCACCACATTTATTACAAACTGTGTTGCAACGTCACTATTATACACATAAACCTTCTTTTCAATTTGTAATTTAAATACAAGGCTCATTAAAGTTTGGTAGGAGGGCACGGTTCAGTAATAAATAGGTTAATTAAGTTACGTTCAAATTATTTATGAATATAAATATTCCAATTTTCAAGATTATCATAAAAGCGGTTTCAGTAGCTCAGATAAAGCCATTAGAGACATTTTGAGAAATTATGTTGGTAGAACTGAAATCTCTGCCCGAAAAATTGTTAGACCAAAAATTTAAATTAGTGCATCAGTTTCTGTACTCTTGTTTTGGATATGTTTCTTTTTTTACTTTGTTTCTTATTCAAGAAAAGACTCTGTGATTTGATAACAGATTCGGTTTCAAAGAAACAGTAGAAAGAAACTGCATCCAGAAGTCCTAATAAACCCATTACTCATTAAAGATCAAGAGGTTTGTTAGAACTTCCCCGGTAAGAGTCCGCTGAACTGGACAGCGAAGTCAACGAACTATGTTTACAGTTCTAAACATAACCTAACTTAAAAGTGAGATGAAAATGGAGAAAAAAAATAAGCCTGTAAACATTATATTTCAGATCAGTTAGATTTGTAATAATGAATACTTTCAAAAAATACCTCGTTTTTTTTTTAGACAACGATTTTTTCTTTCATTTGATGAACCGCGGGACTCGAATATATCACATTTTCATCAAGAATGTGAGTTTACGAATCGTGCCGCTAGGTAGCAGTACTTGATGCTACTAGGTAGCGTACTAATACTTGATAATTACTTGAAATTATAAAATTTAAAAGAAAATATACTACAGCTTGTTTTAATAGTAAATGCTGTTATGTAAATGAAAGTACTGAAGATGAAACAATTTTTGTAATTCCCATCACTTAATTAAAAAGAAATAAAAGTATTAGTTTACAAGAGATTATAGCTGCTAATAAAACACAAAAACACGAATTATAGGAAAGTATTGCATTTGTGGCAACAAAGATTTGTTACTTTAAACAGAAATACATTCGAAAATTTTCGAAATTTACCACGGATTTTAAAATTGGAATTCAAACTCCAATATATTCTCCAAACATGAGAACTCTAAAACATTTTGCAGTTTAACATGTATTACCATTGAATATCAGCAAATCGCGAATCTTATATAAGGATTTACCTCTGTAAAATTCAAACTGCTCAGAAAATAAAGATGCTGATTTGGTTGCTTGCGTGAATATTTATCAAAAAATGTCGCAGCGTTTTTATGATGATTAAAAATTAATTTTCCACATATTTACGTCACATGAAGTACATTTTAACCTAATTAGGTTAAACCAATTGGTTGCGTTAAAAAGCAGAATAGTCTATATTGGAACGCTGAAAACCCACTTCAGTTACATTAGAAACCGTTGCGTGGTTTGAAAGTCACAATGTGGTATGCACTTTCTTCGTTTGGTATTACTGGACCAATTTTTTTTTCAATACGATTGAGAAAACACTAGAACCATTACACAAGCTTGGTCACAAGATTACTGAAGTAAACATTAATTCTATTTCTACAAAGTACGTGGGTCTATCAAGACGGTGCTACAAGTCATACCGCTCGTGTATATTACTACTTTAACTCTTTTCAAACCATATCACATAAAAAAATGGGAAAATTATTTGGACGGTTACATCTGTGAATTTGTCTACATGTGACATTTTTTGGAGGGTTTGCTCATGAGCAAGTATGTATGTTAGCGACCACAAACGTTAGCAGAACTAAAATTAAAATTCAAGAAGTCGCACGTATTATGCCGTCCATGTTACGGTGAATAATGGAAGACTGTCGTTAAATACTATAACAGTGCGTACATCGCAATGGTGTCCTTTTATCAAGCCTCGTTTTAAAAAAAATAAAATTGTATGTCTTGCTTAATAAAACACCATAGAAACATTCATGTTAAACCTATTTAAATACAGGAGTATTAAATTCTACCGCTTCAAACGTACTTTAGGTGGAATGTGTGTGGGTACATATAAATGCTATAATTTATTATGTAGTTAATAATAACGCAAGTATACCTATTCAACTCTTTTTAATCTCTGTGTAGTTTATATTAGAAATTCAGTACTGAAATAGTGTACTGAATTTGCAGTCTATTTAGTAAATTGAAATCTCTGTAAATTAAAATTTTCAAGAGTATAAAAAATGTTCCGTTTCATTTTCATTACATTTATATATGAGTATATTAATATCAGCAATCCGTGTGTATGTAACTTCATAGTTTATTAAACGTAGAACTAATTAAAGAAACGTTTACCGATTGCTATTATTACGATTAAGTAGCTATAATTTCAAAAGAAATTACAGCTTGTATAGTATTTCATCAACACGGCTAAAGAGATTGTTCTTCTTTTATTCTAAAAGTGTTTATTTTATATTATCTACACCCTTACTTGCGATATGTAAAAACTTAAATTATAAAAAGAAAAGTTAATTTCCAAACGATGTATAAAAAACCTTTGCCTAATTTTTTTTGGTTGTAATCTTGGATTGGGGTTTCATCTCTTTTCTGATAAAAAAGTGTGTATTTTCAATTAAATTAAATAAATTGTTATATTTAAAACTATGAAAACTTTTTAAATGAATGTCTACAACTTTACTTGGCTTTTATTAAATTATATAAATTAATATTAAAAAAAACCTCTTCTTTAGTGGGTAATTAAACATTATCTACTAACACGTTTTGAACGACTGTAGTATCATAACAATAAAGTTTTTAAAGAAAGAGTATATTAGTTTTAAATAAAAGTATTCTATAATCAATAAAAATTTCTTAATTTACCATATATTTGAGTCGGTTAATAATGTCTGTAATTTAAATTTTTCAAACACTGCTCTTCTAAGGAACATCTGGCTCTTATAATCTGATAATCAGCATGTTATGAAAATCAACTTTTCCACCATTAAAATAGCGGATCATTATTGTAGGCAATATATACGAGTATAACGCATTGTTTTTCACAGAAAACAGGACATTTATTTGTTGCTTGGAATATCTTTCTTATGACTAACTCATGCAAAGCATCAGTTGCACAATCGATAACAGAATATTGTTGTTATAAAGACTGTTAAAAAACTATTTTTTGAAATACAGTCTAAAGTGAAGGTATCATTTTTAGACAGAATATCACTGAATTTCAGCGGCTGAGCGACATTAAACTCAACTCAATGAAGAAAACAACTAGAAACTTCATACCTCTTACTTTTCTTTGTATTGTTGACACGGATACTAATTATTACTCAGGCTGGCTATCTTATTTTGCTTTATAAAACTGGTACAAAATAATGTAAACCATCTGGTAACAATTACTTAAAAATTTTATCTTTTTTTGCCAAGTCTACTTTTTTTTTACGCAGGAGGAAAAATCTACACACAGGCGCCCAGCAGCCCGCACCACTGGGTGTGTGAGGTTTCCCGCAGAAGGCGGGGATTCACTAAACAATCTCCTGCTATGATAACATGCCCTAATACTCGCCGTGATGGCATTACTTGAGACATGCTGTATTTCTACGGGTTATACAGGACGGTTTCAGGAGTCCCACACACATCATCAGCAGCAACGATCCCAGGGTTTCAAAGATCCGAGGGTTACGTCCATGTGCAGTCTGTCCCTATCCCGCCCTTCCTGTGCGTTCCGGCCAAACTGCAACTGCCGGAACCTCCATAACATCTTCGTGGCTCTATTTCTTCCCTATTGCCTTCATCCATGGGGGTACGTGGCACAACCTGAGACGCCACTAATGGAAAGACAATGCTGGTGGCCTCTCTGAATCCATTGGCGTTGCTGGGCAGACGGACTCATCGCGGAAAACGACGTCAACACCATTCTTTGTAGCAGAATCTTCTGACATCTAACTGAGAGAACGGCTCCAGTCACACATATTATCGGTAGTAGCGACCCAAGGGCCCCAACTACCTTCATGTGTAGGCTGTTCTTTCAATAGCCCTCTCATCCTTCCTTGGCCTTTAGCTACAGGACCGTCCGAGACCATGTTCCACACCATCTCCACTGGTTCCGGTTATGCAGCATAGTCTGCATGACTTCCTGCGGGGTCTCGAAAGTCATTCCTTCCGGTCTAAACGCCATCCACCACGGTCACTCTAAAAAAGTGTGGTCAGCTGTGTCTACCTGACCGCAGTAGATGCATTCCGGGGGGAAGGTCTCTTCTATATGGCATGGAGGAAATTCCCAAACGACCCATGTCCCATTGGGACATCTAGTAATCTATCTCTCCATTCCTCTTCACTACACACGCCCGGACATCTGGAATCAGCCTTGAGTCCATATATATACTGATATAGGATGAGTCCCATCTCTCCTACCAGTGGTTCCATACGTTGCCTCTCGCTTCATCCTTAGTGCTACCGACAGCTACACTTATCCACTCTTGTATAAGCAACGTCACAGACAGCAAGCCAGCCACCACCAAAACCGCCTCCAACGAGACTGGGTGGTAAGCAGCAGCCACCCTTATCGCCATCTTTCGTTGCAGGACATCCAGCTTCTGTCGGCACCTCTTGATACCCAATGCTCTACTCCAGACTGGGGCAACATTCAAAACTATTGCGGCGACCACGGAAGCTATCGACCTCGTCTTAGGCGACCTAAGTTTCCTTATATCGGCCATCACTCCCGCTATTGCCGAGACCGTCCTCTTTGCATCCAAGATTTCCTATTCTTGTCCAGCCATACTACAAAAAATTCCCCCCTTGTCACTGGCCGGACCTCTGAGCCATCCACCTCCACCACAAACTTATCAATACGCCTTCGGCCTGTCATTTTAATGACGGTTGTTTTATTAGCAGCCAATCGCTTACTTGGGCAATTGCCACGTTGGCTTTTCCCCTCACTGTGTTCACATCTCTGGTGGCTCCTACGAGGGTTAGGTCGTCCGCGTAGCCTAAAGCCACCACTCCCACCGGAAAAACCAATCAAAGGATGCCATCGTAGAAAGTTTTCTAAATTAGCGGGCCCAGCACGGATCCCTGCGGGACTTCGATACTAATAGGCCGGAAAACATCCTCCCCCTCAGCGGTGGCCGTGATGGTTCTACCCTTTAGCCATTCTTGCACCATTGGTACAAGGTACGAACTTATTCCTCTCCTCACAAATTCTTCAATGAGGGTTTCCCGGGTTCCTGATATCCAGGAGTACTATTATTGGTATTTCCCTTGTGTGTCTGGTACCACAGGCAGCATCATCCACGATGGAGAGGATATCCGTACGGCATCCACCGTTGACGTCCTTTCCCCGAATCCGAATTGGTTCATGGAGAAACCTCCCTTTTGTTCGAATTCCCTCTTCAGTCTGCCAGCCAACATCAATTCGAACAATTTCCCCATAGTCAAATAGGCTGATACCCCATCGGGTCCTCTTTACGCCTACCCTCCTTTCTGAAAAGGACAAGCTTCACAGGGGATCTGGTCATGTGTAAAGATATCGTTGAACAGACACAGCACTGTCAGTGGGATGACCTCAACTACTATTTTTATAATTTTGGCCGGTATACCATCCGGACCCGGGCTCTTGCGTCCTTTCAACTTTCTGGAAGCAAGTTGCAGTTCCTCCATATTGAACCTCAGGATGTCGTCCGCCGCCAGCTCCCTCCATCTGTTCCTAGCCCTAGGAAACAGAGCACCTGTCGCCCTGACGATCATTTCCTTTATTAGGACCTTCCAAACTTGCCGGTCGCCAACTTATATCCGATTCCCCAGGAATCCTCGTTCAGGTTGTCAAAAAGTTCTCTTCTCCATTTATACGATTGCTGGATTGCCGGTTTCAGCTTCCTACAAGAATCCCTGAGTCCGTCCAGGGCAATGTCGGCTTGGTTCATCAGTCCCCTTCGTCTATCCCACTGCTACCTCCTCCTAGCAGCCCCACAAGCACAGCTGAGCCCTGCTATCTCCGACGTCCATCTGTAAGCTGGCTTGCCCTGCTGTCTGCGAAGGTTGCCGACGCTTAAACCGAAAATTTCGGGAATAAGGTCTGCAAGTTTCTACGGCGTAACATCTGGTAGGGTTCTGCCCGTAGCAGTCAGAGCCTCGCTGAACCTCTGATTCTTCAGTAACCCAACCTTCTTCCGCAGGTATGGACAATTCTGAGACCCCACTTTAACATCTTCAATCACCAGCTTAATGCACCTGTGGTCGCTCAGCATGTTCCTATCAAGGACCCCTAGGCAAAATATGTTCTCGCGACATCCTCCGGCATTTCTCGCGACATCTGGATGTTCTAAGGTAGGACTCTCTTCCCTGTTAAGGCAGACCAGGCCTGAAGTTGCAAACATCTCCGCCAGTAGTGCTCTTCTCTCATTAGTCACAGAACCCCTCCTCTCAACGCACCTAGCGTTGAAGTCTTCGGCTACGATGGTTTTCCTCCCTCTTTCCTCTAATTCCAGCTGATTCACGCAGTGAGCGAACCGATCTATCGATATGTTAGGAGCAACAGAATTCCAGTACCAACACAAACTACGCCGTCCAAGTGGCCAATATTACACTATCTAATATTAGACTATAAGTCTACCAGGAAGTTCTAATACTACATGCAATCTTGATACTCATTATTGTATGAGATCAACAAGTCCTTGATATTTATGTTTTATAAGGATAATTTATATAAAATATCCATTTATTTTTCCTTTAAGTAAAAATATGTCCTAGACTTAATTAAAGTTGCCTACAGTGATTATGAGAAATGAACTAATGAACGTATAAAAAAGCCAAATCTGATCCGAATTTAAACGCAGAATATTAAAGGCAGAAATATTAACACTCCGTAACATTACAGTTTTTTCAGCCAATTGAAGACCACTTAGTTATGAGAAATGATAATAGTTATTTAATAATACTCTACAGAGGATTCTGTATTCTTATGATAATTGAATAACAGTGAAAATTAGAAATTATAATTAATTCAAATTTCATCGGCAAGCAAAACATTAATTTTAACTAAACGTTAAGCGTATGAGTGTATGTGTATATATATATATATATATATATATATATATATATATAGATGTGTGCGCGCGCGGGTGTGTGTGAGGGAGTTCCATGCATTTTTTACTTAATTCTCTTTCTTTACAGATCTTTTGTTTCTCTTTCAGTAGACTTAGGTTAGGAATTTAAAATGAAAATTTCGTGAATCAGTAATTAAATTGTAGAAAAACAGACTATCAACAATCTCGGTCTCTTCAACCCTTTTCTTATTAATTCGTGTACATTTAACGATGTTAATATATTATTATTACTATTATTATTTCTTGGTATTTGAATTTAATTTATTCGGCGTTCACATATCTTTTTGGAATAAATTCTTTCAGGACTTTGAAAGCGAATCGCTTAAAATTTAATAATTTTAAACGATATTACGTTTCGTTTTTATATTTGGCGAAAAAATTAATTGTTGAAAAACCGTTAGATTTTTCAACAATTAATTTTTTCAAATTTTTCTTAAAATGTACATCGATTAAAGAAAAATTTCATTTCTTTTCACCAAGAGAGAGAAAGATTGACTTTTTCAAATAAAATAAATAAATAAATAAATATATATATATATATATATATATATATATATATATATACAAGCATCCTAATCGCTGCTTCGCCCACTCGCGCTACAAGTTTACTTGCGTTTCCGTGGCGGTAAATTATTGTTTATTTTGTTTTTTAGTCAAGTGAAGCAGGTGCAGCTAGTCGCGTCGCATATGCAGTGGCAGTGACTGTGTTGGTTAAGCCACCACACTGTACATTGTCGTTCCCCTTAAAAAATCGAAATTGAAAGAAACCCGAAATTAGTTTTCAGATATTTATCTGAAGAGTATTTGCGACCCCAAATCTACTAAATATCTCGTTTAGTATAGTTGGAAATGGCGACTATTTACAATCGTTGATGAAATAACCTTTTTTCATCTCTTTCAAGGTTCAAATTTTGAAAAGTGTAGAAGCTGGTTTTTAGGTATTCAAATTAAGTGGATTCAGTGTATTCAGTACCAGTGGATGGTTCTCTCAGAAGATATAGCGAGCGATCACCGCGCCTCTATCTTGGATCTGAAAGACGTAGTTTTCAGGCGTGAAGTGCACTCCCCCCCACCGAGATTCTCATCAGTACAAATAGAGCAAATTGTCAACAGCAAGTAGACTGTCTGATAGACATCAACAATCACCTGAGGCTTTATCTAATATGACAGAATGGCAGCTAACAATACAAGGAGGCGCTCCGTATATTGGTGGACTGCTGAAATTGAAGCAATGAGACAAGAGCTCCAGTCCCTTAGGAGAAGGAAACAACGTATTCTTAGAAATAACAGAGAAGGGTACCAGGAAATAGCCAATAGATACCTCGAGGCAAGAAGAACGCTCAATAAGGCTATTAAGAGACGTAAAAAGGATTGCTGGATCAGGCTCTGTGAAAAGCTTGAAAGCAATCCCTGGAGCCAGGCATATCGTATTGTGACCAAAAAGTTCGGGAGACGTATGCCTATCCTCAATAAGACCAGTGTTGCAAGGGAGGTAGCCAGGTTGTTCCCGCATACAGTGCCTGATATCGTGAGATCCACACCTTGCGACAATAGAAGATTCACAATGGAAGAGCTACAACTTGCGGCGAGGAGTTTGGCAACCAAAAAGAGCCCTGGCCCGGACAAGATTCCCGCGACAGTGATCAAGGGGCTGGTTCAGATGGCTCCCTGGGAGATGCTCGAGATTGCCAGCCACGGCATGGAGAACGGAGACTTCCCCGACAGCTGGAAGGAGGCCAGAGTGGTATTCCTACCTAAAGGCACCTCTTCGGAGGAAGATATAACTTATAGACCCCCTGAGCCTCCTTAACATGATGGGGAAGCTAGTAGAAAAGATGCTGGCTGGCCGCATCATCAAAGAACTAGAAGAGGGAGCCGGAATCAGTCCTAACCAGTACGGGTTTATGCGGGGGCGATCCACCGTGCAGGCTATCTGCCGAATTTCGGGATGGGCCGACGAGGTGAAGAGAGGCACTTGGCGAACCAGGAGAATTCCACTGATGCTGTCACTAGACATAAAAAACGCGTTCGGGGCTATTGGTTGGGGTCACATTAATAACGCAATTGCGGCTAGGGGCCTCAGCCCGTACCTGCGTAGGCAAATTGAATGTTACTTGTCCAACAGAGGATGTCTGGTAGAAGCACAGGAAGAAACAGTACATTTTCAAATGCACGGTGGAGTTCCGCAGGGCTCTGTTCTGGGGCCGTTGTTGTGGCTGGTGATTATAGATGAACTCCTTCAGAAGGAGTTTCCTGTCGGCGTCCAGGTCCTGGCTTATGCAGATGACCTTGCAGTCGTCGTAGACGGAAGGATGGTCTTGGAGGTGCGGGAGAGGGTGTATGCGGCCATCGACACTATACAGGAGTGGTTGAGGTCCAGGGGTCTGCAACTGTCTACGGAAACATGCCGGTGTATTGCCTTTACGGGTAGAAGAGTGTTAGAACCGTTCAATATTTCCATCAACGGTCATGCTATAGAAGAAGCGAATAACATCAAGTACTTAGGAGTTATCCTCCAGAAAAACGGTAAATACACCGAGCACATAGTCAATGTATGCAACAAGGCAGAAAGGATGATAAAAACTCTAAACATCATTATGTCATCACAGAATGCCCCTCGGGCCTCAAAGCGCCGTTTACTGGCGACCACCGTCGTGTCTTCGCTTATGTATGCCGTTCCGGCCTGGTGGCGCTCTATCGCCATCAGGCGAAACAAAGAGAGACTGGCGAGGACGCACAGGTGTGTGCTCCTAGGTGTTGTGTCCGCATACAGGACAGTGTCCTATGCCGCCCTGTGCGTGTTATCGGGTACACCTCCTATTGACCTAATCGCAAAAAAGAGAGTGGAGAGAACACAAGGCAAGCCAGAACAAGAGGTCAGGGATGGCGTTTATAATATCTGGCAGGAAAGATGGTCGCAGGAAGCTGTGGGTCGATGGACGAGAACCCTCATCCCCAACATCAAGCCATGGTTGTCGAGAAGATTTGGTGAGGTTGATCATCATCTATCGCAGTTTTTTACAGGATATGGTTCCTTCAATAACTACCTGCACAAAATAGGCAAGAGAGAAGAGCCAATTTGCAACTACTGCAACGAGATAGATGATGCTGAGCACACCTTTTTTGAGTGCAATAGGTGGGACACACTTAGACATAGTAAGGCACTCACAGGTATAACTCCAGAGACAACAATAGACTACATGCTAAGAAGCGAGTCAAACTGGAATAATTTTGCTAGTTTTGTTAGACAAGTTGTACAGAAATACTCCGATGAGAGAAG
Organism: Lycorma delicatula; assembly: GCF_047948215.1. NCBI lineage: Eukaryota > Metazoa > Arthropoda > Insecta > Hemiptera > Fulgoridae > Lycorma > Lycorma delicatula. Next base: position 161,001,765 of record NC_134458.1, on the reverse strand, counting down.
ACAAGGTGTTGGCTAGAATAGGACTGGGTGGACAGCCTTGCTGGTGAGGTCCAGCATGCTGCGGTGTGTTGGCACTGATGAGCCACCAAGGACTCCACGGGTAACAGTCAGGTAACAGCACACTGAATACTGAAGGGACCCGGCGCCGCGTCGCGGCGAACTGGGTCTGGCGTGGTGTCCAAAAGGGCAATATTAATAAAGAACTCTCAAAAGAGCTAACCGGTAGGCCGACCTGCCATGCCGGTATATAGCCGGTAGGTGGGGAGGCCTATTTGAGTTTAAAGACACTCCCCTGGGCGGCGTAATACCAACAAGTCGGTCCGGCCCAGGGGAGCTGAGAGAAAAAAAAACGTATTCAAATTAAGCCCACCGGGTTGGTCTAGTGGTGAACGCGTCTTCCCAAATCAGCTGATTTGGAAGTCGAGAGTTCCAGCGTTCAAGTCCTAGTAAAGGCAGTTACTTTTATACTGATTTGAATACTACATCGTGGATACCGGTGTTCTTGGTGGTTGAGTTTCAATTAACCACACATCTCAGTAATGGTCGAACTGAGACTCTACAAGACTACACTTCATTTACATTCATACATATCATCGTCATTCATCCTCTGAAGAAGTATTATCCGAACGGTATTTACCGGAGGCTAGATAGGAAAAAGAAAGAAAGAAAAGGTATTCAAATTAAGGTTACACATACCAAAAATAAAATTAATAATTTTAATTGTTACAGAGAAATTAAAAAATAATAGCTGGGTTTCAAAAAGAAGAAAATCAATTTAACCCTTTAAACTCGGAATTTCAAAATTTGGTTTTAGATAATCAAATGAAAATTACACACACCATAAATTAAGTTAACATTATTTTTACCGAGAAATTCTAAAAATAGTAAATTTAATTTTTTTTCATTATAATCATTTCAAACTGGAATTAAAAAAAAGACCTTTCATAGTTTGCATTTACACCGTAAGAAGAACGTGTATTCAAGTTTTCATCAATTAATCTTAATTTTTTTTTGCTGGGAGTTGATTATGAAACTTTCACTACATGTTTTATTTAAATATATATATATATGTATTATACATAACAAATTAAGTAAAATATAAATCAAGAGACACTACTAAATTCTAAAGTTAAAGTTAAATGCTTTCCTTATCCAAAGACTCCATGAAGAGGTAAGCTGATAGAATTACTTTATATTATATCCAGTAGAACTCAATGGGATATACAATGCTGCTAGCATCAAGCACGGGAACCTTTGTTAATACTTTTTCATCGATTAATATGTGTAACAATTCCGGATTGGTTGTTTCAACATTCATTTATTTTGTTATCAAATGAATTTATTTAGTCATTTATTTAGTTCTTTATAACTAAAAAGCCAGTTTTTCATCTATAAATTTTAAAAGCTATTCTGTGTTCTAATTATATTATGGAATGTTAGATATTGGGTAACGCAATCTTCTAAAACTGTGGTAGAAAAGGATTATAATTTTGTAATTAATGTCTTTTATTAAATTTTTTTATGATTATTGCTTGTAATTATTTGAAACAATTTTTTCTTCATTTTTCCAAGTTATTATAAAAATTTAATATAGGTCATTTCCGTAACAACAAATAAATTTTTATTATATATTTTTTTAATTAGATATATTTTTACCGTTTTGTTATTTAATAGTGTTTACGTGTATATTTGTAAGAATGAGTAGATTAACGTTTTGAACCTAAAGGAAAAAAAAAATTGTTGTGTAGGAAATTCTTTAGTAAGGGTTTTCTTATTGACCGTAACATCTTCCAAAATAGAAATGGTTCCTTTCCATTTCATCGCACTTTTCTTTATTAAATTCCATACATCCATCCTCAGTTTCTTACAATTGAACAGATATAAAAGGCCGTAGAAAATTATTTCTTATTTTTATAAGAAAAATATTTTTTCTAACTATTACTTTTTGTGGTTTAATTATTATTATTAATTATAATTAATCTAATTAAAATATTCTTTTTAAATTACTTGAATATAAATTGTTATTGGTTTTATCTTAAATAATTAATATATTAAAAAAAAACTTTATTCTTTATTAAGGAGATTAATTGAGATTAATTTATTATAATTACGGTTTTTTAAGGACAGAAAAGTTTCTTATACTGGAAGCTTCTAAAATTTACAATCTGTTAAATTTACAATCTATTTACGATATTATAGAAACCATAAGTAATTATCATCACATACAATCAGATACAGAAAGGTTTCCATCGAAACTCCGTAAAAATTACATACAAGTATTCCTACACAGAACATTGAATCTAAGTATACACATAAAGTCAGAGAACAGTGAAATCGTAAATTTGACATATTTTACCGCCTTTCTCAATAGGCAGAAGATTGGCTCGTTATACGATTTTATTTCTTTATGTTCTGCGATAACTTTTAAATTTTAACAAAACAAAACTTTAACCTTTTGCCCAGTTTGTTTACCTTCTCCTTTTCCTTACGTTTATTAATTAAATAACTTCGAATGCATCTAGGGTTACATAACCTACCATAACTACTGTTTTTTATCATGTAAGGATTTGCAAAACGATTTACAATACATTTGAATACCATTTTCTTTCAAAAATTGTTGAACTAAGTCATTTTCAATATCTTTATTTTTAAAAAAAAGCCTCGTTTTCTTAACTTTGGCCTTCCTGTAGTTTATATGTTATTGCTGTAGAGCGCTGTTTCATTCAAAATTTATGAATACATATTTTTAAAATTCCTTAATCTTCATCATCCTTTGTTATTTTGTGTCTGAATTTTTATCTTACAGTTCCTTTTTAATTCCCGGCAACCGACCGTCTGAGTGGATGTATGTTTATCGCTAAGAAATTTTACCGTTTACAATGCTTTTATTTTATCTGTATCAGTGATTTATTTTTTCGTAAGGAAGTTTTTAGCTATTTAAATATCCGATATTTTCTACTAATGTTTAACCATGGTTGTGTTTTGATATATGAAGGCCGGCATTAGTCGTCCTTAGGAAGCGTTCGTAAGAACATGGAACTTAGGCGCACCTACTTACGGTCGGGGCTTTTTAAATTAAAAACCTTTTTTGTTTATCATTTCATTAATTGGTTTTGTTTTTGTTTATTTTCAAATTAAATTTCTTTCTTAAGTAAAATGAAGTCAGACCGTTTAGTATTCTTTCTAACACATTTTTAGTTTCCTTTAATGAATGGATTTTTCATTTTAATATCACAAGTAAATTTTAACACCGTTACTTTTTCTAACCATTATTACTTAAACTAAACTTTTCATTAAAATCTTCTGTACCGTTTTATACGTAAGAGTTGAAAATCAATGGGAGTAGATTTATAAATTTTATATATTAATAATTTAATATATTTTATATATATTGATATTACTTATGTGATTTTAAAATATTATTAAATGGTTTCTCAACAGCTATAAACGCCGTAGAGAAAATGTTATTTTTCTTCTCCCAACTTTCAAAAATAAACTAAGATATAAGATTGCATTCATTTTTTGCATACGGACCGATCTTCATCCAAAATCTCTTCCATTTCATTTTATGTTTGTCTTTAATAGTGTACATCATTCAGAGTTCTAATACATTCTGTCTGATTTTACCATTTCCTGTCAACTCATCTGTTCCTTTTCGTCCATTTAGTCACAGTTTTCCTTTACGAGTAATCCTTTGATGTACTTTTGTCTCACATTAACTCTTCCTTTACTTTCTAATGGAGAATTTTCATCTGCATTTCTTGTATAACTAGCTAAAGACTTTATTTTTTTGAAGGGAATTTTTATTGTTATATAGAGAATCTCTCTTTGTATTGTTTTCTATTCTGTGGAAAAAAAACAAATTCCCATTCAATTTTACTTTACCCTTTACTCTGTTTATTTACTCTATAGCATTTTCAAAATGCTATCTCTTGACATATTTATATTACCTTTTTATATTGACTAATTGGCCTAAGAAATAAGAAATAAATGCTTTATATGTTATTAAATTACTATAATTTTAATTAAAGATTGTTAATTTTATAAAATAAATTCTTGAAACTTATCCTTCTGTACAGAATTTTAATATTATTCATTTTATTTGGTTGAAATAAATAGGCTATTTTTAATCAATTCATTATGAATCGAAAATTTTAGTTTGGTTGATTAATTATTAATATATTGATAATTAAATTTAAAAATATAATTATAGAAAAAAAGATATGAAATAATTTTATACAGATAAAATATGGTGAAACAAAATCAAAATATGTCAATTCCAAAACAATTTATATTGACATGTAAAATACTAAAACGAAAATTTTAACCGGCCTTTTGTTTGATCTGAATGTAATCCTGTGAAGTGAACGTTTTGTTTGCTTGTTTAAATAAAAAGTGGATTTTGTGTACGCTTATAGTTAAAATCAGCGTAGAAATACTTTAAAAATGGCGTTTTGTGGAGAAAAAAATATAAAAATTTGATGTTGTTTCGTTTTATTTTTTGTTCAACCTATTTTTGTAAATAATTATGATCTATTATTGATAATACGAGCATGTTATTGTACATTATAAAAGATAATTTTTCCATGTGTTCCCCTTTCTATCTCTTTCTCTCGCTCTCACTCTATAAAACAAAAAAAATTGTGGGAAAAAATTGAAATATCGGTGAAACTTTCAATTACAAAAAATATTTTGTGTTTGAAATATCATATATCGGATAAGAATATCAGATCGAAATCCTCAAGTTGAAAGATTAAGGTTAAGTGTGTGTGTGTGTGTGTGTGTGTGTGTGTGTGTGTGTGTGTGTTTAAATGAAATATGTTTGTTATATAATGAATGTTTTACGAATTGATTGACATGTTTGAATCGAAGGTCCCAAATTGCGCACTAAGTATCTGGGTATAAAAAAACGAGTAGCTCACTGCACCTAGAGTGGGAAATTTTATAAGACGAACTGTATCCAATTACCTGAATTAAGTAAATTAATACTAATGTAGATAATATTTTAATAATACGAAAACAATAATTAAAAAATGATTGTTAATTTTTTTAATACTAAATTGTGAGAATACAAATAATAAATTAAAATGAACTAATTTTCCTTATAAGATTTAATATTCAAATTTAAGTCGTGCCTTTAAAATTACTGTTTATTAAAATATTCCAAACATCTCACATTCTCCAGTTTGCCCTTTCATGAAATTTTCTTATTTTGTATTTTTAAAAAATCATTTCAACGCCTGGTTTAAGGATCGTTAATTCTAACAGGTGCTTTTACAGTCTTCAGTTTGATATCTATTTGAATTTACAAAAGAATTAAAATAATTAAATACGCAATTATTTAAAAAAGGTTGGGTTTGTAAAACCTTTCTACTAAATCGTGAGTGAAACTATTGGCACAGATTCATTGTTTTTCCTAAACTAGCTGTAGCTGTAAAACAGGCCCGTATCGTTGGTGGAAATTGTGAATTTTTATGTACCGATCAAATAAACTGAATATCATTTTAATCTTTAATTTTTCGTATTGAGGTTGTTTGCTAACTAAATCAAAAATAAAAGTATTAATTATTTCAGAAGGTTCCAAAAATGGTAAACCATATATACATAGTTCGCCCACCTCCCCACTTTAGTTTCAGCCATTTTGTGCTCTGTTATTAAAAATAGCTCCTGTATTTTTCTATACCGACAATGGAGAAAATGAAAACGACAACCAATTAATTGCATCTCAAATTGATAATAAGGAGTTGTGAATACTCTTTCAGAAATTAACTACTTCATAGGAGTATTTGGATTTAACTCAAAATTTAAATTTAAACACTTGTTTTTTTTAATAATTCGAGTTCATCTTGGTAGATTTTTGCAAGATTAGCTGGCAAGGTGCAAAGAGCTAAAGGCACAAAATGTCATTTTTCTATTAATATATGCAAACAAATGTGTGAAGGATTTCAAACGGTAATCGAACGTAATGTATTAATAAATCTCATTCGCATCGCAAAAAACACACAAATTACTTTCACAAGATAACGCTACTGTATTTTTATCGGGGCAAGAAATTTTCATCCGTAAGAGTTTAAGTTGTGAATTTACCAAATACCTATTGTATCATTCGCACTTTTTGGTAAAGACGGCTAAAAATTCTTCCTCCTTCCGTAGTATACATTTTACCTTCGTAGTTAACCGGTTAACACCAATGTAGCCTTGATGCCGCCCGCTGTTTGTGTTCTTCTCTCTAAAAATGCACTCAACAGGCGGTGAAAACGAGTTAATCGTGTGTGCAGTTCGTGAACGCCTGTTTGATTAGTTAAGAGTTTGAATTTTTTCTGATTTGTTTGTTCAACTGAATTAACTGTCGCACGAACTTTCCTAAAATTTATTAACTTTCTAAATAAATAATAATTTTTACTTGCCACCATAATTTATTTTATATTTCACAGTTTTTAATAAAAATTGAATAGCAGTACACAAAAATTTTTTCTTTTTATAAATAGCTATTCAAACACAGATCTCTTAATTCAGCAAAAGTTGTGCGTTATAATTTAAATGGAATTATTTATCTATTATATTATTTCCTAAAAATAATTTATAATTTCCTACATAAACATTATTAGATATTTATATTAAAAATAAATAAAAGATGTAAAAATATGCTTTTATTTAAAGATTCACAAAAAAGGAAAAATAATTTCACTTTCTTTTAAATCAAGAATAAATGTTTATAATAAGCTCTTTGATTAAATTCAAATAACATTTTATTTTGATATTGATGATTTATAAATCTGTTTTCTGCTGACACAAGTGAATGTACTTTTATGTGAACATTTATTTTTTACATCTCTTAGCTACATATAATTATTATAATGCATATTGAATGAATTTATTAATAAAATTCCTTTACGTTCAATAACAAGCGCAACTTGAAATAAATTGAAAACTTGAAACATTTTATTCATTAATAGCTCCGTAAATATTAATATTAATATATAATATATATTAATATTTAATATAAATATTAATTGAATAAAACTTTTAATGGCCGCCAATTAATAATAATAATAATAATAATTTTCAGTGTTAAAATTTTCAGACTTATTTATTTTGTAGAAGATACATACACACCACATTTGATTAAAATATCTCTGGCCGTTCTTAAGTTATAAATATTTACTGAAAAAACACGAAATGTGGACAGATGGCAAAAGAAGCAAGATAGGGCATACGTCCACATGAACGTTTTTGTCTATATCCGGAATTAGTCCCTTTAATTTGGCCAACAACTTCCAAGTCAATCTGCACAGCTATTTACAGTTGTGGTGGTGGGGGTGGAAATGTATGGATACCGTGATGCTCCCTCGTCCAATGGGGTCAAAAATTTAACCAAAGTTGGGCTGTATATATATGAGTATATAGCCAAATATTTTTTATAGATTTTAACTTTTTTGGACCACGAGCTTTTGAAATTGGGACAAAAAATGTTTAGAAATATGTTGAATATCCCCTCCACCGCAAATCCGTTTTAAGTTAAAACTTTGGAATTTCAAGTAACATAAAAAGTATTTTCATCGTCCTAAAGCTCATTTCTCTACGACTACTACACAAAATGAAAGTATTAACGGTAAAAGCTATCCCTCCCCTTTTTTAATTTTGTTCAAAATTTATTGCCTTCAATGCTCCATACAAATACAGATTCTTTGAGCCCTTTTTGAAGAATTTTTGTTGAACCAGCCTGGAGATAATTAAAATACCGGCCAAAAAATGTACGTACGTACATAATATATTTTCCGGAAATCTTTATGTTATGATCACAAGAGGGTCGTGTAATGTCGACATTTGCCAAAAAACCGACATAAAAATTTTGGAGCAGTCTATACAATTTCCTTTTATAACTCTATAACTGATATACGAGTATAACAGCAATAGAGTATTTTTTATTTTATTTTTTGATTGGGATGTAGGAACTGACATTAGTGACGGAACCTGTTGTGAGTCCAACATGCTGTTGGATTCACATAAATCCAACCAACTCACCAACTCACCTGTTGTGAGTCCAACATGCTGTTGGACTCACAACAGGTTCCGTTAGGTGTTACATAAGCGTAAGTATTCTTGTGAATACCGACTAAACTTCCACTTCACCATCCTCCTTCCCCGAAACTATAACAAAGCAATACTTCAGAGAAGGAGCGGCTTTCTCATTGATAGTGGGTTGACTGCAGCTGCTGACAAGAATGTCAGTACCTGGAGTGCACCCTGCCACATCGTAATAATCCCAGTAGGCCAGGTCCCTACAAGCAGTCCGCACTTCGCTTTCAGTTGTCAGCTGATGCCGACAGTATTACTTCTTGGTGTCTTCTGGGACGGATATCCTGTCTACTTTAAGTTTAGCGATTAGAGTAATCCTCCTCGCAAATCGTATTCATTCGAAGAACACACGTAGAGTAGTTTCCTTCACGTGATCACAGCCTGGGCGCAGGTCGGAGTAGTCTGGCCAAATCTGAAGAGATACGACCTGAACTGAGAGGTACTGTGTTAAGCCATAGTTCATGTCTCTATGGTGCCGTGATATCCATTTGTCTATGTCCGGGATAAGCCAAAAGTTTCAGCGACCCTTAACAGTTACGTTGCACCGTCGCTTCCACTTTTCCAGCAGTGCTGCCTTGACCCGCCTAGCCTCCAGGCGGCGATTCTAGGGCGGCATAGCAGCGCCCCAGACACGCTTCCTTAGAGCTGCGAGTAAGTCAACAATCATTTGCCCCTCAAGATCTTAGTGGCTTTCTTAGACACCGTCTGATAGGTGAAGCAGATTCTAAGGCCTTACTTCAACTGACTGTTCTGACTTATGTATCGTTTTCTCCTCATTATTTATACATATAGAAAAAAAACTGACTTCTTAAGAGGCTCTAGACCCTCTTAGCGTTCCTTTCTTTTGCCAGGTACACTATAGAAGTCTCCACTATTGCCCATTTGGCCTGGCTAGTTTGATACACAGCTTCCATCTTGATAACACGGTCGTTTACTAAGTTTACATGGTCACTAATAAGTTAAAATTGAATCATAAGAAATTCTTAGAAAAAATAGTTTGAAACTGGAACTTGAAAAAGACGACAGTTTATTAAATTTTGCAAAATTTAAAAATATTTAACTTTCATCCACAAAGTACTTTTATTCATAGTGTAGTTTTTTCACGTAAATAAAGATTCGCAACTTTGCCGGCTACACCATGAAAGTTATGTGACTCAACCGAGGGCTTCACTCTCGGCAGACTTTTACTGAAGACTTATCGAGATATTTAATTAGTCCTATTGTATAGACTACCCAACACCCTCTTACTGTATTAACTTCAAAATAAAATTGCGTAAAGTTTTTGAATATGTGACTTATTTTAATAAATAAGTAAGGACATTTCTGACGATATTTGAAAAAAATGCAGAAAAGTGTTTTGCGTTTACCCTTTTAATTTAAAGACAGAACAAATGCCTGAAGTGTATAAGCCTCGTCATGTAAAAAAAATTTCTATACTTCGGGTAAAATTTTTAAATATGGAACCCGTGGTTACACTTTTACCTACACCTTGAACAACTATACCGAACTAAAATGGAATCAATGAACCGTATTCAGTGGTCATCGAACAGAATTTCATACAGTTATTCTAGTTTGAAGATATCAACCAAAACGGAAACTGAGGAAAAAATCCCCCACTCCTGGAATGATATTTTTCGAATACATAACCATAGTCACAAACTAATTTAATGGAACCATTTAATAACGAGTAGCCCAAGAATGTGACTTTGTCTTAGAAAAGACAAAAAAATGTTGTTTTATGATCTCGTCTGGGGGTTTGAATAAAGACAAACATAGTCAAAAAAAAATTTAGCTACCTGAAGAGTATTAAATTATGTGATGAGATACATTCATCACTCTTTTGAGTAAAATTTTGAGGTACGGGACATGTATATCAGTATATGATACTGCCTCCTTGATTTATCATCACCAAAATTATATGGTATCATTACCTACTATACTGAAATTACACAAACTTCAACCAAATCGTTCATTCAGTATGGAAATTTTACGCAAAAACAGGCCAGTATATTGGCCTGCGATTTCAACATTGAAATATAGTGCAGAATTTTTCAATGCTGAAATCGTACTCTTTTTTGTTGGGAGGGGGGATCATTCAACAATTCAACATAAATTTCTGCAAGAATCTTTACACAGAAAATTTTTACTCGATTAGCATACTTTCCCTTATACTGTATAGCTACACTACAACTATACAGCTGGGAACATAAAAAAAAATATTTTGAATTTATGAAACTTAAACGTCAGTCTCGAATCTAGACAACGCTATCATTATAAAATTATTTTATCTTTTTCATTTTTAATTAATAAAAATATATTATTTACTATTTTGATAGTTTTATTGACATAATTTAATAAATAACGAATATGTGTTTCGTTGATCAGGGTTCTTGTTCGTTTTTAATATTCTATTTGTTTTTTGAAATTGGTTTTTTACTTCCTTGTACGGTACAAAGAAGTATTGTAATCGCGAAAAATTTCGGTTTTCAGATTTCAACGGAAATATCCATTTTGACTATCCCTGAATATATTTTGACTAGTTTCTGCGTGACGTCTGTACGTATAACTCAAAAATGATTAGCCGTAGAATGCTGAAATTTTGGATTTAGGACTGTTGTAATATCTAGTTGCGCACCACCCTTTTGATTGCAATCGACTGAACCAAAAGTGTACAAAAAAGTCCAAAATCAAAAACAAAAATTTGTATTTTGGACTTTTTTTAACTGCAATAATAATGCCTCATTGATAAATTTTCAACGATATATCATAAGGGGTACTTATTTTCATCGGTTCCAGAGTTATAGCCAAATAAAATTTTAATTAATGAAATATTTGGATCTTGCAAGGGAAGGCACATCGGTTCGAATCCGACTTCATTTACTTTTTTTTTTTAACTTTTTTTCTACTTTAAATATATTGCTCTATTAATAATTATTATTGTAAAAAAAAATACAATAAATAATAATTCAATAATAACAATAAAAAAAATCAGAAGTTATTAGTGAAATTAAATTTTATGTACATTTAAAAATGTGTATATGAAATTTAATAGGCTTACAAGGAAGTCATGTGGTGTCTACATAAACATTTTTTCACAAATGTTTATTATTTTTTTTCTATGCACGGCAGTTCTGTAAATTTGTTTTAGCTTGAAATAATCCGATATATTGTTTTTATTAATTCTTTTAATAATTCTAAATAGATTTTACTCTTACATAATGGAAGTAGGTTTGTGAACTTATACTTATGAGCTTACTTATGTGTCGCGTTAGCCGTGGTAAGCTTAATAAGCTTATAGAGTTAGCAAGGATGTTTTAGCGAGAGAGAGAGAGACGCAGATAAAAGGAGAAAGGGAATTCCATTTATATAATTAGAGATTTTCTGAGTAAATGGGATATGTATCCTTACTGTGTGACGTGTCCAAACGGTTAAGCCGAGTAGCGGAGGAATGTTGGCGTGTAGTAAACGTTGTATTATCTCGGTGGAAAATCGCAAACGTTAGTAGCCGGTAGATTTTAGATCCTATATACTTAAGTTAGACTGAATTTCACTCTACCAGGATATAGAAGTAATGGACCGCAAGTGTCCTGAAGCCTGTCTTGTCCCATCAGATCTCGGATTATTCAGGTCACGTCCGTTTCTTGGACAAACACTGTATAAAACGCACATCGACACAACAAAAATCGACACACATCGTTTAGGTTCACTTATATTAGTTCGCGTGTATAAATATTGTGTGGCTGATTTAAAAAGCTATCATTTTCATTTTATTGCTACTATTAAGTTGTTATTATGGTTTATATTATCGGAATGTTCATACTAATGAAAATACTTTTTCCATTAGTTGAAGTTTTTGATTTTAGATCAAAATTTTTTTTTACTTAATACAAAAGCTAATATTACTAATAAAATTGTTATTATTTTAGAAAAAAAATTTTAATTAGAATTACCTCGTAATTTTTGTTTGTTTATCTGCGTGATTGTTGTACAACTTTTAAGAAGGACCGAATTAATTTTAGCGGAGTTTACTGGATTAAACCTTTTTGGAACCTCAGGTATTTCTCAACTTAAAATAACGTCTTATTCGGTGTTACCTCAACCCCTAACCGCCATTATTGAGAAATATTATTTATTTATTATTTTTATGTTTTTTTTTTCGTTTTATAATTGAATAAACTTTTGGCGAATTATTTTCTAATGTAACTACCGAGTTACGAGAGCCGTTCGGAAAGCTCTAAGTTTGAAAAAGAAAACATAACGCTTTTCAGAAATTTCTATTTTATTTAGTCACCTAAAGTATTTTAACGTAGTCACCTTACAATCTGATACATTTAGACCAACGACTTTCCAACTTCTTATCACCCTCAGTTTTATGTAATTTATCCAACTCTGCAAAATAAGCGGTTGTCTCGGCTTTGACCTCATCATTTGAAGTGAATCTTTGTCCAGCATCCATTTCATCAGGTTTGGGAAGAAGAAGAAATCGCTTGGAGTCAAATCCGGCGAATACTGCGCATGTGAAGAACCTCGAAGCGTAGTTCAATAGAATTTTGCAGCAACCGAGGGATATGTGCAGGTGAATTATCTTGATGAAAGGATGTTTCATTTTTGCCAGATGCAAACCTTAAGCCTGAATAAGCACCCTTCAGTTGTTCCAGTAGTGAAATGAAGTACTCCTTGATAATGGTTCTCTTTTTTTAGGCGGTATATGAGCCCCACGCCACGAAAATCCAAAAACCGTAACCATGACTTTTCCTTCAGATGAAACGGTTTTTGCTTTTTTCAGCGCACTTTCACCTGCTCCCACGCATTATTTGGATCGATACTTGATCTATGGCTTGTAGTGGTGAATCTATGGTACATGTATCCAAGAAACTCAGCGGAATCACGTTTAAATAAGCCTCAAAACCCTTGAAAAATGTTCAGTTGAATCTGTTTTTGGTCGACTGTTAACAAACACGGCACCCATCGAGCGAAAATCTTTTTCGTAACGAAAATATCATGTAAAATGTAGTGTACATAGTTTATCAAAATGTTTGCGATGTTAGTAAACTAGTTAATGTCAAGTTGGTAATCATTTAATTCGGCATTGTGTGGTATTATGAGCATTTCTCATTCTGAATGAGTGTACAACCACTTTTAATTTCGGCAGCCCACTTTTTACCGTCGAAAATTAAGGGGAAGGATCATTTGAATGGAATTTAACTGGTTTATATGCATCGTCAGGGTTAAACCTTTTTTGACAGTTCGAATTTCAGTTTTATCCATTCTTCAGAAAATGTAACATCCTATTTCTGCACTCGATCTTGTTTCTGTATTACTCGATCGCCACAAACAAGCTCATGTCTAAAAGCACGACCCTGAAACTTTGCAGCACGTCATTAAAGGTTCATACTTAAGCCATCTCTTTGTCAAGTCGAGAACTTCATGAACGGTCCTTGTACATTTCATCGAACAAAAATAAAATCTTCACTGATGATTTTATTTAATTAAAAATATAAAAAATCAAGGATACAAAAATTAAAGCTTTAAGAAAAAAAAATTGTACACGTTTTTATCAAGGAAGTTTTTTTTTAATTCCATTGCTTTGTTTTTTAACAAATCAGAAATAATCTAATTTTATTTGAATTAACTCTACTAGCCTATATCTGAATTTTTTTTTTGTAAATAGACGTAATTATTATTTTTTACTTCGGTTTTAAGGAGAACTGTTTCTAATTATTGCGTGAAAAGTAATAAAATAAACCGATTTCTTAGAATAAAACTTTTAATAGTTTGTTTCATTCCAGTTGGATTACTTTTTCTTAAACGATTATGTCACCTTAGTAATCTGAAATTTATCGACGAGAAATAAATGTACTAAGGAAGATCCAGAGGTTATTTGAGAAATCAAAAGTGGTAATTGTATAATCATTGGCAGCAAGATAATAGCTTGTCGAAGAACTTTTGAGGTTGGTTTTATCTAACATATTCATCATTATCTGCCCTAGGCTAGATCCTTTCGCCATGTCCTTCTCTATTTATATTCCATTTGTAGCTAAACCTTTGACTTTTTGATAGTTCCCACTTCTTTTAAGATTTTCTAAAAAGGCTCCTATAGATCTCATTTTTCTAACTTCTACTGATCCTTCTAGCATATTTTAATTAATCCTTCTTATCGGGATACGCCAGGGTCTGAGCCTTCCCATTGTGAACTGTTTTGATAAAGCTTCTATTCTCGTTCATCGTTTTTATTATTTCATCACTTTTCGTTCTGCCCGTGTAATCTTCTTCAATCTCCTTTATGTTCACTCTATAAAATGACTCCCAATTTTCTTCTTCTTTTTTTTTTTTTAGTATCCAGTTTTGCATCCGTTCTTTAGAACATGCACAAGATAATTCTTCTAATATAAATACATATTTGTGTATAATAGTTTTTTGTGTAAAATCCTTTCTTAATGATTGTAATTCTTGTTTTTATTTAGTTTTTAACCTTAACAATGTTCTATTAATTATGCACCTAAGTAACTGTACAGCTTGTACAGATAATTACTTGTTAAATTCTTCCTTAAATTGTGATGCATACATCGGCTTACTGCCTCCGGTTTGCATTACTTTTGCTTTTTTTACATAACTATATTTTTATCCCTTAACTCTGCCAACAATGTCTTTATTTTTTTAATATTCTGTGCTACATCTCTAAAAATATTTGTAATCTCCGTTTCTTATACAATTTATCCCACGTTGATTCCTTCTTTTCTTCTTCTTGAGCGTTTATAAATGCAGTATTCTTCTCTTATACTTCTTTCTGCATCAAACCACTCAGTTGCAGCATCCTTATTTACATCGCTGTTTTCTGAGTTAGGTACAGTTCTTTAATTAATTTTCTATCTACACTGTTAGGCTTTTATTCGGTATTTCCCTTATTCTATACTGTTTGACACATTCGAATGCTTTATGCTTGTCTGTAGAACATGTACTTATTTCTGTATTATTTCTATTAGAAGAATAAGCAGTAGGTTTTCTTAGTTCACCCTCTACTTTTGTATCATTTTCCTCCCTAAACCCATATCATTCATCTTTAACTATTATTTTCTATATATTTTTACTCGGTTTTCGGTTCTTGGTATTTGTAGAAGAAAGGAGCGTATTATTGTAATTATTTAGATGGAGCGTATGCAATTATTTAAATAACGTAATTGTTCTTATTTTTTAAAACATAAAATCAAATCTTTTTATTAATGATTGCAAAATTTAACAATGCAGAGGTACGATATTAAGCTGGAAACTAGTTTTCTGTCTTAGAGAAAAATAATTTTACCGAATTTAATCCCTGTATTACCGTAGAATTCGATTTAATTTTCTGCTCTTATTAATATACAAATTTATCTAATCTGTTTTTAAATTACGTAACATTTAATTTTTTAAATATCATAATTATATATGACACAACAAATGCTTTTAATTAATAATAATTACAATTATTTATTTAGCATCAATATTTTGACGTCCAGTAGCATATACTGGTCAATAATGTATTTTTAGCGTATGAATCTTTCCATACCTGACGGATACTCCGAAAGTCCTCCGAATGAAAGGCAGGTAATAAATAATCATTATCTTCATTGCTTATTGAAATAAAGTAATTGTTTATAAATTGGTAACAACGGTAATAAACAATTAATGCGTAAAATAACATTCGAATAATTATCATATATTAAAATATATTAATAGTTGATTTTATTTCTGAGAAATAGGATGTACGATAAGGGAAATATTTCAACCACTTAACGACGTAATGGTGATTTACATAATCTACAACAGGCTAGGTAACATGTGAGTACATAGTAATAATAAAATGCTAAAGAATCTAAAATTAAAGCAGCACCAAATGCGATAGTTTTTAATTTTTTAAAAGTAAGTAGCTAATAATATTTTGCTTTTTATTTCTTAAATATATCCACCCGCCTAATATTCAGTTTTTTAAACTAGCAGAGCTACCGAAGTTTAATTAATTGTTTATTTATTTTTACTAGAAATCAATAATATAATTCTGTTCTTTTAATCGATTGTTATTCAGCTGACTTTAGATCGAAGGAAAAAATCTAGATTACTGAAGTGTACCGTAATGTTTCCAAATTAGGTTAAATAATTGCCGGCCTCCGTGGCGCGAGTGGTAGCGTCTCGGCCTTTCATCCGGAGGTCCCGGGTTCGATCCCGGTCAGGCATGGCATTTTTCACATGCTACAAAACATTCATCTCATCCTCTGAAGTAATACCCTAACGGTGTTCCCGGAGGTAGAAAAAAAAATGGAAAATTAGGTTAAATAACGGGAATAAATTAGAGGAGGTTTTATTAAAACAACTTAACTAACCCGGCATACTAACCTGATTTTAAATGTTCAGTTGACCAAACATGCCATATTTTAAACAAAAACAACATTATATGCAGTTTATGGTGAGTTCAGATAACAGGCATGTCAATTTTTCTTTTACGCATAACGAACAAGAAAATTAAAGAAAAATAAATCCATAAATCACGATTGTAATGATGTAGTGTCATAGCTGTTCAACATTTATTAAAACTACTCTACTTGATGTTGAAAAAAGTATTAAAATAAAAATAAAATTATAGTTATTTTTTAATCGATTTGATTGTGCGCTTCAGTTTTTATTAGTTGAAAGGATTAAATTTTAGGTAATATCTAATAAAAGCCGTAATCTGATGTACATTCTCTTATGAAACAATATATCTTTTCGGAGAAACAAAATTCTTTTATGATAATTTGTAAAATAATAGTTTATTATGTTTACATTCCCGACTACATAGTTGAACTGTGTACTGTGTTACAATATTCTGTATTATATAGAAAAGATATACCGATCGGGTAAAATTTTACACAACGGGGTTTGCAGATTTTGACATTTCATGACCGCCCCTAAACATATTCCAAAAAGGTAAATATGTACTGTGCTATATTTACGTACTGTGCTTACTGCGTAAATACAGTACGTAAATATGTATGGCCCGTTTATTAATGGTACATATACATGACCTGTTTTTGCTTGATATCTTCAGACGGAATGGACCGATTTGAATGAAATTTGATACGATGATTTTTGTGTGCGGGACATTGTTGTTACTTAAGTTTCGTCAATTTTAATCAAAGAGGCAATAGGGTCCTGTGTCTCAAAATTTTATTCAAAGGGTATGTAGATTATTTCACATATTATAATGTTTAATGTTCCTTTGGTAACCTAAGGATCTACCTAACCTGATAGTAACCTGGTTTTAACATATTGTGATGATGCTTGGTCTTTGAATTTCCACATAGGAGTAGGAGAAAAAAACTCTTTTTTTCTTTTTTTTTTTGTCGTTTCTGACTCACAGTCACATTCTTATATTAATTGGATGATTCATTTAATTAGTACGCCACTTCGTTTATGGATTTGGGCAATTTCATTTAAGACTGGAGAATAATAATCCTAATTTATTTTTTCGTCACGAATCGGTTTGCTTGATGTTTTCAAACTGGATTGACCGATTTTTATGAAATTTTGTTCGATTACTTCTGAATACGGTTCAACGATGCATTTAATATTAATTTCAATCGGTCAAGAAATTGAAAAAAAGTTCACTATATGTCCAGTATCTCAAAATTTTATTCAAAGGATAGAATGATTCTTTTACATTTTTTATTGGCCTACTTACATATTTTATTGTTCACTTTATTTTCCTCCTATGATATTTGTCGAGCTACCTAGTAACTAGCTTTGCCGGCTTTTTTTTGTTTTAAATATAGCATAACGTTTGAAACAGTAAACATGAAAATGGTTTGAATGAATTAATAATATATTTTTAATTTGTTTTGCGTAATTGGGTAGTTTAAATTCGCTCTTCCACTAAAAATGTTTTTTATGAATTTCTCAATCGGGATTCACGTACAAGACACGTGCTCCAGCCAGGCAGCTGGAAATCTCAGGAGAGAAAATCCCCTTTGGGAAAACAGTCAAGTACCGGAGTAGTCCTGGACAAACGGCTTACCTTAGGAGAAGATGTTAAATATGTGACCAAAAGGGCAAAGGCCGTCAGGGCCTCACTATACCCAGTGCTGAAGAGTGCCAGCCTATATCCACTAGCGACCAAATAGCTCATTTTTCGACTATACGTCCTGCCAATTCTAACATATGCTTACCCGGCATGGGGAGTTTTGTTGAATTCCACGCTTCAAAAGAAATAAGAAGCTGTCCAAAACATAGCGTTGCGGACGATATTTGGAGCACCGTGGTTCGTCAGAAACGTCACTCTTCGCTACGATGCGAGACAACACACCGTATCCGAAGTGGAAGTGCCGCTGGCACGCAGACTGTTCGGGTGAGCGGCCGTGTCCGAACACGGCCATTTCCGGGACATCTGCCGATAGGACCGTACTCCAGAGGGTATAAGAAAACGGCCTCATGCCGTATTAAACGAACCACCGTGAAGAGGCGGTACGAGAGTCAAAAAATGACAAACCAGGCTTAGGAGCTTCTATATTGCGTAACCTATAAATGGAAACCGCACAAAAATTCCGGTCGCGAAAGTGACCGTTTTCGCAATTAAATTTTGTTAAAACTATAAAAAGGTAGACATCACCCCACACCGTCCCACGAAGAGACCACAATTTCATATGGTCAGCATATGCGACTCCCTCCGGAGAACGGGGCGCATTTCTCCCTCCAAATAACTAGAGCTCCGGTAGGCGCACTCCTGCTAGCCCATAGGTGCTGGTACCGAAAATACTTCAGCGGATGGACTGAAGGGGAATCACGCCGGGATTACTAGGCTCAAAAGCTTAGTCTCCCACGGTCAAACCCAGTAAATAAATTACACCATGGTCCATACGGATATCTTGCAAATGACCAAATCCGTCCATAAATAAAACTTAAAATTTATAATCGCCACTAAATAACCTATGAAATTCGCACAATAATAGAAAAATACAGCAGCAAGGGACATTGTCCAGGTTCTGCGATGTATAGGGAGAAATATTGAAACTCCCGCCATTCTTGCGTTCTGTTCCGTTCCAATCGGGATAAAATTGGAAAAAATGAGAATAAAACCGCTAAAGTAACCTCAGGTTTGTTTAGAATTTTATCATTTTTGAATGTTAGAAAACCTATTAAAAAACTGTCGAATAAGAAACGGTTAAATTATAAACAAATTCTTTTCTATGCAAGATATTTGCATTTCAACAAAGATTTAAAAATTAATAATCTCATCGACCACAATAATTTATTTCATGCGATTTAAAATTTTAAAACTCATTTAATTAAAAATATATTATCATAAAGTAATACAACTGAAATTTTTTTATATTAAACGAACATTTCTTTAGTTTTGTAAATATACTTTGTAGTAAATTTATATTAACTATAGAATAATCACAAAAATAAAAAAAGCTAAGAGAAAAAGAAGTGTATAAGTTAAGATTCAGTGATTATACGTGACCTTTCGTGTTATTACGATTCTCAACGGGGTAATTTAAGGTATTCTAGAGAAACTTGTTTAAGTAGGATGTTGCTATTCGTGTATCCAGGAAACTGTTGAAATTCATTCTTTCACCAGGATTTTCTTTTTATATTACTTTTAATTTTTATCATTTTATAATTTATTCATCGTTTCATGGAGAGGAGTTTCCGGAATATGTATTTATTTATTTTTTTTATTTTATTACATTCTAAAAGAACTTAATTAAAAAAAAATGTATATAAAAAATAAATTATATAAAAATCAAACCAAAGTATATTCCATTTAGCATTAATATAACAATATATATTTTGTTAAAAAAAAGAAGTTTTTTATATAGATCTATTATTAGTAGCATCTATGCCTTAACATCCATAAAGTTTGGCTTGGCATCTTACACGCGCTACAAAATTCATTTCTCATTATAAAAAACAAATGAGGTAGTAGGTAGCTGTAATTAGAGGGTGCAATAAATACATTTTTGTTATTGAATGTCATAAATCACAAGTTTCTTAAAAAATTGCGGAGAATTTCTAGAATAAATGCATCCCATACCAAGCTTCAAAGTGAGAGTGTGAAATGAGGTATGCCATTTTGTTTTCTTCGATGAGTTGAATGTACAGTTGCCTATCGGCATCCCAAACCACCGAAATAAAGTTGATATTCTGCTCAACAGATGACATCTTCGCAGTTATCACTACAGGGATTGACTGTGTAGCGGCCATCACTACTCTCAGAGAAACAAACTCATTTTGACGACCTTTGTACTTCAGGTATTTTACATACGTCACATCAATAGGCAAATCTTGAAAAAAAAACAAATGAATAAATATATGGATTGTGCACAATGCATATGTACACTTCAACGCAGGACAGGTTATCATTATTATTATCGTTATCGACCTCCATTGCGGATTGGTAGCATCTTTTCCTTTCATCTGTTGAACCTAGGTTCTAATTCCAATCAGGCTTTGCATTTTTCATACTCTACAAAAACTCATCCCTTGCCAGCGGTTAATATAATCTAGCGGTTACCTTGTGGTTTCTTGGAAAAGGAAATAAAAATAATTTATTTACTGTTACATAAACGGTTCTGAATCTTTCCTAAGTAATAAGATGGAGAAATTCAGTTCAGTTATAATTATAAATCATAATAATAATAGCAATAATAATAACATGCTTTCCCAAATGGGAGCTACAAAATGAAATTTTAAAATATTCTTAAGAAATTTATTTTTCTTATTTTCATATTTTATCCTAAAATCTTTTGTTAGATGAATATTCAAGAATTTAATTTAAAGAAAAAAAATTACTCCCGTCAGAGTTGATTTGGAAACATCGTTTAAAAATACAAAAAATATTTCTTACAATCTTGTCTGCAATTTTATTGGCTTTACTTTGTAACGTCGTAGTAATTTTTTCGTAAAAATGCAACTATAGCAGTAAAATGAGACAGAAAATCATCTTGGAAGGGCGTGACTTAAGATAATATTTAAAATCATTATATACTCGTATATCGAAGTTGTTAAAGTAATAATAATAATCATTCTGCAGATTTCTTTAAAGATTGCTTGGCTGTTGTTGTTGAGCAATAAAGAATCAAATAACAGGATAAACAGATAAAGATATTGGGTTTAATTTTCTTCACTTTTGTATATAATGGAAAAATATTTTTCTGATCTTTTTATGTATAGAATTTCAATTAATTTAATTGTAATATTTTTATTTTTGCTTTTATTTGTAAACAGAATTACCAACAATATTAGCGATGATTTAATCTCTGTATAAGTACAATACATTTATTTGAGCCTTTGGTCTTGTCCAGGCAATGTCGACAAACTTTGGTAGCAGAGTTATTCATTAAATTATAGTTAAAACTGATCACCCAAGGGCATGTAGATTCAAATTAAAGCAGTTTTACTTAGGTGTGTACAGTTAAATTATGTTCCTCCTAAGTTACGGTACAATTGAAATTAGCAGACGATCGGTGATACGGCTGATTAAACTCATTGTTACGTATAAATACGCCCGTATTTAACGCGTATAAATAGGCGTGTGTGTGTGTGTGCTCGCGCACGCGCACACACACACTTACGGCTGAAGACATAAATATGCATTATATACTTCCAATTGAAAAATAAACCATATTTTATTAAATTACACTTTCAGCCGGTTTGGTTGGCAAATATTCAAATCTGATCGTCGAGAAGGCGTCGGTTGCAATCGGTAATGACGTTCTAATGTCTTCATTTCAGTATATTTAAAAAAACAACTTTATACATATTTTATTATTTTTTATGCTACATGTATTTTCAGTGGATTGAAATTTAGATATAACTAAAATGAAATAATATGTTTCATTATTGTTATATAATTTCTCATTTATTAGTTTTATTAAAATATATGTACATACCTGTACGATTTATTACGATAAATTATTTTTTTTCCTTGCTCAACTTGACAAAGTAATTCTATCGATGATATTTATCTCTGTTATAATAAGCTATTTATTATTAGGATCTTGAGTAGGATCTATAAATAATTTTTTTGCTGTATAAATACTATTTTTTTTTTTTTAAGAGTCATAATTGTTCATCTACAGGTCTATAAAATAATCATTAATAAGTAAATTAGTATTTAAAAAATTACCCGTACGTATTTAATTATTATAGAATTAATTTGTTCTTTTTTTGGGTGGTCTTCCAGTCTTTTTGATTTTATATTAATAATTTTAACTTCGAATATTTTAACGTATGTTTTCTTTTTTACCTACAATTGTTTCCATTAATTATTCGTATAAAATTATACATCTTCAAATTCGTAATAAAAATTGTTCACTAACGAGAAAAATTTTACATCCGCCAATAAAAACTAATAAACTAAGAACAAAATAATTAATAATGCGTAAAATTATTTGATGAAAAATTAGGTACATACAGTCATTAACATTTTTTTTTTTTTATATATTATAGTTAAGCTTTTTAAACGTTTTGTTTTAAGATCTTCTATTTAAAAAGTAAAGAAGATTTTTAAAAAATGTATTAAAATTTAACAAACGATCTACTTTTTTCCGAGACCACTACTTAGAGTCTTGCTTGTGACCAAAGTGTAGGTCATTTTTGAAACTAGTTTCGAATAGTAGCTGCGAAAAATGATTAATGACTACCAATTTAATCAGAATTGTTGTAGCTCGAAGGGTTTTACCTCAATTTTTTTTTTTAATTCTGCTTAAAATAAAAACCCTTCCCTTTCAATTTAATATATTTGAGTTGCCAACCATGGAGACCCTCTAGATGGGATGATTTCTTCCCGAAAACTAGATCGTTTTGATTTAGAGGCACTATTATTTCTTTTCTTTTCCCTTCTCCCCCGAGACGGATCCACAGTTAAGTATAACACAGCCCGGGGGAGTGTCCAATACTCTAACGAGCCTCCCCGTCTACAGACTGTACGTTCGGCAGGACAGGTCGGTAGTATCTTGTCTTTTTTCTTTTTTGCTCTGCAACTAACTTCTGGAGCGGAGTTACCCGGGCCAACTATGTCTTCCCTGTTCCCACTCCAAAAGCCGGGACTCGGTCTTTGTGCCTTCACCTCTAGAGGTGGGCAGGAGGGGGCGTCTCCGCCGGGATTGCAGTCTTTTAGTGCTCGGGGACTCTGAAGTCCCCGTGCCTCATAGCCACTGTCCACCCGTGCAAGCACCGGCGAACAGCAGCTTCACAGGGGGCTGTCCGTCACCCCTTCGCTTTCCTCTCTTTTTTCCGTATTCGTCATCAACGTTTCCTTAGAGTATGGAACAGTAAATATTTTTGCCAAAATTAAGAGGCCTTTTTTTCAGTAGAACTAAAATAAATTATTTCTACATCCTACTGAAAAGCCGTATGATCAGAATGATTATTGACCTTGGCCATAATCTTTAGGTCATCAACAAATTATAACACTTTCCAATTAATATGATCGATATCGTTAATGAACAGGTTAAATAACAAGCGACCGAGGGTAAAACTCTGAGGAACCCCAGAAGTAGCCTTAAATTCTCCTCAAATCATTCAAGCTAACTTAACACGAAAAGTCTACCAGATATATAATTCTGCAACCACTTCAGAATCACTTCACCAACACCAAGGGGAGAGGTTTCAACAAAAATAAATCGTAACGAACGATATAGAAGGCCTTGCAAAAGTCAAAACGTACCACATCAACTTCTTTATGCGATTCAACTTCCGGAACAGTTAAGAGCAGCAGCATATCGGTGAGATTAATTGTTGTAGGTTTACCAACACGGAACATATGCTGTTATGGAGAGGTAACTTCTGAAGCTACGCATAAAGATGTTGATAAATAGTTTTTTCATATAATTTAGCAGCGATGCTAGTAAAGAGATCGAACGATGATTCTCATCACTTTGAAGATCTCCTTTTTGCTACGTCAACACAACAGCACCCTTCCAACATCAGACAAGAATACCTGACCTCACACTAAGATGTATCCATGCAAGAATAGTGAAAACTAAGTTCCAGAGCCCTTTAAAAATGAGCGCATGCATTCTGCCCAAACAAATCTCGGGGCTCGGATCCGTAAACACATGATGCAAGACTCAACATCCTCAGCCAAGATCAACATCGACAATTTTTTTCTATTGTACCATCCGAGAAAATAATAAGAATAACAATAAAAAAATAATCATAATAATAAATTGAAGTCAAAGATACAAAAATTAAATGGTTTTATAGTTTAACTTCATTATGTATTATAAAAGAGAACTATTTTTTTTTAATTTCTGAACGCTCTAATTTTTTTCAAATATGTTATATATTTTGCCGCAAAAAAGTTGTATTTTATACCATAAGAAATAACTTGACTTTAAAATTAAACAAAAATTTACAATTTAGAAATATTTTATCAAATATATAACTTCTTTATTTGCAAATTTAAAACTGGACTGGAATTGTTGAATTAACTAATTTTTTTTTAAGAACATCT
The DNA here is from genome assembly GCF_047948215.1 of Lycorma delicatula. Lineage (NCBI taxonomy): Eukaryota > Metazoa > Arthropoda > Insecta > Hemiptera > Fulgoridae > Lycorma > Lycorma delicatula. The sequence goes on along the minus strand of NC_134458.1, from coordinate 160,977,218 downwards.
AAGGTTTGCTGGTTAGTTATATAGAATAGATTCTATGTATCTTTCTTTCTGCTCCCTTTGTAATTAAGAACAGTGTCAGTCATTCAAGTTTAGTCAAAGTTCGTATACAGTAAAAACGTACGTTCGCGTGCACGCTTACACACACACACACACACACACACACACTCAACAATTCATATGCCACCAGTCACAATAAACTCAAGCTACCACACTTTAACGCAACCTGGTGGTAGGAAATGTACGAATTATGCCAATGGCGACAATAAATTAATGATGAAATTCAGTTTCATCTCGTCTCTTTCGTTTTTCATTTTCATTTACTTTATTTCCTCTTACTTTTAGTAACCTCTTTAACCCACACAAACCTCTTTACTTCTACTTTCTCATTACCTCTGCTTTCATCCTTGATTGCAAAATTCATTCTACATTATATGCTGAAGTATGGTCTCTTAATTGAATTTTCTGTTTCTTAATGAACCTGTATTTGCTACGGGCAATTAACGTTGTTCATTTATTTTTTTTAAATAAAAAGGAATAATAAACTTCATATATATACATGTGTGCAGTTCTATTAATCCATAATTACTTTCGCCTGGTATGTATATATATATATATATATATATAAATTACATGGGTATCTGTCAATCGCTCTCATAAACTCATATATCGGAAAATATTTTTCTCAGAAAAAATTGTTATTAAACCAGATATTGAATGTGCTAAGATTTACCTTTTATTGTGCGCAGGGAAGGGGTCATCAGAAAATTATAAGGCGGAGAAATTCCCTCCTATAAATATTTCATATTAAAAGATATAATATATTTCGGTCGTAATTTATAATTAACTTCCATTAAAAATTCTGTCAAAAACCGGCTCTGTAGTGATTGGATAATAAAATATTAAACGAAATATAACAAAATTAAATAGGACGCTATTGTTTTTGTTGGCTTCAACTTGTTTTTAAACACACAAACTCGAAAAACTCATGACAGAATACGTGCAGAAAAGATAGAGAATATTCCTTTAAAATAAGTGGTTCAAATGTTGCAGTATTTTTGTTAATTTAGGGGGCTGAGGCCATGAGCAATTTAGGAACCAACAAAGGCCTAAATTTCTTTTCCTGTTTATTTTAAAATTTTTTTATAAAGGTACAAGCATTAAAAAAAAAACTTTTCGAGTAATACTAATGTTTAAAAAGTTTAGATTACACGAGCAATCTACCAAAAAGGTGGAGCCTCATCTAATTACGTATCATTTTTAATGTTTTTGAATGTAGTACATATCGATCAACGTGATTGGGAGCCCGTATCACGCTAGTGAATCTGAAATCAACGTCTGTTACGTGTTTACAACTTTTTTCTTAAGGCAAAGCACATTTTCCAAAAAAAAAAAGTTTATATATCATTATATTTTTAATTTAGTTTGCGTAGGCAAACTATAAAGCAAACCTCATTGTGTGAGAGGAAAGGCGCAAAGTTTTTTGTTGTATGATTTTTTTTTGAAAATAGAAAAGAAAACATTAAAAAGGTTGTTTTTTTTTAAACATTAAAAAGAAATCTTCCATAATTGCAATACTAAAATGTTTCATAATATATGGCTGGAGAGGATAACGACTTATAGAAGTCATTAGGTTTTCTCCTTCTATTAATTATTATTTATTCAAAAGATAAGATGTATTTGAATGATAAAAAATAGAATATCATACACTTTAAAATTTTGACGAGAGTAAATCTGCTGAGGAACCTCCAGATTTTGCAAATTCAAAACGTTTTGATCGTAGTAATGGTACGCTTCCAATCTTGTAGGATCAGATTCTGTGTACTTGATGGATAAACGCTATTCTTCCAGATATTATTTATATACTCTTATAATATGTTCGTTTGTTTGTTTGCGCGCGAGCGTGTGTGTGTGTTGATATTAATTATTAATCTTAAAGGATACCAAAGAAGCCAGATTTGGATCTAGATTTGAAGCCAATTTTGTATACGAGGATTACAAAATTCGTTTATCTGTTAATATTTGCTTATATTCTAATAATATTCATATGACATCAATCAAAAATAGCAATCCAAAGAGTAATTCTAGGAATCTAACTTTGAAAAATAAATTGATTTCAAGTTAATTGAAAAACTTGAAATAAAACAAATATAAAAAAGGAGTTCTGTGAAATTAGATTTCATGAAACTGTTTTTGAAACAGAATAATACTCTATTCTTATCTTTTTTATTTTTAATTATCATTTATTACAAAGTAATTAGCTTTTACGCAGAAGTTGATTCATTTAAAACTGTTCATATCGTGGCCGGGAATTGAACCCGGGGGGCAAGTACAACCAGCGGCAATGAGGTTGTTCAAATTTAATTTCACGGTCTCTTTTATTAATAATACGCATCAGTTTTGAAAAATAAATTAAATTTTATCCGCATTAGTTTTCAGAAATACAATAAATATTTATTTACTCAAGCAAATAAAAATATATAACCTAGTAACCTAATGAGAAAATACTGGCGGAAGAGATTTTATTAAATAATATTTCTGAGTTAGTGATATGAAAAGAAAAATTATATTATATATCTCTGAAGCGAGTTAAAAAAATATACTTTTTCAGTTTAATTCAATTTAAACATTCATTACCTCAGAAGTAACATGTAGAAGCAAACTCTCTCTCTCTCTCTCCCTGTATGTGTATTTTTTTCTTTTTAAGAAAAAAAAAGGTTCTGTAAAGCTACATATGAAATACGAATCATATTTTAATGACGGCCGGTGGTAATTGAACAGCGTTCTGATTTCTAAATCAGATTTTCGATATTTAAGCATATAACCTATTACCTAAACTTTGATTATATTTCTCATTTTAGTGTAAATTAATATGTCATATATTAGAATATCTGTTCATATGTTTCCTATTAGTTTCCAGATCTATTACAACATTTCAAACAAATTATACGTACATTGTAAGATTCTAGCTAGGCGACCTTAAATCAAATATCTCTTTTCATTACTGTAATAGGAATATAAATACGTTTGAAAAGCCGCATTATTCTCATCAAACAATCTTCTCAATCGAGTGAGTGGCATCGAATATATAATGCATTAAAAAAAAATTCGAAATAACACGCAAAATGGCGGTACGTGAGACACATACAGAGAGAGAGAAAGCGTGAGCGGGTGAGTGAGATGTGCGCGCGCCACGCACGTGTACGAATGTAGATGTTCATGAAGTAAGGAAACCTTTAAATAACTTTTCAACTGTGAAACATAGAAATCACAGAAAAATTAAATTTAGGAAATGCTCGTACCGCAAAACGATCAATTTTCATGCATAGGGATCTTATATCCCAAATCCTCAGGGTACCTCTACATGCAAAGGCAACTAAAATATTTTAAATGTAAAGGGTTGGATTGTAAAATATATTTAATAGCATTAATAGTCAGAACCCTTTGGGTTATGGCAACTTATACAAAATTATTCACAACTAATTTTAAAAGTGGTCTAGAATACCTTTTAAATCATTGATCTACAGTAAATCACTAAGAAAAATAATTATAACATAGTTTATCAAATTATCAATTCAAAACCACCAATTTTTTTGGTATGAGACTACTACTTGGCATGTTGTGCAGACCACTTTTTAAATTTTGCTATGAAAAATATTAAATAGCCAACATTTTCGTTAATCTGTTGAAACCTGGAATCTTTTACTTCAAAATGTTTGTTGTTCAATGCCCTTTAAAATACTGCGTCACAATTCTGTCGATTTCATTTGAAATGTTGAACTGAACATTTCACTTGTATATTGAGGACTCCTGGGTGTATGGTTTGTGGTGATTTCTTATCGAAAAATGGATCGTTTCGAGGTACGAGTATTTGATAAGTATCATTTTTCCATGTTTAATAGTTTAAACGATTAAAAATATTTAAATTAAAAATTTAAAAGTTCCCGTACTTTATTAATATTGTATATAAACTATTTGAAAACGCCCCGCCCCTTTAACTCCTTTTAAATTTTTAACGATTGAAGATAAGACATTTATTATTTTTGTGGTACTTATTAGATTACAATTACTTTCTTTTTATCCAATTTTCCACGTTTTGTAAAGGTTTTATTATAGAACAGGGCTCAAAAGTAAAAGTTGTGATTGTAGCACAGTTTTTAACAGCATATTTATAGTCAGAAAAAGAAAACGATAAAACTGGGCTGGATAAATTGATCTTTTTAAAACAGGGTAGCCGGCTAATTTTGAATTAATAATATTTCGTATAATTTTGTTACTACCGTATTAAATTTAATCGGTTGATTAAAAATGTTAAATCCAAAGGTATGGGATATTCTAAGAAGTGATTTAATCAAAGCGGTTTTGTTTATTTTCGTTCTACTTTCTAATTTCTATAAGTTTTAATAGAAATGATCATTGAAATATAAAAATATTAAAAAGATATTTTTAAAATTTGAATAGCTTTCGCTTACAACATTTTTTACGAGTATAAAGGTTTTTTATAAATTATTTCATGTAATCCTTGGTGATTATATTTCCAATCACTATTATTTTACTTACTTCAGAGGTTTTTTTACAAACTTGAATTCCAAAAACGGTCTTCCAGTATTAACATTAAATAGTACTGATTGACTTTTTTGAGCTTATCGATTTATTTCTATTTAATTTAAAAATTTTGTAAGCTATTTCTATATTTCAAAAAAACACATTATTTAAAATTTATTCTACAATTGTTGTTTTATTTCATTTTATACTCAAATACAAAGAGCCGTATGAAATCATCATACGTGCGGAATATAGAGTAGGAGCTGTTTAGTGGTTTATACTCGAATGAAGAGGGGTGAAGATGTGATGGATGAAGGAAATTGTGTCAAGGGGACACCGATAAGAAAGCTGTTTTTTTAGTGTTATCGTATCGGTTTATCAATATTTCCTATCCTTTACATTCATAAATTGTACTGATTTTCTACTAAAATGCCACCGTTTCAGTTTTGATAATGTGATTATCTGAGTAAAACTATATTCTTGTTTTATGAATCCTTTTAGCATTTAACTTTTTTCTTTTACCATCTAGCATAGATTACGCTTCAAAGACGTAGTATATATTATTCAATTTTTTTCTAGTTTATGATTTTGTTGTTTATAATTTTTCTTGATGAAATCGTTTACAGCTTCACGTTATGAATTAATATTTTGTGTTGCAATCATAAGATGCTTGGTGTTACATTCATAACAACGGTTATCAGTAACCCTTGTATTTAGTACTACGGGAACATCCGTCGAAGTACATTAGTATAATTAAAATTTTCTACATTTTTATAAAATAAAAGCCGAGATTTGAAAATAGGTTAAAATGTAACCATAGTAATAAAGTTATAATAACCGTTTAGTTAACTAATAGTTGTAACCAGCTTCATCTGGGGGCAAAATCATATTTTTCTGCCACTGAAATCAACAAAAGAATGGTTTCATGTTAATATGAAAATACTTATTAAGAAAATTTACTTGGAAGAGAAATTAAAATAGTAAAAATCGTATCAATAAATTAAGTTCTTTTTTTATCTCGAATTACATTTATAGTCGGTTTAGTAGATTAGAAATCATCGGTATATTTCATGAAAATAATCATGTTATAAAGGAGTATCCCTTGAAACATCTTAATTAAATAAAATCTAGACATTAATAGTAAATCAAAGTTAGCGTAAGCATTGATAAAGTCCAGATAAAAATGGACAGAAATCATAATAACGTCAGGTACTACGATTAAAACCACAAAACAAAAAGATAAATAGTAACATAGATGATGTAATATAGATGATCATAAACATAAATAATTTGATGATGTACAGCATAAGAAGAGAGACCTTGTCCTGATTACCACTATTAGGTTCCTAGGACCAATACACGTACCCGCTTTAATCGCCTTACATCTTCCCTTTTGTCTAGGTAGAGGTTAGCAACTCGATAGTTTTCGTCGTGATCGTTAAGTATTATTTTGTACTTAGTTGCAAAACGATCAACTTCTCTGGAACACACTAATCGAAATACTCGTGAATTTCGATTTTTTCATATGAACCGTGTCTCCTGTGTAATACATCTCATAGATTTATTCTGGAAACGCTGAATAATCTCTACTTTTTTGGATTCCGTAGTCCAAACCGGTTTTAGAATCATGTATTTCAGTTTCACATTGCATATTTTTATAGAATCTGTTATACATATATATTGAATGCTCCGGTTTGAAAACGATCTACTTTAATGACATCACAACTTTTTTAAGACTAGCTGTAGAAAATATTTTAAATGGCCACTGTTTTGTTTAGGATTGCCGTAAACTAAAGTATTTTACGTCAACATTTTTGTTATTCAATGCCTTTAAAGTGTGTATCATGATTCTATCCTTTCCATTTAAAATTTTTGAGATGACTTCTCCAAGGAGGCCTTCTGATGAAGTAAAGATGTAATGGTCTCATCTTGATGAATTTTATCTTTCTTTATTTAACTGTTGAAAAATTATTTAAGGGTTTTCTTATCTTTTAATACTAGTATATTATTAGTGAAAATAATATTTTATACATGATATTATTTATATAAAGACGTGTCATATACTATCTTCAACTGTATTGTTCTACATGATGAGATAAAATAAAAATATTAATATATATATATATATATATATATATATATATATATATATATATATATTAAAGTTAAAAAGCACATGCGCAGTTCTGTGCAGGAAGTCAGCTTTTCGTTATTTTATTTTGTATAATTTTTGTGCAAGAAATATACAACACTTAAATGAGAAAACTAAAAGAAATATCTTTTTTTTAAATTTAATATTAAAATATATTTTTGGTTTTTAAGTAACTAAATTATTATAAACGTAATTTGATGAAATGATTAAAAATAAGTAGTAGACCTTACACATAAGAATAAAGTTTAAACTCGCTCACTGCATAAACGCGTATGAAAAATATACCAAAGTCAACATAACCTCAATTTGAGGTTATGTTGTCTGTTATCGACTTTCAGTTGTAACTAAAAAACACTCAATCAATCTTCGCGAAATATTCATATGCACAGCTTCAGATACACTACCACAGCATATATAAATTTCAATGATATTTTTGTAATACTTTCGGAAATTTTTGAGCCATAAATTTTATACATATAGAATTTTTTTTATATATATAAAGTGAAGTGAAGATATATATAAAAACTAAATTGGATGTTTTATATCCACTTCTTTCATTGTACTACATAGGTTTCTGAGAGAAGTGGGCTGTAACGGTTCTATCAATGGAGTGCAAATGAAATAAATGTGATGTAAAATAAAATAAAGATATGAACGTCTTTTAACATATGAAAGCGTTTTGTTAATCCTTTATTAATTAACAATTACGTTAAAAAATAAACTTAGGCTACAATTCGCTAGGAAGATGTAACGCGGACCGCCTGGAATGACGCTTCGACGGCCACTGGTCTCGTCAAGGAACAGCTATTACAAATTCCCTTCCCCACATCACAGTGATTGCGCGATCTCAAACATACAGGTGGCTAAAAAATATATATATAATTTGTTTTTAAATTCATAGTCTCAAGTATAACAAAAAATTACAATTAACACACAGAAAAAATAAACAATAACGATCAAAGAAATACATTAATATTAGTTAATTATAATTTGTGACAAGTTGAAATAACAAACGTGGTTACACGAAGATCAATATACAGTTACAGTAAATGCTATAGAGTGAATGTCAAATGTCAGTCATCTATTTTTTCATCATAAATTGGTAACTTACATAATTTTAAAACTATTCTTTTGAAGAGACCTTCATTGTTTCGTAGAGTCAGTACTCGTACAAGATTGTCAGAGGCGGTTGGGTGTGTTAGCTCAACAACCACTAACTTCCATCGTAGTGGAGATTAGTTGTCTTCTTTAACAATGGCTGTTGCCCCCAACTTCAAGATTAGTTTCAGCAGTAGTCCATTTTTACCTTTGCTGTAAGATGTCGAGATAATCAGATGACCATTTTTACCATATTTGTTAAGACATCTGTTGAATTCGCTGCCAACTGCTCAGCCTGGGAACAGTCGGGATTTAGATTACGGTCGGGAATAGAACTAAGAGGTTTACCTATCAGAAAGTGTCCGAAAGTCAAATAGGAAGTATTAGAAGGATAATCAGATAATTTAATTAAAGACCTGGAATCTAAGCAAACCTCTGAGTGAAAAGACATCAAAGGTTAAATCATTGTTTTCTGCAAGTAGACGCAGATGATGTCTCATTGATTTTACAAATGCCTCCCATATTTCATCAAAATTTGGGGAGTGTAGAAGTATAAAGTATCATTGGCGTATGATTCTTAAGATAAAGAAGTTGATATTTGTGAATTTTTAATTCAAGAAATTATACAAGTATTGAAGTTCACGACGTGAACCGATGAAGTTATTTTATCGCTATAAATATTTTTAAATTTTCCTCTTTCGACCATAAATCTACAGAGTGCAGCTATAAAAGCTTCGGTAGTTATCGCTAAAAAATTTCAAATGAATCGTTTGTGTTCCTAAGCAACACAAAAACTGCAACGTAACCCTTGACCTTTGATTTAGAGTAACGCGTTTCCGATTTAATGTACAACGGTCCTGCATAGTCAACACCAGTATTAAGAAAGCCTCGAGTTTGGCAAATTCATTCGATGAAACAAGATTCCCAATAACTGTCAGTTTCTTACAGAATTTAATTTGAAATATATTAAACATATATGTAGAACAATTCTAACTAAACACCGTATGTTTAAAATACAATATTTTGTGCGAATTATAGCTATTAATAGCTGTGGCCCAACATGAAGACTTTTCTATAATGTTCCTGTTCTATGATAAGACGAATTAGGTGATGTTTGGGAGTAGGATGATTTGGTGTTTTGACACAAATGGTTGTTCTGAATTTTGTAATCTGCCTCCAACTCTTAAGATTTCAAAATTTTTAAGGAGAGTGTTTAAATCACGAATTTTCGATTTACTTGGTACAGGTTCTCTGTTTTTTAAGGCCTTAATTTCTTGTGAGTAGCAGATCCCTTGTGTAAGTTTAATGCATGCGGATGTTGCACCATCTAGTTCGGAAACTGATAAGTTTCAATAAATTTATTGCTCTAAAATTTTTCATAAATCTTAAGCGATAGGCAACAGTACGCTGAAATCGGTGGAGACTTGAAAATTTTGAATAAAATAATATTATATATTAATGTTGATTAAAGATATCTATAGGTTTTATTCAGGAATTTCCTTGATTTTAGACAAATTAGATGATTTTAATCAATATTGTTTAAAAGTCTATCAGTAGGTGTCACCTTACGATATAAAATCTGCAGGATTACTTTCGGAAGAAACATGATTCCAGTCTTCTATCCAAGTGTTATCTTGAATTTCACTTCCTCTGTTTTGAATAAATGTTTCCACACTGAAGGCGATTTCTTAACCAATTTAAAACTAATTATGAATTTGTTCATAAATAACTATTGTTGAATGAGATATTTATTATTTTTAGAATCTTTGTAACCAAACGAGAAAGTAAAAAGATGTGTTGCTTAATTCTAAACGAGGAAGGGATATCTGTTTTAAAGAAGCTACTAAAGATTTAGAGCATAACAATTTACCTTAATCTTTCCTTGAGTATTTATTGATCGAAACTATAAAAAAGAACCAAATGCCATTTCTGAGGCGTCTGAAAAGCCGTAAAGCTGTAAGATAATATGCTTGTTGTTAGACAGTACTAATCTGTCAGTTTTTATTTTGTTAACAAAAGGAAGTTGGTAGTGAATTTATCTCCAGGATTTTTCTAGGATTTACGGTAAATTGCCACCCCAAGTAAGTTTTTCTTGTAAAATGTGTTGCATAAATATTTTACTAATGATGACAATAGGAACTAATAATCGAAACGGATCAAAAATGGACGAAAGTGTTACTGATATGTTTCGCTTAGATTATGTTGATTATGTTTCTTTGTCTTAATAATCTCTTTGCTTGATTTCACTAACAATTTGAAAAAATCATTACTTGAATTCTATAACAGCCCCAAAATGTTAACTACTTTGATGTTGTCTATGTTTATTGCGTGTTTTTTGCTCGGTATCTTAATATTATAATTAAAAAAAAACATAAGTAAATGTAAAAAAAAAAAAGATTAAAATTTATCCGATCGAATTTTTTCTAATACTTCTTTGCTGTTTTTTGACCATTTCCTCAAAGGAAATCCTCCGGATTGTAAGAGTCCAATTACTCTGTTTTCGGTTCTGTATTCCATCCTACAATGTACTGCATTACCTATCCCGTTATGCAGTATTAATAATTTAGTTTTATGAATAGTTACTACTATGTTTCTTTTTAAAAAGATTATTTTACGTTTTTGGATTTCTTATAATTATTTTATAAGTTTCTTGATATTCGTTACAATTTAAAAAAAAACGAATACGTTTCCCCACCAAATATAAGAACGGTACAAATTTTTTAGATTCATAAGCACACTGAATTCATTAATATGTAATCATCATAACTTCTAAATGAGCAACGTACGTGTGCTGAAGTGAATTTTTAAGTCTAGCAATTTAAACGTACTTTAAATAACCATCGCCAAATATAAGTAAATAAAAGCATTATATTATTTGTTTATTTATATAATAGTAGTTTGAAGATTTATCTATCGATACGTGATAATACATCGTTATGACTATTTTTTATATCGGTTCCGTAATAAAAAAGAAAGTAGAAAACGTACAGGAGGCAGTTAGAGGTAAAAATCTGTACTTTATCAAACAAAAACCGGCTATTATTATTTACGGTATTCGATCGAATAGTATTTTTGTTAACTTGGTAGTTGTACCTGCCGTGTAAATAATGAATCTAAGTGATACTGTGACCATATATTCAGTCCTCCTGCTAAAGTTCAGAAAAAACTCTATTTACGTTATTGTTATTTATTTTTAACTGGGGATGCTTACATTTTAAACGTAATTTAACAGTGTTCAAATAAACAAACAAATTTTTGCTCATGAACTATTTAAGATGCTTTGTTAAAAATACATTAAAAATAATAATCGATTAGTTTTCAAATTAAAGAAAATATTCTTTCGATGACCATTCGAAGCTAATTGTCAGCATCTTAAATTTTTACACCAGTCTTTTATAAATTTTCATAATTTAAAAGTGCTTTGTCATCTTGTTCAACGATGTTATTTGAACGTGTTCGCGCTTTTATCTGTTTATATTTTGTTATTAATTTTTTTTTCATTTTAGTAAGTCACCTGTCAATCGATATCAAGAAAATATTTTACGCGTTTTCTTTTACATATTTTTTTTGACAGGAACTTTTCCCAGTTTTTCTTTATTTTTTTTTTAATGTAGGATTCAAAGAAAAAAATGAAATATTTAAAGACATGTTTGGCAGTTTATTCCTCGTTTTCCTCTAACATTTATCCTTTTCGATCTCGCTCAGATTATTTCTCATCTTTCACCTCTCAATACGATCCCTTCTTCAGTTCTCTGTATATATAGTAAATTATAGTCGATATCTCTTTCTCGCTCCTTCTTCATCGGTTTCCGCTCTCTATATATCCTTTCCTCCCTATCCCACTCTTTTACTGGTGGTGCTACGTAAATCTGGACCGATAAATATTTATAGGAAATTACGGGTTACATGTAATTTACATATAGTCGTACAACTAAGCGGTTTGCATAATTAAATTGTAATCCCTTACTGCTGTACAAACACATGTACAATAAATTCAACATATCTCATAAATATTGCTGATTCACCGTCGTATTAAATTGAAAAATAGTAGGTTGTCTGTTATATAAAGTAAACTACTTTAATTAACTGTATTCTACACATTCTAGTTAACACGTTTAATTACTTAATCTAAATTATATTTACACCTTCTAGTGCGTTATTATTAATTTTTTATTTTTAACAACAGTCTACATTTTGTAACGAATAGTATTAATTAAAGTTTAATATTATATTAAGAAGATGAAAAATTAATTTTTCTAACTTCGCTTTAATTACTAATTAAAAGGGATCATATTAAAATATGTTTTTCACTTTATTACAATTTTTACTTATAAATTTTAATTATTAAAATATTCTAATCTCTGTCAACAAGTTAATTATTTAACCGTTAATAAAATTAAGTTAACAAAAAAATTGTTATTTTTCATTATTTTTTCCCCGTAGTCGTGGAACGTTTAATTCATCTGAGGATACCAGAAGCTTCTGGTATCCTCAGATGAATTAAACGTGAATCTGGTATGTGAAAAATGAATCTTCCTAAGATATTTATTACATACCAATTATTTGTGATGGAAATGTATCATACCGATTTGCAACATTATAATCGGCTTAATAAATAGTGAAATGGAGAAACTTCTTCACTTGTCGATTTTTTAAGCATCACATAGGATTTTTATTATTCTAAAAATTTATGTTGGTTTTTAGTATAACTTGTGACTCGTATAATATTGTCTACAACCGTTGCGGTTATGTATGTAAGAAACATAACTGCAAGGAAGAATGTTTTATCTCTGCTTTTCTACATATACTACTTTTGACATCCACCAGTTTATATTAGTGGCTTCACAGTTTTTCTTTTGCAGTGACTTTACTTTCAAGATTTTTAACTCTTATCTTAAATTCTCTTCCATAGATCGCTATCTTTTTAGAAAAGAAATATTGAAAAAGCTGCTACTGAAGTAATAAAGTTAAAGTTGTCCAAATTGTAATATATAAATTTCTATGTTTCCTAATTTCTATGGTTTTATAAAAATTATAAACATGTGTTTTATTCCATAGAATATTTATTTAATATTATTTTATTTAACGTAAATTTAATTATATTATTTTTGTAATATTATTCAATCGATTGATTCAAATCATTCAGTTCACACAGTGATAGTCTATTTTTTTGTTTTATTGAGATGAAAATATCTAAAATCCTTCTCAGTTATGCCAAGAAAGCAGTTTTTTTTTTTATCCCGAACAAACAAAATCCTTCTTCCTCTTTATATAATAGTATATAGTACAGAGTATAGACAGTGTATATATATTTTTTTTTTCTGTATTTTTCTTTTTTTATAACTTTTAAGTACAATACTTTTTTATTTAATTGCATTACGTAGGGGCTATTATAAAAGATGTACAGAAAAATATGGTAATGACTTGAGAAAAAAATTCAAAAAGAACATGTAGAATTTAAGATCTTAAAAAAGAAAATGTTAAAAAGTTATTTAAAGAAGAGATTAAGAGAATTTGAATAAATTTGTAGTTTTTATTTGTGTAAAAATTAAACTCTTTCAGTTAATATCGTCTCCACTTAAAAAGCAAATGAAAGTCAGCTTTTATAGGAATAAAGTAGTTTAGTGATGAAGCGAAAGTTTTATCTTTGAAAGGAAATTAATAAATATCGTTTTAATTTTGATCGGTCTAGTACATTTTATGGTGTGTTAGGTTCCTTTTAAGATTATTTTTCCTGCATCTTATTTGTAGTTTCCTTTTACTTTTAAGGTTTTCTACGGTAAAAGTTTATTGTACCCGAGCGATAAAAAAAATTAAGAAAAGGAAATGAAGCGGAACAAAAAAGGGAGTGGCACATATCAGTTTGTTTTGCTTCATCTCTTTTTCTTAATTCATTTTAAATCTTCTTGTTTCGGTATTTTTCTTTTCCTTCAAAATTCCTATTTCTTCTTTTTGTTTGTCCGTAAAATTCTTTGTTTTTGAATTTCTTTCTGATTTTCTTATCTTCTGTTCTTCAACCTCATTAATTTACATCCGTATTCTTATTTTATTTACTCTTTTTTCGCCTTATTTTCCTATTAACTTTATTACCGTTTTCATATTCCTCTCACATTCCCTTTTGCTTCCTCTTATTCTTCGTAATCTAATATACGAGTACATATTTTTTCTCGTTTTACCTTCTGTATACCTTCATTTATTTAAATATTTTTATACAAAGGTTCCTTAGAAATGTATGAAGTGTAATAATACGCGTTATTATAAATTTCATATTTAAGTATCTAAATATATTATTGTAATTAATAGTAATAAAATCTTTGAAGAAAACTATTTACGGAAGTACTCTTGAAATGTTAAAATGATTATAATAAAATATATACTAATTAAATAAATCGTATTAATGTCCAGTAATATACAGACGTAATGACGGAAATATATTTACATATGCCTGATGAAATATTTTTATAAAAATCGATAGTTTTAGAGATATTTGTGCAAAAACAAGCCTCTTTTTCACTTCTTTTTATCATCTTATAAATTTATTGGGCTCTACAGAATCTTAATAAATGAAATTTAAAGATATTTAGTAAAAAAAAAAAATAGTAATAATAATAGTCGATGTTTTTGTAATTATTTTCTCAATTTATGTCTATTTTAATTTTTCGGCAAATCAGATCAAATGTTACATGTCGAGGATTTTTCAGATTTTGACATTTCATGACCCCCTGTAACCACAGCGTTGAAAAATGTCTGATAAATGTGTGTACGTATATAATACATATTTATGTAGGCATGGTTTTTGCTTGCTGACGAAACTGCTTTGCTTTACCGATGAAATTTTGCGCGATATTTTTTTACGGGTAGCTATGAGGTATTGATGCCGTTTAATTTTACTATGTTTAGCTGTTACGGGGTAATTAGTCAATGGGCCATAAAGATCCGTCATTGGTCCTATATTTCAAAATTTTACCCAAAATATAAGTAAATTATTTTCATATAATTTTATGCTCCTTATATAAGTTACTATGAGTTTCTGAAAAAAGTAAAAAATAACTCTGATGCTAATATATAAACCTATTTTTTTTAATTTTTTTTTTTGAAAAAATTTGGTATTGTAGAAAATAGGGCTAAGGTTTTATTTTTATTTATCAGCTTTCATGATTGCTTTATAATGTATTTAATCACTGATTTTTTCGATTAGAACTATTTATATATTTTTTTTAAATACAGAAGAAAATTATGAAAAAAGTATATAGTCTCGCGAAGAATCGAAAAGCATTTCAGAAATGTTCTGTAACTGAAAGTAAAGAAAAAATATCATATAAAGTGGGTTATATAGAAACCCTGCGTTTTCTAGTTATATTATCGAAAAAATTCGTTCTGTTTACTGCTCTAACGGTAAAATGAAGGCGTACTGAAATTCTTAATACTTAAATTAAGGGATAAATTTGCTACTTTCATAATGATTTTTTGACCTAAAATGTTGAATAAAACAAGTCTCAGACTTGATTGATGACTAAAAGGTAGGTGAAAGGACACGTAACTCGACACTAAGGATCACTTTCCGACGACGATACTGGGAAGTGATTTAGTGGGAAGGAAGCAGCAGCCAATCGTATTTATTCCTATGTAAAGTTCAATATCATGACGACCTATATACAATATTTATGATGTAATATTTTATTTTTCTTGAAACTTAATTTATAATATGTTTAATACGCGACTAGCATAGCCGGCTTTTTTTTTAAGATTTGAACCCTTTTTTTAGATTTGTAATCGAATTTTTTATGTTCTTTTACTTTTTATCTTTCGAAATTCATATTTCTCTATCGGAGAATGCTGAACTTCATACTTAATTCAGGATACATAATTTATCCTAGTTGTGACTTATTAAAAATAAACGACAGGACCCAAATTTCATAGCTTTTGCATAATGTATCATTATGTCAAATAGTTGAGAGGTAGATTTCAAAAGTTAAGGAATTTCATAAATCATCTATATGTATTATGCAACGGCCTATATTTAACAGACGGGTAAGCCGACCGGGTAGTATTAGTGTTGTTTAACATTTATTATTTATGTAGTTTCATAAAAGGGATGCTTTCATTTCTTGTTAATGTAGAAATGTTGTAAAGTTACCGCACTTAAATATTCATATACCTGATTGCATTACACACAAACACACCATCTATTTATAAAATACTACTTGATCTAAAGGTGGGAAAATGTGAAGTTATATATATATATATATATAATTATTATTATTAAATCTTTCCTAATTTATAAATTATTAATTTTTATCGGTCTTTAATATTTTATAATTTCATTAAAGGCTTCTATTTATTTTATAATCGCATAAATTTGATAGTAGTTATGAATTTGCGGTTCGGTTTTCAAACGATGTATATATATATATATATATATATATATATATATTGCGTATAGGAGCATAGTGCGAATAGTGTAACCGGACGGATTATTCTCATAGGGATGAATGTAAAATTCACCACTGCCGACCTTAACTTAGAATCCCTAAGGCATTGACCGGACCGAACTGTAACTTGTTTCCATTATCCATTTGCCCTTGACAGATGCTGTCCCTTTTTGTTTACCCGAATTATTTATCTTGTTTTATTTCCTTAAAAAAAAAATATATATACATTTATTTATACTTGAATATAGGATATTATTTATACTTTTTTTAACACTTAATATTTATTATTTCTCGATAAAGTTTTTTTTTTAACAAGTATTTTAATTTTTTATCTTTAGGTAAATCATTGATATATATATATATATATATATATATTTTACTGAAAATTGAAAATTAAATTATAAAATATTATCTTATTTGTAACATGAAGATTTAACATAAAATTTACTGAACAGAATTACTCTGTAGACTGTATTTTACTTTCCGGTCTAGCGCTACAGCAAAGCTATAGCTTTAGAAGGGAAAGTATTGTAATCGATCCAATCTGGGCGTATGCGGTTTTCACCCGATTTTTATGTTTTGACACGTAAGGATCACCAAAAACCGGATGGAAATTTTCCGAATGTTAATGTTCGTATGAAAGTGTGGTGGGTGTTGGCCTCTAAATCACCTTATATCTCCAGAGCTACTGGACCAAGTTTGACCAAACTTGGTCAGATTACTTCTATATATGAGGCATTAATGCCATTAAATTTTCAAATTAAAAGATCAAGGGGGTGTGGCTGTAGACCAAAGTCACCTTCGGTATCTGGAAATTTCGCCTAATTAAAGTCTTATTTTTCTTAGGCACATTTCTTAACAGTTAAAAAATAATATTTCCAAAAACGTTTTGCATAATCGCACCCCTACCTCAAAACACGCTCTAAATAAACTAGCGGCTAAGTGGGTATATTGCGTCAATAGTACCTTCTCTAACCAGTAGAAGCACTAGTGTAGCAGTGACGTACAGCTGTTGCAATCGACTGCTGTGCTGTGACATCACAGATGAGCGGTAGGATTAAATAAATGAATAATATTTTAAAGTGTAAAAAAGTGTTTAAAGTGGCCACTAGTAACGTCACACCCGCGCGAATGAAATACGGTATGCGCGCGCGCTTTATTTAGAATCATTGAATTAAATAAACAACATATATTATATTTAAATAAAATGATAAATATTTTAAGTTAAGTTATGTGTTAATGTGTGTGTGTGTGTGTGTGTAAGTCGTGCATCGGCCGGCCTCCGTGGCGCGAGTGGTAGCGTCTTGGCCTTTCATCTGGTGGTCCCGGATTCGAATCCCGACATGACATTTTCACACGCTACAAAAATTGACATTCATCTCATCCTCTGAAGCAATACCTAACGGTGGTTCCAGAGGTTGAAAAGAAAAAAAAACCGTTTATCAGAAAAAAGCCTCGTGAGGGGAAAGTCTTACAACTGTGTTGTCAGCTTTTTTTAATTAAGTACCATACAAATCAGTAACAAGTAATTTACACAACTTTTCTTTTTGAAATCGATAATTATACTTTTTACCTTTATAACTATATATTTAGAGTAACAGGGAGTAATTGTATATTTTTTTTTTTCAAAGAATTAGTTTTAAAGTTTAAAAAGCTTATAAATAGTACGATATTCTCAGTCCTACTCTTATTTGTTTCCTTATATTAAACATTATCTGTTTATTTATCTATCATATTTGTGTACGTTTGTTAAATAAAACCTTATCTATTAACAACTATACAGCTCCCGATAATAACATTTTCTTAATTTGTGGATTAATCTCCTCTGGTCGTTTCTTTGTAAGTTTGCCATCCACGACAGAGAAAATCCGATGGGGAAGAAAGATGACTTCACTTATCCGTTCTTTTAAATGTCTAAATTTCTTATTTAATCAGAAAACGCTTGCTAACACACATTAACTTACTAATCTCCCTCCCCCAAAAAAACAAAAAAAAAAAAACTGGAGGTAAAATCTGAATTAAGTGGAGGGTTGTCCGTACTTCTCACCTGACTCTTTGCTTGTGAAATTTTTGTAATCCCTCAAGAATGTGCCAAAATATGGAGACGCTACTTCATATTTTATTACGTTTGTGCTGGTCTTACTGGAAAATGAAATTGTCCGAAATTCGGGCATATTCCTTTTCTATTATATGCAGGAATTGTTTCCCGTTATTTAAAAGAAAAAATAAGGAACCAATAAAGTTTTTCTTGTCCAATTAAGCATCATACATCAACCTTTAGGCTATGATTTTATGTTCCATAATGACATTTGGGGGTTCAGTACCCCATATATGAACATTATTCGTTCAGTATTACATTTTTGTCACTGAAAATTCACTTGTTTATGTTTGTTATGAACTTATTAATGCTAAAAAGACATTATCATGGTTTAAACAATTTAGAATGTCTCTAGCGAATTCAAATTGTTTCACTTGCTCCTGCGGATAAATTTTATGTAATACCTGAAATTTATACCCGGTAAGCGTAATCGATTTTTTAAAATGTTGTGAATACCTATTTTTGGAATTTCTAATTCTCCAGAACACTTCCGCATTGAATTTTTCAAGCCTAAGCGAACAACTTGTTTAACGGGTTTTTCAGCCATTTCTGATCGTCCTGGAGGTGGCTGTTTCGGTAGGCTTTGCCAGTTGCTAGTTTTTTGTATGTGATGAGTCTTTGGTGAATTACATAACATTTTTCTTTATTTACATCTGACAAGTGTTATTGATACAAATAAATTAAACTTTTCTCTGCTCAATAATCTTCTCGTTTTTTTTTTTTTTATGTACACTTCATGTCTTTTCTTTTTCTGTTTAGCCTCCGAAACCACCGTAAGGTATTACTTCGAAGGTTGAATGACGATTATATGTATGAGTGTAAATGAAGTTGGAAGTCTTGTACAATCTCAGGTCGAACATTCCTGAGATGTGTGGTTAATTGAAATCCAACCACCAAATAACACCGGTATCCGCGATTACCAGATTACCAGCCTTTACTAGGATTTGAACCTTAGAATTCTCGACTTCGAAATCAGCTGTTTTGCGATTACGAATGCACCACTACACCAACCCGGTGGGTTTAGACTTCTTGTCTGTGTCATAATTTATTCCAAAACTCTGACTGTTTTAAACCGCACAAATACGTTAAAGAAAAACAATATATTTACTATACAAATATTTTTAAATTAATTTTTTTTTTTTTTTAAATTGGCATTGTATTTTTTTGTAGTAAGTCTTTTGAATTTATATTAGACAATAAATATATTTATTGAACAAAACTTAACAATAAATGTAGAATATGTTAACCGAATATTTTTATCAACTCTATTTTTTCTCTTTCATTGAATTACGTCTAGAGAGTTAAAGCAAACAAAATATTAGATGCACCAAACTAATTATTAATTTATAGTTAGATTTCAATTGCAGTTATTAAATCTCACTTAATTACGTTGACGGTTGAAATCTCATTACGATAGTGAAATTAAAGCACGATAATTAAAATTGTTATTTGCAACTAAAGTAATTGTTTTTAAAATTAATTAAAATTTTACGTACGTGTGGTTGTATGTGTATATATATATATATATATATATATATATATATATATATGTGTGTGTGTGTGTGTGTGTGTGTGTGTGTGTGTGTGTGTGGTGTATGTGTATGTGTAAATAAAATGTAGAATTATGTTAAAACGTAGAGTTTATGTACGACTGGTAATTTTTACTTTTTTGTACGAAGTATTGTAATCACAAAAAATGTCGATCTTCAATTTCATCTCCTTTTTCTTTTTTTTTTTAACTTTTTTTTACTTCTTTGTACGAAGTAAAAGGAAGTAAAAAAAAAAGTTTCTGTAAAACTTACAGAAACGGTAAATGTTATTTTTCATAAACAAAACTTTAATAAGTTCAATTTTTTGGAAAATAATGTAAAATTTTAAGTAAATGTTATTTTACGTAGAAAAAATTCCTTGAATACAAAACTTTTTCCGGCAAATTACTTAAAATTTTGTTCTTTATTATTATTTAAAAATTATTCTTAAAATTAATTCATAATTATTAAATCACTATAAAATACATTAAAATATGGATCTGTGGTTTAATTGAAACAAATAGCTTTTATTTATACGAACATAAGAATTCTTTATAATTTTCCTTACTATTCCCATTAATTCTATTGAACTTTTTACTTTTTCTCTGTTAACAGTTATTGAATTGTAGAAAACTTAATACGCTTTCCATATTTGTGAACTGATAATTCAGGAAATGAATATTTATATTTTATTTTAAACCATACACAGAGTTTTCATATTGTTTGGAAATCTTTAAATAACCTAATCCATAAAACATAAAAAGATTAAATTTAGCAAATCCTCCTACCTCGAAACGATCTGTTTTTCGATATGAGTCCAATACCCACCAAGCGCCAGAGGGAGAAAAAACTGTATCAAATGAAAATGATTGTACATTTTAAACTTTTTTATTCAAAGCATAACAAATGTTTTGATGTAAAAAAAACTTCGGACTACATTACCCCTAAACAAAACGATGGGAAAAGTTATCTAAACTACTCTTAAATAACTTCTTGATACTGAACTACTAAAAACACAAAATTTAACAAATACTCTTACATCAAAACGATTTATTTATTGGTATGAAACTACTACTTTGGGGTATACTGAAGCTCACTTTGGAAACTGGCTGTGAAAGATTTTTAGTAGCTGCCATTTTGATTACGGTTCTCTTAACCTCAATTATTTTACGTCAAATGTTTCTTTCAATTCCATTTAAAATGATGTGTAATAACCTTATCCTTTCCATTTTAAAATTGTTTAATTGATCTCCCACGGAAAGAGTCCTCCTGTTTGCTTTAAGTGTGGTGGTCTCATACCGAAAAAATTGATCGTTTCGAGTAGGTGAATTCGTTACACTTCATTTTTTCATTTCACTGTTGAAATCCTATTTAAGGGTTCCCATATACATATAAGGGTAATGTAAACATCTTGTATATCATTGTGAGTACTAGTTCAGATAAATTTCCAGCGACAACATTATTTGTAACAATTATTAAAATCGTTTCATGATTACTGTGGAATAAAAAAAATAACTCGGAGACAAAAACCATACGGGCAATAGAGGAAGTAATGAGTTATTTTTAATTTCATTTTTATCGAAAAAAATTTTAAAGAGCAGTTAAGTACAAAATAATGAGGTTTTTTTTTAATATTACACTCTCAGAGAGAAAAAAAAATCTTCTGATGATTTATAAATACAAATTAACTTTCAAAGTTGGAATGAGGATGCGGAAAGAACAAATGGACAACAGGTTATGTGTCAGTGTAAAGGGAAAAATAAAACTTCTCCAATCCCTATATAAAAATGAAAAGTATCTCGGCAGTTTGTTTATTACGTTTTATTTTATTTCATTTCAATCAAAATAATATTTCACTTTACTCTCCGTGACGAAATTACATAGAAAAATACACTTGGAGTATTACTGAAGCACACAGATGAATGCTTACTTATTTTAATTTTGCTTTTGTTTTTACGATCGAGATCTCTAAAAATATTTCATTTAATTTTTTATGTCAGAATTAAAAACCATCAATCAACATTAATTTATCGGCGATTTACTCAAATTTTATTCAACTGTGTCTAACCTGTTCCTCTATTTAAGGGGTAAAACTATGCTAATTCCTCTCCTTAAATAATTAAATATTTTAAGCTGTCATAATAGTTAATCATAATTTAAGTTAATTCATTTTAGTAACATTTATTATCCAATAATTAATTATTCCATTTAATATCGCATAATTTCTCTATTAGTTATGTTAATGGAGATTTAATGAATGTAAAATTAATCTAGTTGCAATATCTGTGATGATATTAATTCCCTAATGAAGATGTTTTAATACAAGACAATATAATAATGTCACCAGTTGATTAGGTATTGATAATATCAAGACGCACAGTTGTTAAAAAGGATTTGATGTACTGAGATATTTCAAGTTTCTTTAAATAACTTCTGTATGTTTTACAATATTCTGTTTTTTTTTTTTTCATTTTAAATTGAAATATGTTTACTTATGTTTAAATATGTTACTTATGGGATAATATTCAACCCGACTTTAGAATAAATCATTTCAACTTTGAATTCACAACTTTAAAGTAAATAGTTTCCATTTAAAAAATAATGGTTTCAACCTGAAATTATGAGATTGGAAGAAGGCAATACTAACATTAAAATGAATAGTTTGCGTTTTAATGATAATAATGATGTCAACGGAAATTTATGAGATTGAAAATTGACAAATTATAATTTTAAAATGATTATTTTTCAGTATGAAACGAGTATTAAACAATAAAAATAGTAAAACAGAGCAATAAGTAAGCATTGTAATGAAATAAAAAATTTCACATCAATACTGTCGAATTGAAAAAATATTTAACGGGTATTTAAAATGGAAATAAAGCATTTAGATGTCACTGGTCGACACTTTTTACGTTTTTGTTCCATTTGAATATTCTTATTATTATATTCTTAGAGGTTTTTACATTTAATTCAGTGTTATTACCCGCCGTAGTAATGATATGGTATTACTCATAGTAATATAACATTACTATGTAATGTTATATTTCGAACTCTTCGAAATATTTCCATTTTACATATTCTCTTTCTTAAACTTCAACAAACTTCTGCGATTAATATTTCATTTGATGCGCTGACATAAGATAAAACATTGAAAAATTACCATCATTCCGTGATTCCTTTGGATTTTTTGTACTCAAAGTTATTAGTATAATGATGATAATTGGACTTGCAGGATTTTGATCTAATGATTATTTCCTTACGACAGAACTTCCATAACTTATAAAAGAATTGGCAATCTGGAATAAATTCCCGAAGGGTGCGTTCTTTTTTTTATGAAAGTATTTTATAAAATATTTTTTGGATTGCTAAAACCACATTTTACGATGAAATATTAATTTGTAATGAGGTTTAAAGTAATATGGTTTTACATATAATTTTTTCATGGAAACATTATAATTTACAATTAGTTTCTATGTTTTTAAAATTTGTTTAAATCATATCCGTTAGGTATTAATCAATTTTCTCTTAATAGTCTACTCATGACAATTAGTGGAAAAAAAATCAAGAGTTAAATAAAACTTTTATTGTTATATTAAATTAAAATCTGTTTTCGGGTGGAAATAATCGTTATAACGTATTTTCTCTCGACCAGAAGTAAATTAATAAAAACAACACTATATTTTTAGCTTACACACTTCATCTGTCACACTCCTTAAGAATGTGATGTATGTAAAGTATCTGAGGAACAAATGGCACTAATCAGAATCACGTTGAAAGTAACGATGTTTATTATGAAGTTAGCCCACTGGGGTGCTGGTCTAGTAGTTAACTCGTCGTAAATCAGTTGTTTAATAGCTGGTTTTCGAAGTCGAAGGTTCTGGGTTAAAATCCTAGTAAAATTTAGTTGCTTTTAACGGATTTGAATACTAGAAAGTGGATCCCGATACTTTAACGGTTGGGGTTCAATTAACCACCCGTGTCAGGATCGGTCGGCCTGAGTCTGTACAAGACTGCGTCTCATTTACTTGTCATATCATCCTCATCTTCATTGGGCTGTGGATGAATAGTCGCTTATTGTTCACTAGTTGAACAGTTTGCAACATACGCGTAAGAAATATAAAATAATTTATACAGTCAATCCTTTTGATGAAGAAAATTAAGGTGTCACTTTTAAGGCAGAACATTTGCTGTACATTTCAGTGGAGTTGGCATTCTGATGTGCAACAGTGTATTCGACTCGGTGAAAAAGATAGTGAGAAATCTGTTCATTCTTCATTTTCTTAAGTAACCTTGGCGTATACTGCTTGTTATTCTTGAGTACGGTTATAAAATTTGTCAGGCCGCGTATAAATTTCTCTTGTCAGGCCGCGTACAACTATTACGGTAATGCAATCCAGTTTATGTAAAAGTTATGTAATTTTATTGTACACGATTACAAACAAAATTTAAAATTTTAATCTGAATTCAGTTTTGTTTTCACATCAAATCAAAACTAAACTTTATTTATTATTAGAAATGTATAACGTTTTATACCTATGTAAATATATAATTGGTGAATTAATTGTATTCAACGTACATACTGTGCATACATACAGCTGATACAGGAGAAAGGTTAACTACTTTGGAAAGCGGAATTTCTAACATTTCTATATATTTCCTTATATAATTTAACATTTTATCTCCAAATTTTAAATTTACGAAACTGAATAACATTTATTTGCAACGTAAAAATAATTTGGTACAGTATCTATCGCAGCTAATATTTTATAGTTATTAAAGTATATTTATTATGTATTGAACATATCGCTTTATTGCTTTAAATTTATCTCATTGTTATATTAAGTATCGAATTAGAAATGTCCGGAATGCATTCATAGAAGTCAAACAAAATTTTCGTAAAAACACAAACATTGAAGTCAGTTTATTTATTAAGATTTGTTAAATATTAATGTACGATCGGTAATACTGTATAGTGTTAACATTGGGGGTTTACAGTGCCTGTAATGAATAAGTTATAGGCTTTTGAGATATGGACATTACCGCAGATTCAAATAAAATCTCGTGGACGGCAAGAGTAACAAACGTGAAAGTAAGAAAAAGGTGGGTCAGGTATGATGCTGTTAACACACCGGGTTGATCTAGCGGTGAACGCGTCTTCCGAAATCAGCTTATTTGGGAGTCGATAGTTCCAGCGTTCAAGTCCTAGTAAAGTCAGTTATTTTTGCACGGATTGAATACTAGATAGTGTATACCGGTGTTCTGTAGTGGTTGGGTTTCAATTAACCACACATTTCAGAACGGTCGAACTGAGACTGTACAAGACTACACTCATATATATCATCCTCATTCATCCTCTGAAGTATTATCTAAAAAGGTAATTACCGGAGGCTAAACAGGAAAAAAAAAGAAAGAATAAGCCTTTTCTTTCTTTTTCCTGAATCTGATATTTTCAACTGCATCTTAGTTGTAAATTCCGTAGTTGCCGATTACAGAACATTGAGGAGCGGCGAAGCCTTGAAAAAGGGATTTATCTTATTTTTACAGTATAAGACAGTGGACTGGATTACGTATCGTTGAAGATTTGATACATGCAGCAGGAGATCGGCTGAAAATGAGCATGTGGTAGGAAAAATGCATTAGTAGATTCGCATACGAGGAAAAAGAAAAAGGAGAAGGAGAGGAAGAAGAATACATTAAAGTAAAAAATACAGAAATTATTTTTTATCTTCACTTTATATAAACAAATGATTTATATTTCGTACCATTATTAACAACATTTATATTACTTAAAACAGTTTATGTTTATTTATAAACGTTTTACAGTGCAGTGATGATTAGTCGAAAGGCTTTATAAAAGTTATAAAAAAAATTAATAATTTAACTTATAATAAATTTTAAAACGATACTTAAACAGCAGTTAATAAACCTAATTATAATTAGCAATTATAAAAATTATAAAAATGATATTACAATTGATAATAAATCGGCGTACACTATTGATAAGCAAATAAACAATAAATTAACCTAATTAATAAGACGCGTGTAAAATTCTCATAATTTTAATAGACGATATTAATTAAATCATTTATATATATAATATTTAAATGTAGCGCAAAAAAGCACAAAAGATGTTATTAACAGTAAAATTATATTAAAGCTTTACAATTTAGAATAAAGAAAATCAATGATCAGGTTTTCTACATTTTCCTATCTAATTAAGTTCTTATTCATTTTCCTTTGATTATAAATCACTTCTTTGAAGTTATGTAATATAGAGCAACCATTATTTTTTTTGACCCCATTCCCATCAACTTTTAATACGGAGAGTATTTTAAGGTAATAAAAAAACATTTTCAGAAATGTTTTACTCAATAAATACTGCAACGACGTAAATAAATCCTGCCATACCGATCTAAAACTAGGCATATTTAGTTCTTAAATTTCGAAGAGTAGTTTTAAAAAGGATAAAAGGAGCATCTAGGATGTTCCTTCTTCTTTGAAAACTCAGGTGTAACTTTAAGAATAATAAAATTATTCGCATTTCGGAAATTTTGTATGCCTTTTTAAGTTAGATTTGTTCTCATTCATCGACTAATTGAGCGAGGTATATCTGTCACGAAACTTATTTTACAAATTTTCACGTTATCAGTACGAGAAAGGAACTTTAAAAAAAAATTGAATCTAACTCTGCTGCTTCAAAACACTGAATGAAATCTGTTAATCAAGGGCACCCAAATAGTATTTTTGTTCGTAGATGGAGGAAGTTTATTATGTCTTGTGACATAATCTTTATATTTACTTATAATTTCTTTTATATTAATTGAAAAATAATGTATTAAATAAAAGTAAAAAGAGAATGGTTTTATAAATATTTTTTTTTTTATTATTAATTTATGATACATTACTGTAAACAGTTGGGTTGTAGAGTAATTAAATATAAAGGAAGATTATTTGTTTGATGGAATAAAAAATTAGTTTTTGATATATATATATTTTCCAATATTAAAAATAAATTATCTTAAAGTTGATAATATCCCATCGTTGTAATTAATGGTATTACGTTCGTCTTTCCTCGTAGTTCTTTATTACTCCCTCACTTCAATTTATTTAGCTTCCTCTTTTGTGCGTACGAGCATATTAGGTATATAAATATATATACATCATACTACATAACCAGAAATTCCGACATTGTTGTTCAGTACGGTATTGTTTGTTGAATTACAATCCGTCATAACTCGTATGCTGCGGTATATATTCGCTAACTAACTAACATAACCTTATCTCGGTGTACTATCTCTCACTCGATTCGCGCGAGTCATTGTAAATAGCTTGCCGCATTGTCTTTTGTCTTTGCAGTACACAGCCTATTTTATACAAAACAAAACCGAACATGAACAGAATTATTCTAAACTACAAACAATAAACGGATTTACTGTACACGATACCTATGCTACGATAGAGGTTCGTTAGATTTGTATTTAATCTAGATACTGCGTTGTTTTAATTAAAAAGTAACATTAATCCGATTTGAACTGTTTCCGTTGAGATTAAATTATCAGATGAAAATTGTTATTGTTATTCAAATAATTATGGAGAGACGGAGAGAGTGCGAGAGAGATAAAGGAACTTAGAGATATATGACTTCAACGATAGGTCTGAAATAATTATTACGTTTAAACACTTCTATTTTTTACCGTTACCACTAAGATATTATTTTATCGCCTAACAGTCTAATGTGAAGTGCCAGTAAGGAGACTAATCATTTTGACCAAAGATGTTTTTGAATCGTATTCTCGCAACCGGTCAGATCGACAGATGCTATTCTGACCGATACCTTGAGCCGAGCTGAACGATCATTTTTCTTGTTAAATTAGGTATATGTATAAAGATGTTCCAGGCTAGGATAAGTGCTCGCAGCCATTTTTCTGTTCTTCCTAACCTACTTGATAAACGATTTCCGGAGTGATAGGCAGTGTTATCTGTAATCGTAAAACTTATTCACTTTACAGTGAATGTATAAACGATCACAGCATTATTCGGAATTTCGTTAGATCACACATCATCCGAGCACCGAAATAGCTCCTAAAGGATGGACTAAAGTATAATTGTACTGGAAAAATGATGCAAATAAGAAAAATTCCCGGTGGACACCGTCCTCATTGTATTTCAAAAGTATATAAGATACGCGAGTTTTTATGTATTTGCAATTGCCAACTGGCACCTACTGCATGGAACGGAGAGAATTACATGATTTGTTAATCAACCGATTTATTTTGAAATTTTATGTATTTACAGAATAGTTCTTTTGTTTCCATAATTTGTAAAGGAACACGAATTATACCTTTTTACAGTAGTTATTAATGCGTGTATTTGGGTTGCTTAATTAGTAGTACTATATCGGTTATATTACATTCATTTCTTATTTATGAGTGTGTATTTTTTTATAATTCGGAATCCCCTTCGCACGATAACTTACTCAGTTGTTTATTAATTTAAATCTAATACCTGTATTTTTTTATAATAAAAATTGAATTATCCCAATGCAGCTTTTACCTCAACTCTAGCCAACAACCAGTTTGATTATGTCCTTGAAATTTGTTTATTTAATGTTTAATATTATTTTTGTACGATTTTATTTTTGATGATAAAGCAAATAAAATTTTATTATTACCTTTGATGCTAAACTGATGATCAAGAACGTAGATAACATTGCAACTGAAGCGTGAAGGATCTAGGCTACTACATTTTCAGTGTGCAAATGCCATCTTCCAGTTGTAACAGACGATTTTAAGACCGGTTCTGGAGTATTGTATTGTAGTGTGGTATTGTAGTAGAAACTTCAGGAAGAAATTAAAAGGCATATTTTTTACTTAGCCAGTAAATCAATGGTTGTAATATGTATACATATATATTGGAGAAGTTTCTCACTTTGACACCGGAAGTTATATTTAGATTACAGATTTTAATCTGTTATTAATTTTTATTTCTTACAATTAATTTGTTTTTGACTCCCTTTATCACCCTGTTAGACAAGTGCAATATACTAAGGATTGCTAATTATTTCTGTTTTATTTCACTTGTTTCTTTTATTAGATAATTCTACATCTATCATCTAACTTCCCTGTTAATAAGATAAATGCTCTTCATGGAGGTTGGAATGGCTATAAGGGGATATGTGGAGACCATCCTAAAAAAAAAATATTATTATTAAGATATACAAGGATCGGAACACAACTTCTATTTTCCATGCATTCAATAATTTTTTAATATCCGACTTGATAAATATATAACCACCGTTTCAAAAGAACTCCAGCAGCAAGGGATAAAATTCCGGACTCAGGGGTATATAGAGAATAACGCATTTCCTGATACGATTGCTTTCCAGATCTGTGTACTTGATGACATCCCGGAAAGGTAATGAATGAGAAAAGGAAGTGGCATCTAAGGTAGAAACCGGTTTTTGCGTCTTTTTAGCTCTACGAGTTAATTGATTAAACAGCACTTTTCAGAGCCAGGTTATTAAGATGGATCGTCACCTCCTCATTCTCCAAGATTCGACTTATTAAGCGACACCAATATTCAAGATTCTGAGTTTTGATTTTTTTTCAATTTTTAACATTTCATAATTTTTATGGTAAAAATGCCATTTGGTCAAGAGAGTCAAATCGGATCCAAATTTTTTTACCGAGCGTTTTGATCTTTTTCACAATTATTTTAAAACATAATGGCGTATTTCAGACTTCAGAATTGGTCCGAGATCACTGATACTGATCGGTTAAGAACGACTTGGGAACAGTTCAATTCATTTTCATCAAATTTTAAGATGCATATCTAAATTTCAATGAAACTGTTATAGTAGTTTGGGGATTTTTGACCCTTAAAATTTTATACAAGTCATTTTCAACTCTATGTAAAAAATGAAACCAAATACATTCTGTAAATTATTGTTCTCTAAATATTTAATTCAGTCATTTACCTACTTTAAGAAGTTTCTTTTATATTTCAAAAAAAGACATTTTTTCTACATACAACTCTACTCCTAAACAAATTTATGATGAGCTAATGTTTTTGCAAATCATTTATATGCAAGATCTCAATAAAAGAGGCGATGAACAAAAACTTATTTTTAAATAGTATTCTTAATAGTATTTCGTATGTTACTGAATTCTTCCTGTAAAATTCATTGAAAAAAAATATATTTCGTATTAAAATGGATCCCTATAGAAAAAATGGAATCGACCAAGTAACCCAAATCTTTACTCGATTTATTTTCAGTCGAAAACACGCGGGACTTTGATCGTACTTGACCGGTCCGTCGAAAGAGATTTCAGAGTAAGTTATTCTATTACTTGGAAATAATTGGGCTCCTTCGACATGTAAAGTTTTTATATTATAGCGTGTCTTTGGAATTTTTGTATACATTTTATATTTTCATTTAGCAATGTAACTTATAAATATGGAAAATCAGATTGAAATCATTTTAACTTATGGCATCTTCTACAAGCTGACGCCGATTTTGTCACCTTTGCTAACTTCAGATTGCATGAAAGTTCGTTTATACTCTCTTGGACCAGTATTTTTCGTTTCTTAAACTTCAGGTCGCTCCAGTTCCATTTAAAATCTCCAGGATGCTGAGCAACGTAAATTACCTAGTAAAAGGTATTTTATCCGTGAGTACATTTCTAATATAGAGCCTCAGTCTTTTTGAAGTTAAAAAAGGTACTGAAGTGGTGTTAGTGGGAGAACTCTTCTAATCCGATTATGTATGGAATTATTATATATTATTACGTATTTATCCTTGACACATTGTGTCAAGCTTAAATTTCATTCGATCATTTTTCTTGTTCATAGTTTCATTTCTACTTCACCATTATATGAGATTCAAAATATTCAAATGAAAAGATAAAAGTGAAAATTAGTAATTCATTAAAAAACTCTTAGCATAGTTGGATAAAGTTATATTTTTTAGATTTTAATTAACTACTTTTATAAAAATTTATTTTTTAGTAAATTACAACAGCGATTCCTTTTCCTCATTTTAGAGGAAGTACTTGGCAAACTAAGGATGTACGGAATCAACGGTAATGCTTTTCGTTTCGAACATTATTGTTAGAGTTTTCACTTCTTTATATATATATATATATATATATATATATATATAAAAGAAGTAAAAGAAGGAGTATTATTTAATTCAGCTTATAAATTACGAGTGAAATATGCAGATTATTAGAGATCATTGTTCATTATTTTTAAAATGCATATTTAATTTTGTATTAAATCAACCCTTTTCCTAAAATTATATGTAATCTTTATATAATATTAATTCCATGTTATTTATTTAACGACATAAAAAGTGAACTTAATTTTTTCTAACGATAATCTATTTTCAAGGTCATCTTGTAAATGAAATTATATTAAAAGAACGCTGGTTGCCGGAATAATGTTCAGATTCTACTTTTGCAGGAACTTTCAGCTGATAGATTGTCACGGGATTAACTAGTGTGGCTTCACCGATGTTCCTTTTAAGAGGATTAACTTTGTTCACGTGGGATTTTATATTGTTTTTTGTATGTACGTTAATAAAACAGATCTTATGGTGGCATCGTTTACGCGCCTTACACATTATTGAAACTAAAAAAAAAAATGGTAAAAAATTAGGGAATAATAAAAATTTATGTCATTCATCCCTAAGATTATTTAATTCTGATTAGATAATAAATTACAATTTATTTATTCCTTACTATTATTATTTTCTTCATTATTATCTAGTCTGATATATTTTTTCAATCCGGTTGTCTCAAATGAAACTATGCAGTGAAACAGAAGCATCCGACTGTCAATCAATAAAACACAATTTAACTTTTTTTTTGAAGTTGGCAGCTGTAAAACTTAACAGCTGACCTTGTTCCTAGTTGAATTTCATATTCCATTGTTAAGAATAATTTTTATTGCCGTAACCGTTGAATCTTTTTTTTCTAGGATGTAACAATAGTTTTAATCTTGAGCTTTGTTTTTTTTTTTTTTTTTGGTTAAAAATATGTAGTGGTGAGTACAGAGAACACGTGAAGGAAATATTTCATCTATATTTTCAGTTGTCGGATGTTCTTCATCAGAATGTTAAGCGAAACTTGATAAAAAAATTCCGAAAAGCTTGATCTTTCAAAGACGTGCCCGAATCCGAAAATATATTTAATCTTTTAATCTGAAAGAGGAAACGTCGGATGATATCTCTGATTACATAGTTCAGATGTCAAACAAAAAATTATTAGACATTTGTGCACAAGCAGACATCTGAAGGAGTACTAAACAGACCACCGACTAAACATTTAAAACCGTATAACATAACTGGATACACGATACTGGTTTACTTAATCGTATTAAATATTGTGAGTATAAAATTTATAAATGGAAAAGTATTCATTTGCGATGCAAAATGTTTTCAGATGAAACGTGCTGTCGTTTATCGGACTCATTTCAACAGGTGGAACAGTCACATGTAGTTTGTGAATAATCCTCTTGAGATCTTGAATGAAAATTATTTGATGAAACGATTGGAATTTGGTGTGCTATATCGTGTAAGAAGATAATTTCGGTTTTACAGAACACAGTAAACTTAGAACGTTATCTCAATGAAATCATTTATCCTTTTATCGGCCAGTTAAATGAGGAAGAAAATTCTGGAGCGTATTCCAAGACGTTCCAACGGCCAATGTTCCGCTAAATTTTCTGCGAGAACGTTTTTGGAAACTGGCTCATTCAAAGCGCATTTTACCGCCGAAATGCCCAGATCTTAAACCTACTAAGTTTATTTATGGGGAGCAATGAAAGGATCTGTTTATAGGAACAATCCTTTTACCCTGAAAAACTGAAAAAAAAACCATAACTGAATATATGAATATGACCACTTATTTGATGCTTCAGCGTGTATTTACAAACATGTTCAGGGATTTCTGAAGGCAAATGGTGGGCATACTGAGCAACTCCTGAAAAATAAGGATTCTTAGTAGTAAGTATTATTCCTGCTTCTATCATTTTATTTTAAAATATTAAATAAAATATTTATAAACATCGGTGTACAGATTCACTTGGGACACCCGATATTTAATAATACTGATTGCTGAAAAAATAACTATTCCCTGAACGTACCGGGTCTGTTTTAAGTTACCTTGAATGTACCATTAGATCATTACAGCTGAAACTAGGGTAATTCAGTGATGATATCCTATTTTTCACTATAATTTGACGAGCATTATGTACTTTTTACAGTTTATTGAGTGTTTATAGGGAGATTTGAATAGCAACACTTTTCTTTTAATGTTCTTTCCTAATTTTACTTTTCTTTTCTCTTCCTTTAAAATTTCTAATATAGTTTCTCGTTTTTTCTTCTATTCCGTTCTTTTTCCTTTTCTTTTCAAAATAGTTTGTTCTCTCCTTTTTCTGTTAACATATTTTTCGTACGTTTTTTTCGAATAAATATTTTCATTTTATCATTTTTCTTAATCACCTTCTTTTCTTCTTTTCGATTCCTTTTTGTCACCTCCTTCTTTTTGTTCAGTATCATTATTTTTCTTTTTTATATTTTCCTGTGGCTACTTCTAATATTAATCAATTGTTTTTATATTTCATATTTGATAAAAAAAAGGCTTCTTTGTATTTATAGCTGTTTTGTGGTGGAACTACGTTACAATTAATATTTGACATAAGTTGTGGAATTACAAAATTAAACGACAAATATTTTTAATTCATCACATGCAAAGACAGATCGGTCTTTTTCTCTATTTGACGTGGTAACATTTATTATTTACTCATAACTTACCACCCTTCTATATCTGTTTGCTTCTTCTCGAGTTCATGCCAGAAAAATACTATTAAAGAGTTACGTGTTTCCTTTTCTGGTCATATTACAGTTTCAATTTTTTAAGTTTAAACTTGTTTTCTCATTTACCCATTTTCTCATTAATTTTACTTTCAATTTTGGAGCTCATTGCTGCTGCAGCAGCACAGCTAGGAGGGAAAGTACAACGATCGGCCAAAATGTTTGGTATACGGGTTTTTGCTAATATCGACCTTTAAATGTCTCCTTAGTAAAAAAAAAATATATATAGAAATTACTGTGATTGTTGTTTTACGAATACTCCTGTATTCGTAAATTTGCAAAAAATTATTGAATTTCTCTCAAATTTGAGAAAAATTAATAAATTTTTCAGAAATTTGAGAAAAATTAATTAATTTCTCACAAATTTAAGATAAATTAAAGAATTTCTCGCAAATTGGAAAAAAATTATTGAATTTCGCACAAATTTGAGAAAAATTAATGAATTTCTCACAAATTTGAGAATTAATAAAGAATTTCTCGCAAGTTTGAGAAAAATTAATGAATTTCTCACAAATTTGAGAAAAATTAAAAACTTTTCGCAAATTTCCGAAAAAGTAAAGAATTTCTCCTAAATTTGAGAAAAATAATGAATTTCTCGCTAATTTGAGAAAAAGTAAAGAATTTTTCGCAAATTAGAGAAAAAGTAAAGAATTTCTCCCAAATTTGAGAAAAATAATGAATTTCTCGCTAATTTGAGAAAAATTAATTAATTTCTCACAAATTTGAGAAAAATTAATGAATTTCTCACAAATTTGAGAAAAATTAAAAAATTTTCGCAAATTTCCGAAAAAGTAAACAAATTCTCGCAAATTAGAGAAAAAGTAAAGAATTTCTCCCAAATTTGAGAAAATTAAAGAATTTCTCGAAAATTTTAGAAAAAATTAAAGAATTTCTCCCTAATTTGCGAAAAAGTTAATCTGATAAATAAACATTTAAGCTCCCAAAAAAGGAGCCGATTACGATCCTTATTTAAAATATAAATATTTGTTAACATTATTTTAAATTTTAATTTTCAAAATCGAAAATCTAATTGTGTATTTTGTATTAATGTAGGGGATATGAGAAATTAAAAAAAAATTGGTTTGATACCAGACTTAATCATTAAAAATAGTTTTTGGAATTATTTATAATTTCTGATTCTTTATGTGTTTTTCAAGTTGTGGCTGTTATTAAAAATCTTATGAAGTAACTGTCAAAATGGATTCACAATCTTTTACTAAGATTTTTTCTCAATAATATTTTTAATCCTGCATATCTTTAAGGTAAAATATCATTGATTCAGGGAGTCAAACGTTTTTATTGAAAATTTTTATCTTTTTTTGCAGTTGGATTCTAAACATTCTAAATATTGTATTTTTAAGTTATTAATATTTAAAAATCCTGTCGTGTATTTAAAATAACAAAACGTATTTGAAAATATACTTGTGGTGTATTTAAAATAAGGATAAAACCAGGAAATTTATAAAACTGTTTACGTCCTTTTTATTGATTTTTATGATGTCCCGAATGTTTTCTATTTATCTAATGCCATTTTATTAATTCAGGACCCTCAACTAGCTATAAATCTTGTTCGTGTTAGTAGTGCCACGGCCGATAGCTTGTTACATTCGTGAACTACCGGTCATAAAAATTTGTTGTTAATTGGTGGCCGATAATATTATATTAACCGGGGA
The DNA here is from genome assembly GCF_047948215.1 of Lycorma delicatula. Lineage (NCBI taxonomy): Eukaryota > Metazoa > Arthropoda > Insecta > Hemiptera > Fulgoridae > Lycorma > Lycorma delicatula. The sequence goes on along the minus strand of NC_134458.1, from coordinate 160,941,818 downwards.
TAGTATTCAGGAGCTGTAAGGGTTAAAATATGAGTGTTAGGCCGGGCTAGAAACTATCAACATGCTGTACCCGAAGACAGAACTCTTAATTATCCGTCAAATCCAACACAGTTTAAGAAGTCCTCTTGCCATCTCTTTGGGATACATCTCGTTTTTTATTTCAGGTCAGACTGTCCTCGTTATTAATTTTTTGGATGTCTCATTATGTCTCACAAAGGGGCGAGATATAATTATCTGTTTTTACAAGCAGATAATTAGTTCTATGAACGGTTTTTCTTCTCAAAATTTCGAAAGTTTACGAAATAAAACATAACAGCAAAAATAGTAATCAACCCAAAAATAAAATCTTTTTTATCCAGTTAAAAAACGAAAAAAATTATGAATTTTAATAAATACATAATTTTTATTTATTTTTTTATGAATATTTAGTGAAAAAATATTTTTTTCATTTCAAAAACGATTTGAAAGTAAAAGGTATGAAAAAAAAAACAATGTTAGCTTGATTGCAAATTATAGTAATAAGAATCCGGGTAGTCTCTGTACAAGAAAGAAGTATTTTAGACCTGAAAAGTACCTGTTATAAAATATAAGAAAATTTCTCAAAAAGAAGTGTTATAATAGAGATTAAAACATTTTTTTTTTTTTTTATAAAAGTTAGAATATTTAATGATATGCTTGGGTGATTTCTCAAAAGATACTGTTCATTCGGTGTTCGTATTGATTGAAAATCTAGTCGATATAATACTCATATTATCAAATTTGAAAGTAAAGTAAAAAGCAATTCGTTTTTCTTTAATCGACTTCAATGAAACGAAAAAATTCTCAATTCAACCTAAACGAACTTATTTATTCTTTTTAAGTTTAACTTTACTTCGCTACGCTAGTCAAAGTATATTAAATTAGCTTTTTTTTATAGAAAATTCATTTATGTTAATAGTTTAGAATTACCTGCCTAGTGCTGTGAAGTACTGAACACATTATCTTTTACATTTTAACCGAAATCGGTTCCTTATCCATTATATCAAACTTTTGTATTTATTATATCTTATTGATGAACAGTATTCAGCTAATTGTGTCACTGATAACGTATTACAATTTTTTTTTCCTAATAAAAAAGCGGTGTACTGCTAAGGAGAAATTACACGTTTTTTAACCTGGTTAATTACATTTTTATGTTATGCAAATATAATACTGTAATTTTATCGTACAAATTCATATTTAATTTGTTTGAAAAATTCAGTTTTATATTACGTTGGATTTGTTATTAAAAAAAATACGTCAGATCTACCTATAAAAAAGATGAAACTTCATTTCCATGAAATTTAAATCAGTGACAACTTAAAAACGGTTTTATAGATTTTTATAAATGAAATACGAAATCAAAATTAAGTCTATTGAATATAAATTTTATTTATATACATATTTTTGAAAATAAATTGAAGAATTTTTCATACAGTAATCACCATATATGTATTAATTTACACATAAAACCTTCCATACAGTTCAGTAAATAAATTGGTAAATTAATAATTCATCGTTCCAACAGCTCTTGAGTTTTAATCAAACTTCATTAATAATAATTTATGTATATATTTGTATACAGCCTACATGGCATATACGGCAACATTAAACATAAATGTCATGTATGAGCCACTATTGTACCGGATTCTTCAATCATTCCTTGTTACCGAACTCTGCCACGTAAAAACTCCTTAAGAGGTCCAAACAAAATAAAATATGATTATGCGAGATCAGGACTGTAAGGGGTTATAGCAACACCTCCCGACCCGACTTTTAAATAAATTCCAGTGTCTTTTGAGTCGATGGGGTGGGCATTATCACGCAGAAGAATTACGCCTTTTGATATAGAATCAGAAAGTATTCTCCTTACAGCTGGTTTAATTTTATTTTCTAGCATGTCTCAATAGAGAACTCAAACTCGCTGTTGATTATACGTTGACCTTCCAAATAACTGTAATAAATTGGATCTGTATTTCAAGGAGTCCCCGAACTCCTTTCGATTTACCGATTGCAATCGTGAGTTTTGAGTTGTTTCCTGGCGGACAAACCGGGATATTTCCATTACATGCTCTGATTTTAGGATTCCAGCTCAAAATGACGAATTCAAGTTTCATCACTGGTTATTATGCAATGTAAAAAAAATTCTTTCCGCTAAAAGCCGTCGTCTGAATTCCGTACAATTGTGAATTTGGTGTTTTTCGTGATTTTGTGACCGTCTCGGAACCACCTCGAAAACAGTTTGCAATAATTCAGCTTATGGTTAATGGAATGGACAGTGCCGATACTCTCACTACAAATTTCAGCCATTGCTGAAATTTTTATTTGTCTCTCCTTACGAATAAGATCATTAATGCGATTTTGCTAAGCATAAGTCAAAACATTCAGCGTTCTTCCATTACAATGTAAATCGTTACATCTGTTTTGACCAATTTAAACTGTTTGATCTTCTCATAATAATAATTATGTGTGTGCCTAAGACCGTGCGGCAGAAGTGAAAATTTGTATGGTATCGCAATTGTTTCGAATTAATATATATTACAAGTAGAAGAATGTTTACATTCAGTAGCCACATTAACCTTTGACCCCTAGAACCAATTTGATGCACAATTTGAACGTGTGTTTTCCACGATTATCCCCCGTTTGTAGTTAAATTTTCACGCTGAAAGAGTGAATTTACTGCAAAAATGTAGTAAATGTAGTAGGGGTTTGAGATGCCCCCAAAATTACAGAAAAGAAATTTGGCTATTGAACTTCCACGTCTCTTTTCACGGATTTATTCGAATACATTAAAGAAAGACTACTTTCAATGATGAATGTAAGTACAGTAACAATGTGAGTAATGTCAGTACAGTAGATACTGGAAAATTCATAGTAAAACATATGTTTTAATTGCAAACAGCATGATTAATTTTAAATTTATAATGACGATGTAGGTCATCATTACTTTCAACGATATGTGGGTATATCATTGATCATTATTTAATGTATGCAATGATCATTATTTACGATTTAAACTTAAAAATTATTGTTGGTTTTTATAATCTAACTGCTACTCAGTTAATGCTGTAAATTTATAATGATGATTTATAATGAACGGGTGCTTTGCGATCACCCGGAACGGTAGGTCCTAGTCCCATGCGTCTAACAGCCACCGTTCTTGAGATACTAGCGCGAGCAAAATTCACCACGACAGAATTGCAGAACCAAAATATTTCATATTAAGTAATTTTTTAACAGTAAACAGCAATCTTTACTGACAATGTTTTCAAGGTTAATGATTTTTTAATGCGTATAAATTAGGTATTGAAAATCTTCATTTACACTGAATTTAAACAATTATTTTTTTTTTATTATTATGAGCGAAAGAGAGGGAGAATTATTGAATTATAGAATCACCGGCAGTTTTTTTCTCTCACTTCCCATCTTCTGCTACTACATATTATACTATATACTCATATATGCGTATATATATTCTAGCTCTATGCTTTTTTCTCTTTCATATATATATATATGCTTAGCGTCTTGCGTTACGTTACAAATTTTGATTACGAGTCAGCGATTTTTTTCCCATGTTCCCATGTAATTCGTATATACAAAAATTCTGATACAACGCGCCTAAAGAAGTTTTCACTTCAAAAATACATGTTAAATATATGTAATAGATGATAGATTACAATAATAGATAAAGAATGTTTAAGCGTTCCATATAATAAGCAAAAATATTTTAATTTTTTACAAAAATCTTACCGGCCTGACTTCATTTATTAAACGACGAATAATCATAAGAATTGTATTATTTCTGTAAATGTGATATGTATTACACATAAATGAAATCGGGCCGGTAAAAGTTTTGTAATTGTATTTCAAATTGAATTTTTTTGATAGTCGTATCATTCACTTCACACCATATTTTTCCTTTTTTAATAAAACTAGTATAATGACCTTTTCGAATCAAAAATCCGTGATGTAATATTGCACTTATTACTTTGTAAGTGTAACTCTCGATTTTTATCGTTAAATTCGATTGGTAAAATCTTTCATATATATATATATATATATGCTTAGCGTCTTGCGTTGCATTACAGATTTTGAATGCGAATCAGCGATTTTTTATTCACAACGCGCCTAAAGAAGTTTTCACTTCTCTGCATGGTTCTGCAGAGTTAATAAATCTGCATGGTTAATAAATATTTTTTCAGTGCTATTTTAAAATCTGCGAGTTAATATGTTACACTAAAAAATAAAATTTCTTCAACGGTAAAAGTTTAAAGCGGAGCGAACATTTAGAAACAAAACAAGTTGTAATAATACAAATTCTTTTGAACAGTTGATATTTTGTAAGTCAGAGGTGCTAATTAGACGTTCTAGTCAGACAGTTTTACTTTATTCTAATAGATTTTCCGCTGTTTCTATTTGTCTATTCATCGTTGTGTATATACAGAATGTCCTTAAAAGGTAAGGCCAAACTCTAGGAAGTGATTCTACTTACATACTGAAGAAAAATGTCCAATAAACATAAGTCAGAAAACGCATATTTTTCTGACTGTCCGCCATTTTTTTTTTTTAAGAAAAAAATTATTTCTCAAGAATGGTTGGAGATAACGCAATAAAATTTTGTAATTTATTTTAAACTAATATTTTTTAATAGGAAAAAAAATAACGATACTCTTCGTTGACAAATTTCAAAATGGCAGTCGTTTAAATTTTTCAAACTTAAATATCTTAGGAAATATTAGATTTATCAAATTGTGCTGTATTATAAAAATAATGAAACATGTTTTTGTGAACAAAACACACCTTAGTCGTAAAAATCCAACGATAAACAACAGCGTTTAGGCAAAACGTAGCCTAAACCGATGTGGCGGCCATCTTGTTTTTTTTATTATCGTGACCCACTTGAAAACCAAATCAAATTTTCTGAATAAAATTGCTAAAATTAGCAATTTTAATCAGGTAACACGATTATAAATCACGTTAATAATTTGTATTAACTATTTAATTAATTATAAGTAACATGGAGGAGAATACTGGAGAGTAGAATATAAATGTTTATGAGAATAAGGAGATTTTTTTGTTTTGTTTATGTTAATTAATCAGGAGTTACGAGTTTGGTTTTATGTTTTATTTTTCAATGGGAATTATTTTTGCTTTTTGTTTTAACTTCGTATTTACTATTTATATGGAAATCCCTGACAAACTGCTGTGTCAGTTAAGGGGATCCTAGAAAAATGTAAATTGAATGAAATAAATATTAAAAAAAGTTATTTATTACAATAGCAATGAAACAAAGAGATACATGATATTAAGATTAAATTTTAGTTAAAGATGTTCCTTTTAATGTAATGAATTGTTCTAGAATACTTAAAAAACGGACGCGTGTAGAATGGTCTCCTAAAGTTTATTGGCTAAGTTTAACTTGAAAAATTAAGTTGTTCAAGTATACTGACTGTTTGTTTATTTTAAAACAAATACAAAGAGAATGACCGCCGTGGGAGCAATAAACATACAACCAGTGTGCTTCACAGCAATTATTTACAACCAAACCCTATGAGAAATACCTTTAAAGCTATAATTTTATTGTTTTAAAAACATAACATTTATTTATAAATGTAATACGGAAAAGGTAAATTTTTTTTTTCTATTTTTTTTTTTTTTAGATAAAAGATTCGTTTTATTACTTTTATTTCTGAATAAAAATAGTGGTCAACATCCACTGTAAAAATTAGTTAAAACGCAATAAATGTTATTTTTTCGCAATAAATGTTTTTTTTTTCTTTTTGTACTAAAGTACTACCGATTGTAATTTTTGTTGGAATCGTAATTATTGTAACAAGATGGATTAAAATGATACTAAAATTTAGCCTTTACTTTTGTAACGAATAAATTAGTATATACATTCGTAATTTATTAAACTGTAATTAATTTGATTAATTATCCAACTGTAAATAATTTAGTTTTCTTTAATTTAATTAAATTAAAAATATACATATAAATCAAAGACCTCATTTTATTATTAATAGACTGCGTAAGGAATTGCACAATCCGCATTAATTCTGAATATTTATAACTCCAGATCGGTGTTACGATATTTATAAAGTAAATAATTAGTCAATCGTCACAATCGAGCGAATGACATCCGTGTATCTAAAAGAAAATACAGTTCCAAGTTAAAACCAAAAATATTTGAAAGGTTAAAAGTTGGAAATTAAATAAGGTTGGTAATAAATTTAAAGGAAATTTAAATAATTTATATTCTAAATTGTAGGGTTCCATAACATTATTATATTGACAAATAGTTACGATTACTAAACATTAATATACAGAGTGTTTGTAAAATGGTGTGCTGGCTATACTTTTTCGGATTCTATTTATAAAACTAAACAAAAAAATATCGTTAGGAAAACTGGCACTCTTCTTCGTTTTCCTCCTGTCCGCCATTTTGTTATTTTTATATAATAATTTATATCTCAAGTTCGGATAGACAATTAATATTTTGTAATCGTCTCGCTAATAAAATGTTTAAATTAGCAAAAAATCAGGACTTAAATACCTTCGAAAAATACAAAATGGCGGCCATGTTTTTTTTTCAATCCGTTATATCTCCATAAATATTAGTTTTATCAAAAGTTATGTTATTTGATAAAATATTAAGCCTTTTATTTTGATTACCAAACCTCTTACCAAATATTAATGTGATTAGTCTATCCAAACTTGAGATATAAATTTTTACATAAAAATAATAAAATGGCGGACAGTGGGAGAACGAAGGAGAGATTGCCATTTTTCCTAAAGATATGTTTTGTTTAGTTTTGCAAGTAAAATCCGAAAAAGAATAGCCAACCCACCATTTTAGAAACACTCTGTATACATAATGTCCATACAGCAGTTTATATAGATATAGATCTGGAAATGCTTTGTCTTCAAGTTACTGCTAGTGAAAGATTTCACCCAAATTTCAAGGTCAAATAATATTGTAATAAACTCTACGGGTAGAAACTATTAAACAAAATTAGTAGTTTCATACGTTCCGGGCGATGATAACACGTAAGCTTTTTTTACCCTAAAAAAAAAGAAAGTTTCATATGTAATGAAAAATTGGAAAAAAGTTGTCCTGAAATTGTACGCTAAAAATGTTATTCCTTATACCCGTGCACAAGATTATGAGACGAATTAATTACAAAAAAAAAAGAAAAAAACATTCCTGTAACATTTCTGGTTAAATAAAAATCATGATAAAATAAGTATATTTTAGTGTTGTTAGAAGAAGCCTAAAATAACATATAAACAATTGTTATCTTTTTAAGCGGCCTGAATGCAGAGTTAGTTTAGCTATAAAATATCTTGACTATTTTATCTCCAACTTAGATTGCCCATCGTGACTTAACGCGCGCCTGTTTCATCGAGTAGTTAAGACTGGAATTTATCTAAGAAAAGACAAGATAATATGAATTGCAAAACAAAGAAATATCCCCGCTCGGGAACAAATTTTAACGGAGGGAGTAACATTTTAATTGTCTTTAACTTTGAAAACTTCTGTAAATAGTTTTTTAATAAATTTGTAACTCTAAAAAGCTATTACATAATTGGCCTCCTATCGTTATTCATCGATAGTATCTAGTCACCGTTGTCGATAAAGTACTAAATATTTAATTACTGTTTATAACGGGCTTTTTTAAAACATATTAATTTTGTGACTCGTCTCCAGGCGATGTTAGGCTAAAACCGATTTTCTGCACTTTTGTACATATTTTAGTCCAAATATTTTTTCGTTCTAGTCTATTTCATTTAATTTGTAAAGTTTTAAAAATATTAACAAATATCGATTTAAAGATAATTCGATAAACAATGTGTGCAAATAATCTAAATTATATATTATTTGAATTACCGGAGATATTTTCAAGAAATAATTACAGTTACTAATAAAAATCAAAGATTAAACTTATATTACATATCTTATAATTTTATATAGGTAATGGTATTGACGACCTGACGTGACAAAGTAACTCCAAAAAATAGTATATTGTTTCTAAGAGTAACAAACATCCCATGGTCAGGGTTACTAAGTAGTAAGCAGAAGTGAAGAATATTTCGTTCCTCACTCCCTTCCTTTTCCTTATTGAAATGAATGTAACGTTGTTTATCAGCAATCAATACTATTGAAACGGACGGGTTATATATTCCTACAAGTGGTTGCATTTTCACTCTGATCACCTGAAAGAGTTACTGTGTTGTAAGCATCAGTACTTACAGAGAAAGGATCCTTGACTGGTATTTTTACCAAAATATTATAGCTGTAAAAAAACCACCATATATTATAGCTGTTAAAAAAACTGGAACAGGTAATGTAAATCTGTAAATTTATCTAACCCATGTGTGAGATTTGATGCGCTGTTCATACAGAAGGGAATAACTGGTGATACGAGTATATCTTCCACAATTATTTTACTTTAAAAATATAATTTAGAACCTGAGAGTCTCCTAAAGCTATTTATGAACTGAGGTATCTTTGCCGTTAGAGATAATATGGTTTTCTTCCTTCTCTTAGTTCGTAATATTAATTTATTTGCTTTTTTACAAAAGTGTTAATAAACTTTTATAATGACATGCTGTAATGGGGGAATTTGTTTAAGCCAAGTTTAACTGGTAATTTTAAATATTTTGCTTATTATTAAAATTGTTTAATTAAGAAGGAATATAAACTTCAATTTATTTATTTACAATTGACTTTATTATAATTACTTTATATATATATATATATATATATATAAAGTATATATATATACTTATATAATATATAAGTAATATATTATATTACTTATATAATATATATATAAGCTATAGTATATATATAAGTATATATATATATATATATATATATATATATATATATATATTTCTTAAGAAAAACTATTACAGTTTTACTTTTTAGTTTTCTATGTTTATTTTCTTTCTTTTTCTTTAATAATAAAATACAAAATAGTTACTTATAATTATGCAATTCAAGGTGGAACATTATGTTTGAAACAAAGCTGAACTATCCTGCTTTTGTCCGAACACTAATTAATTTTGATATATTAACCGAATCGAATTCCTTTCATTCTCTACTACAATAAAACACTTTTAAAAAATTGTTTAAAATGTTAAAAACATTTATTCTTATGCCGCCTGAAATTTTTTACTAAAATGGCTTATCAACTTATGAATTTAAAAAAAGAAATTAATTGAATTAAAAATAATTAGTTTCTATTACAAGTTTTTTGCTTTGAAAATTTCAACTGTATCTCAACTGTTAATAAGTTTATTTAAACAATTGAGGTATCATTTTATTAAAAATATAAGATTTAATATTTTATATAATATTAAATATTTTTAATATCTCAGGGCTCAGATCTGAGGCCGATTCTATAATTGGCGTTTCCTGTGGACCTCCCGACTCCCGCCGATATCACAATCGCGTCATTTCCTGATGACACGGCGATCCTGGCTGTGGATACATACCATATCGTAGCTTCTGCTAAACCGTAAACTGCATTGGATCTAATTAACCAATGGCTATCTAAACGGAAGATGAAGGTTAATCCGGATAAGCTACGCATGTTACGTTTGCGATGAGAAGGGGTGACTGCCCGCGAGTTCAACTTATGGGGTTTTTATCCCGCATACTAACAGCGTGCGATACCTAAGATTGCATCTGGATCGCCGACTGAGAGAGGATTCACGTTACGGAGAAAAGGACGCAGTTTAATACTAAGTTCAGTAAAATGTACCAAGCAGGGGGTCGCAACTATTATTATTTAACAAACAGTTGCTGTACTCAGCGATCATGAAACCTATTTGAACCTACGGAATCCAAGTATGGGGGACGACAAGTGAAAGTAACATCAAAATCGTACAATTATTCAAGAAAAAACTGTTGAAAAATATAATAGAAGAACCGTGGTTTAGAAAAACACTGAAATAACGATTATCTGGGATTGCCAACCGTTCGAGAGGAGATACGCGATTCGATGCAAGATACAAAATGAGACTGAACAATCAAGTGAATTGGCTCGCGGTTAATCTCCTCAATAACGGCGAGAGCGTTAGGCGCCTATAACGGCAACAACATTTGATCTGTTAAGTTCTCCGAAATTTCAGGTGAATCAGTTACCATAGGGCGTTCTGCATTGTCAAAATTCTTCATTTCGTTTCCCCACTTGCTTTTATCAGTTCTTTGATTTGTTTCACTGTCTTCTTGTTAGATTAGTAACCTTTTATGTATTTTTTTGGTGTTTTCTTTACTTTTTATGTTCTGAACTATGTCAATATTTCTTGGACTCATCTTTGCATGTAATTATTTATGTTTATTATCACCATATTTATGTTATCATATGTTGTCACCAAATGTTTATTATATATGTATACTGTATAAGATATGTATATACATATGCAAACATAATTTTATGTGTAATATACAGTTCGTTGAGGGATTTCAATGAAAAAATTGAAATTGTTTTGAATTGAAATCCCTTGAAAACCTTTTTGACCGTCAAACAAGTTTTAAGGTCATATGTGTGACCACATATTTCAATGTAAAATTTTTTACTCTTCATTGTTGAAACAAATTTTAAAAGATCGTCTTACCTTGGAATAAGGTCAAGGTCAAGGTCAAGTTCATGGTGAAATCCAAGGTCACCATGTTGTGTCTCCCTCCAATTAGAGTAACTTTTAGCTTTGATTTTTTTTTTGTATTGTGCGTAGTTTACGAGAAAATCGCCTGGAGGGATTAAAATGAAATATATATCTGTATTTTATAAATATATTTAATCGTATATAAGATGTACGTGTGTGGGTTATTACATTTGTGAAAAAAAATAATTGTATTATTTTATAATAATAATTAGTCAATAAAACTTTCCATATAATAATCTTTATGTTTTTGCCAATTTTCACTATCTTCAACACTGTCACTGATACTTACTAGGTTACTTTATTTTTCCGTTTTTCCTCTTCATTGACTAACGTTTTGCATAATAAATCAAAGCCACTCCGGACTCACCAGAATTTTTTTTCCACCTATATCTCTTCAGCCTAGTATTATTAGTAATAAATTATTTTTTATAAATTTGTTAACGGAATCCACCATCTAAAGATTACAAAATAAAGACAAAATTTATTTAACTACTCTTCATTTTTACGCGGGTAACATTTCTCTCTTAAATTTTAAACTAACAAAATAAATTATATAATTTACCGTACGTGTTCACAGACCAAGAATTGAAAGTCGAATATGCAAATTTTTCCCTCTGTACTGAGAATGACAAAATGAGTAAGAGTAACAAATTAGTGGGAACGGTTTCGAAATGTGTTATTATTTTACCGTAATCATAGTGTTTATTATAATAGAAATATATTCTAAATATCAATTTCTATTGTACCATCTCCTAATGCTAAATTTCATTACTTCTAAATGTATAAAAACTTAAACAATTTAAGAATATAAAATATATACAGTGTATCACCAAGTTCTCCTGGGACTTTTATTAATTTAAAAGATATTTTTATTTTACAATTACAGTGTAATTTACAGTTTTTTTAAATTTTTAACAATAAATGTAGTTTTAAAAAAATTTTCACAACACCAAAAAAAATTATATATTTTTTTTTACGTTTAATAAGTACATTTTTTGAAAATGAAGTACTGTACTGTTTGTAAATAAATTCAAATTTTCTAACTTTTCTTTGTTTTATTCAAGTTATCTACAACATTTTGTTCAGAATTTAATTCTGTACAAGTTTTTTTTTTTTAACTTTTACGTGTTTATCGCCTATTAACAAAATTATTTTACATCAAACTCAAAAAAACAGGGTTTTTTACCCCAACTTATTGACTTTCACCACATTTTTCTCAAATATGGTTCTGGGACCAATTATTTTCCGATTTTTCAGGTCAAAAGCAAAAAGATATCACTAATTTTGCCCCTTAATTAACGTGCTAATGATTTCATTACGATTTCACTGGGGTTGCTGAAATTAGAGTGAAATCTTTCACTAGCCGTAATTCACAAACGATCAAATGCTTCGTTTATACGACCTTTTTCCAATATTTTCGCTAGTGGAATAGGTAATAAAATTCCCGTGAGAACTTCGTTATACACTCTGGGATTTTGTGATACAATCTTCATTTTCATTTCTCATTTTTAAACGTTTTTCCTAATCTTTAATTGAGACAGTAAGAAATTTCCAATGTAGTTTTCTAGTATTCTGTTTTCTGTAATGTATTTTGATAAATATCCATTTCGAGTAACATTATTTGCTATTTATTATTTTGTAATTGAAACAGCCCCGTGGTGAGTGAATTTTTGTATTTTTTCCAGTTATTTATACGACTTAATTTATTATATATTTTCTCTGCGTTTGAAGCAATGAATTCTGTTTTAGAGAAGTTTTAGAGTAGCAAATGCTATTATTCATTTTCTTTGAATATCAATTATTTTATGATTCGGGGCAAACAACTGTTTTTTTAGGGATACCTTCACACCAAGTGTTTATCGGAGGTTTGTATTATTCACAATTTTTTTTTGTAATATTATCTTTTTGTCATACGGAAATTCACCAACACTTTTACAATAAAACATTTTTGGTAGTTATGACGGGAGATACATATCCCGTCATTATAAATCTATAGCTCAGACTAGAGAAGTCCTATTGGATAGCTGTGGTTGAACTTAAATCTTATAACTTTGGCATGATAGTTATGTTCTTGCATGACTTACAACTCGTTAGTTCACGACATAATTGTTGGGTTCAACTGAATAAATTACATGACAGCTCCAATTTATAAGAAAAAGATTCAGGAAACTGCAATTCTTGTGAAAATATTAAAAATTCAACTATTGAACTTGAAATAAAAATTATATAAGAAATGGGAAAAATAAGTTTAGCGAAATAATAGTAAAAAATTCCTTTTTAGACGATTTAATGTAGTGAAGGCGGATCAAGATGACGTATAATTATAATAGTAACGTATAAAATGTAAAACCTTTCAGTGATTTATAAACTCCCGATTGCAGGATGTTATCGCTGACGCCACTGAACTTAACACTAATTTGAAAATAATAATAAACTTTAATAATTTTTTATCTAATTGAAATAATTTTTTTTATCGTACTAAAAAATTTGAAAAAAAATTAAAATTAATCATACAGAAAAATAAAAAATTAATTTTTAGAACATTTTTAAACAATAAAATTTAAATGATAGATATCGGTTCACTATTTATTGATATTTGAAAATTTGATAAAAAAATTAGAATAAAAATTAAAACTAAGGTTAATTTAATAGCATTTTGAGGATAAGGTATATTTTCCGAATTCAGATATCTCTGCAGATATCATATAGAAGGCGTGCTTTATTATGTGAGACGTTAGAGCGATTAAGTGGTTCATAATCTCTTTCTTTCTTACCCGACACAAAAAATGAAAAAAATTAAAAAAAGTATAAAATTTAACCAACTAGTAGTTGAAATTTGAAAATCGGTCGGCGGATTCAGGAGTTATAAATATGTAAACTTTTAATAAATCAATAAATTCATCATCGGTCTAACTTTTATTGGAAAAAATAATAACTAACTTTTAGGTAAAGGTTGACATACTTTTGAGATAAAATCAAAATAAAAGTCAAAGAGAATAATAAATAGGAAAAGCCAGCCAAAATCAGACACGCTACAGAATAAAATATACAGTTTTATACATTAATTTATTTACATTAATTAATCAAAAAATAACTATGGTACTTAGTGTCCCCAAAAGAAAAATAGTGTTTATATGGTGAACTTTTCACAATAAATAAAATAGAATAAAAAAAGCCACAGTACAATGTCCGAACATTTTATTAAATTTATCGTTCATTGTATTGAAATTTGCAACGCAATATATAACCCCAGTCATAAATTACAATATACTCATCGTATATTAAACTTTTACAATAGTCTCGATTTTCGATTTTACGTAGCGCTATGAAGCCATGTTACATTTACTTTATCTAGCTATATTAAAGGCTATGGTAGGTTTATTTTGGAATAGAATAACGTAAAATGGACAGTAAATTTCCTTGGCTTAAACATATATATATCCCAGACTCGATACAGATGCAATGGAATTCGAGCTCACTCTGGTGGAAATCGCATACATATAATGGCGTTAAAGCAGTACGTATGAAAACTACTTAGCTTTACTATAACAAAAGCTCTTTGGTTTTTTACTTTTCACTTTTTCGCGCGTGTACGTTTGTGTAACCAATATATTTACGCCTTTTATGCAATGATTAAATAAATAACCGATTTATTTTAGAATATAAATCTTTTTTTTTTTCTTATTAATTATTCTATTTGAAAAAGTTAAGTAAATATTTCTGATTCTCTTATATATTTACTACAATTTATTTCTAAAAAATGGATATTTTTCTCATATATATATATTAACTTCAATGTAATTTTATTTAAGTTTATTTTCCTCTTGATTGGATAGGATTAAATATAATAAAAAGACATATTTTACTTAAGAGTATTACTTTCTTGGGTTAACCGATCAATTATTTGTATTATGTTTTTAATTTTGTATGATGTGTGTATGAATGTGAATTGTCACCTGAGGAAGGTTAGAGAATTCTAAGTGAAACGTTGTGTATTTAATTTATAAGTTTGTATAGTTCATTGGTTAACCCAAGAAATTAATAAAGGTAATATTTTTAAGTAAAATATGTCTTTTATATATATATTGATTGAAGTTTGTTTCTTAATTATATTGTATAGAGGGTTCAAAATGTTACGCAACCCAAACATGTAACAAATATTATTTATTTAATATTAACAGTAATGTAATTATACGATACAGGAAATTAAGTAGATTATATTTTTAATTTTTCTTCTACTTACATGTCAGAATAAATATACAAAATTTCCACCTTTAGGGTTGATGCAGGCGTCAACTCGTTTCAGTGTATACTAAGAGTTTCCTCATTAATGTTAGAAATGCTGCCTTTGATGTTTTCTTACAATTCATCACTTTTAAAATGTTTGGTCGTAATTTAGAACATTCCGTTTCAGATGACTCTATAAATAAAAATCTCGTGTTGAGAGATCTGGAGACTGTGAAAGAAATAGTTCTTGGGAAATTACTCGTCATCGAAAACCCCAATTATAATTCCATAGTTGAGTTGCCATCGTGACTTTTAGTACCGTAATGCTGTAACCAGCAATTTTACTCTTTAATTTGAAGCAAGGCTACATAATTTAGATAATTTTATTTGTGAATAACATTGTACAGTTAATGTTTCCGTAAATAAAACGAGTTCGACCACATTCGTCGTGTACCAAGTATCATCATTTTGAGAATCACTACATTCTTTCATGAGGTGTGACGATTCTCAGAATCTATACTTTATTGTTTTGAGTGTTAATATGGAGCGTTCAAAAAGTGACGCAACGTTATGGAAAAATGAGTAAGTTACAATAGTTGATGAAAGCAGCCTCCATTATGCGATTCACATAATTGAATACGATATGCATGCTCTTAAACACATGTTATAACTTTGTTGAGGAATTGCAGTGTCACATCTTCAATTTCGCTCTGAAATTTGGGAATGGTGTGAAGATGAGTTTTGTAAGCGACATCCTAAAAATATCCCCACAAGAAAAAGTCAGGAGGAGATAAATCAGGAGGTGGCCCATCCTCTTCGAAGTCACTTGTCAATGAAGACATTGATCTAAGAAAGTCATAGTGTGGTTGGCTGTACGAGCCGTAGCATTGTCCTGTTGAATCCGCGTGTACTCTAGCCGATCTGCAGGTAGAGTGTTTACAAATCGTTGCACAATCTGTATGTAGCGCTTACTGTTCACTGTGCCATGGAAGAATGTCACGAAGATTTGCCTACGTGAAATTGCCCACTTTTTGTCCGTGCAGAGGAGACTTGTGCAGCTGATGTGGATTTTCCGTACACCAAATGCGTTAAATCTCTCTATTCACAAATCCTTCAAAGTGGAACCATACCTCATCGGACAGAAACTGATCTTCGAGTTCTTTCCCATCTGACGTAAACCACGGACAGAAAGCTACACGTTTTCTAGTGTCTGCAGTAACAACTCGTGAACAACACGAATTCTGTACGGATGCATCTTTAAACAC
Source organism: Lycorma delicatula (assembly GCF_047948215.1). NCBI lineage: Eukaryota > Metazoa > Arthropoda > Insecta > Hemiptera > Fulgoridae > Lycorma > Lycorma delicatula. The sequence continues at coordinate 160,925,634 of NC_134458.1, read as the reverse complement.
TTGTGCAATGCGGTTTAGGTTCTACCAGTGGAGAGACCAGACTGGCTAGACAGGCGTCGCACAGACTTCTTGGGACTAAGAGAATACGCAGCTTGCCCGTCGATCAACGTTTCTGGTGTTAGCACTTTCGGTCGACCACGTTTGGCTGCATCTACCACATTTCCTGTCTCTTGGAACTTGTCGTACAGCAGCTTGATGGAATTGCACCATAATGCATAATTTGGTACATCCACACCATAATTTTCTATGAAGGCATTCTGGGTCTGGGCATAGCTGGCGCATCTAATGTATTGGGAGACAATAAATATTCTCTGCTGCATTATGTAATTCATTTTTTCTTCAGTTTCCCTAGATTAAACCAACAAAAAAAGATGGAATTAGGTTACGTCACTTTTTGAACACTCTGTATAACCAGAAAAATGAAACCGCGTTTCATATGAATAAAATAAAATGTTCAAAACACAAACACCATGAAACGTTTAAACCATTTGCATTACTGAAGTCGTCTGTTAAATCAGGGTTTTATATTTCTTGCTCTCTCCGATTTCGATACGGGAATAACTTGAGTTTTTTGGGTGCTTAGTGAACTACCCGGCCGAAAGTCTAGTCTGTCGAGTATGTTTCCTGAGTGACCTTCCTGAAAAATAAAAAAAATGACTGATAAATGTGCAAACTGTCATTATGTAACTCTGGTAAACAACCTCTACGTTTAATATCAAGTATGTTCCCTGTCACGAAATATATACAATAATCGAGAAATATTTGATTTTTTTGGTACCGCACTATCGGAAAAATTTCCCGTAAAAACATTTTTGTATTCAGAAATGAAACCGACTGATTAAGTACTGTTAAGGCAATAAATATAATCTGGGTTTGTGAGAATAAGATGCTTGCTAAACTGTTGCAAAGCTTCTAACGAATAGTCATGTGATCTATGCGTTTTGACCTATCTAGTAGTAGCAAAGCATATTTGCTTCATCGTGTATCCTATAATAACAAGCTTAAAAGTGTAGGATCATCATTAGAGTATTTGTTTTATTAATATATTTATTCGTTTTTAAAAATGGATTAAATCTAATAATTTATTGTAGTTGCATACCACTACAGTGTAAAAAGTTTTAGAAAAGAAAAAAAATGGTATACTTCAAAATTGAATGTCATATTAATTGAATAACAGATATCAATAAATCTATACAATTTTAAAATTTCCATGAAAAGTTTTAATTAATATCTACAGCCACTTTCAAGATATTAATTTTTTACACAAATACAAAATGAATGGTAGAAGTGAAATCAGGAGGAAAATTCTTCAGAATTTTTTTGTTGCGTTTTATTAATAAATTTATTATTATTATTATTTTAATAAACCATTTTTTTAATAAATATTCTTTTAAAACACAACATATTAAAAAAACTTACAAAGGGATTATTTATTAGCATAGAAACAATAGGATATTCACTTCTACTTCTTTTTCCGTGCACTTTAAATTGTATTTAGAATAAAAATGGGGTTGCATTGAAAATAACCAGTTTCACAATAGTTTTGTATAAAAGTTTGCTTAAAAAAAATGTATTTAATATTATCATCTTGCCATTTAATTTTTAAATGAAAGGTTGGAAAGCTAGGAATTTTATAATTACCATAAACTAACTATAAATAGAGGTAAAAACTATTTTATATTTATATATGGAGTTGTGTCAGTAAATCGTGTTAATCAGCAATAACTGAATGTAAATTCAATACTATCACTGCGCCAATCTACGTGGTGGAGTGATAAAATCTCGGCTATTCATCTCGAGATCCCGGGTTCGAATCCCGATCAGATATTTTCATAGGCCACAAAATTTCCATTCTTTTATTCCCACGCAAAAGATTTGAGCTTATGTGATTAATTAACTAATCAAGCAAAAAAAAAAAAAAATTATATATATATATATATATATAGAGAGAGAGAGAGAGAGAGAGAGAGAGAAGAAAAGTGAAGGCATTTATCATAAAATCTTATGACAAAAATTAATACAATTACAAACGCATACGATTTTAAAAATATTTTTGAATGTACTCTTTGAACTGTTAGATCATGCATTCAATAAATCGGTAAAAATTTCCCTGAAAAAACAATGAAGATGGAAACGTCATTTCTAAAAAGAAATCAACAGTTTTAATGAATAAATATAGTTATAATGTATATTTTGCAAAATTTAAATGATGAATTTTCTTTAGTAAGTATAATATATTTTTTAGTGTATTAGTGTATGTCTTCAGAATTCTTTAACTTAAAATAGATGTAGGGGATTTCAAGATATTATCCGTTATAAATCGGCAATGAGTATTGATAAAAATTGGATATATATATATATATCCAAGTTTTTTTCTGAATCTTGAGCCTATCAGACTTTTCTTGGAAGTTTTGGAATCAGATTTTTTATAAACTATACTTTATTTATTTATTTTTTAATAACATTTCGCTAGATCGGACAGACTTGAAGTAAATTATTAATCTGTTAAATATACCTTTAAGTCCCAAAAAACAAGGGGGTGAGTAGGACCCCCTTTTAATTTTCAAGATTGAAAATCCCGCTTAATTTAGTAAAAACGTAGACGAATGAACATTTTTTAATTAAGAAGGTTCCATGCAACTCGACTTAAGAATTTTTTATAATCTCTGATACTTCTATTTCTGACGACCTGTTTTTCAAGCTGCTTTTATTAAAAATGTAATATGCTGAGGGTGAAGTGGACACAAAATTTTCTGTTCAATTATTTTTCTCAATTATACTTTTATATATGCATAATTGTTAAAGTAATGACATCATTTGACCAAGAAGATTAACTGGGACTCAAATCTTTTTAATGAAATTTTCTTGTATTGTGGGTCAAATCTTTTTCTGAAACCGGTGAGCTAAAAATACTATTTTAAATAATGGTATTATTAAGATAATAATTACTATTATCTTTTCTGCTAAGATCACTGTAGTTTCTGTATTGAGTACTGCTTCTTACCTTCATTAGCTTCATTATTATATCACTTGTTGACGCGTTTAGGAACCACTACGTCATCAAACTTATTGTAACAGCACTTTCTGTTAATCTTCATATAACGTTTAGTCTACGCCGCCTCCCTATATCTGACTTCATGCTTTATCTGGCCTTCTTCTGGTTTATTTGTTATTAATGGTCATACTTATCTTTTAATTTATTTATGTATTTCCTGTTTTCAATAAACTGAGGTTCTTGAAAAGGACATCCGCTTAATAGTCAATCTGTTCGTTTATGATCGTTTTATTGTTACTTTTTAATTTAAAGATTTCTAGATTTTCTAAAATATTCATTCTTCTATCTTTAACACATTTGTGAATTAATTTCATTACTTCTTCCATTTTCAACAGTGTATGTCCTTGTTTTACTAAATGTTGCAAATTAGAAACATTTTTTTTTATTTTTAAAAGAAAAAAAATTTATAGAGAAGCGTTAACTAACCGCTATTTAAAGATTAACAGAATAAACGATTAAAAGTACCATTACAAAAAGTTTTGATAATGGAGTGAATCCGAAACACGTGAACAAGTGATGAAAGAATGAAGCTAAGAAAGGTAAATGGTACTATTTTCATTACTATTAATAAGAACTACTATTTTGTAACCTAATTTTATTGAATTATTTCCATTTAAAAATTTGTTGAATGTAAGGAGGGATAGCGCCGGAAAAGTTTTGCATTCCTTTGCCGGCTTTTTTACATATTAACTACTGATAAATAAATTACATCCTTATTTAAAGTATTCAATAGAAAGGCCTCCCGCTGAAAGGCTTTACGATATATTAATCAGTTTTAAAAGAAAAAATAGTGGCTGAAATTAAAAAAAAAAAAATAATAATAATTTTATAACCCGAGATTTATTTTGTCTTATTTGAAAGGATGTATGATTTAGAATGCAAATATAAAGAACAGAAATATATTTTTTCTTTTTAAATAACATCTACAACTGCACGGATAAAAGTTTTGAGAAAGTTATAAAATAGAGACTGGAGTAGTATCCCGTCGAGATTTGAATACTAAGATGGAAAAATGAAAAGTACTCGCCAAAGTTTTGAAGTGTCAAAGGATATTGCAATAAATTAAACGGACAGATACAATTATGCAGTACGATATTTATAATTAAAAAGAAAAAGTATTAAAAATTATGATAAATATACGAAAAAAGAGAAACGGTAGTTAAAATAAACTTGGAATAAGTCCATTATGATTCATATTTTATTTTAATTTATTTTCTATTATAAATAAAAAAAATTGTATACATTTCCATTAGTGTAAAGAAAAGTTCTTCTAGTTTTGGTATTTATTACATGCAATTTATGAATTAATTCTGATGTATTTATTAATTGTTTTCATTTCTTTTTAATTCTTTTTAATTTTTCTTCTTCATCATGCTAACAAGGTTTTCACATTTAATTTATTCCGTTCCTAATTATTACTTCTCGGAACAATTTATTTATTTATTTTTTTTTTTATTATTACCAAATCCTTCAATCCATTTTTTCCCCAATCTATCAACACCGGGCAATTTATATCTCACGACTTCCAAATAAAACCTACCAAAGTGGCATTCATTCTACATGTTCTTTCCAGTACATTCTCTAGATTTTGATCCGGGTATTCAGTGACTAGATTCCGAATTTTGCCCAGATAATCTCCATGGAACATCTTATCTAGTCTGGAGAGACCTTTAAACACTTCCACAAAAAGCGCATTTCAACTGATTGGATGATATTTTCACCTTTTTTACCCAAAGCTCAAACTTCCTTACATAATTTGGGATGTCATACTTTGATAGAACCTTAAGTTTTTCCCCTCAGTTCATTCGTTAAATTTCTTTAAATAATAAGATAGATTGATTCAATTTTGTCGTGTTTTTGTTATGTGCCAATATTTTTGTGATAAGTAGAAGATCCTCCCAAATAGATAGAAGTAGACCCCTGCTGAAATCTTCATTCCCAATTATTATCCTTGACCTTAAAAATCATTTTCCCTGAAAAAACATAATCTTGGATCTGGTTGTTGATATTCGGAGGAAATATTCTAAACAAAATTTATTTTTTTCAGAAATCGACTATTTCAGGTCGTTTCTTGAATCTGGTATCTGTTTGTTACAAATTTTCTCATAATTATAATTTTTTGAATGGCTTTTTTTCACCCCTTACCACCACCTCAATGAATATACCTAATCTATAAACACGAAAGCGGGGAAGACCTAGCTAAGTGTGAGAATAAGAGCAGCCGAACATTAAATGAAAAATTTTAATATGCTGTACCATCCTAATGACTGTTTGTGAAACTTATAGAAAATAATTAAACAAATTTACCAGCATTTAAAACAATTAGCAATACACAGATTGAAGGAGTCAAATTAAATTGCGTATGAAAAATGTACCTAATCTTAATTAAATACAAAGTCAAAAAAGACCTAATCGAACCTATTCATAAAATAACTATTTAAGATAAATGAATGCAAACGTGAAATATGAAAATAAATAATTTAAAAAAGTTATTAATTATACTTTTAATTAAAAAATGCCTATAAAATTAAATAATTTCAAGTCCGTGTCAGCAGAAAAACTCCTCTATCGTTAACCGAGTTAACAGAGCTTCAAAAAATGTAGTATATCAAATCTAGTATTTGGAGATAGGATGACTCGATTTGAATACTAAAATAAGTGATGCATCTTATTATTCATGTACGGAATCCTAAGGCCAACACCTGAGATGTAAACATCAATCATCAATCATCATTGCCTTAGAAATGTATAAACATCTTGCATTTCCTTCCTTGATTCCCAGGACCTAATGCCCAGTTAAGTACATTCTGATACATACGAACGTTGATACGTACTAAATCCTCGCTGCCTCAAATACAAAACAAAATTTCCTTTGCACAGCTTCAATCTTCCAATTAGTAAACTTTCTGTTATTGTTCCAGATCGCTGAAGAACAGTATTCCAATACTGACCTAACAGGGGTTTGCTGAAGATGAAAATTGTGTTCACTTGATATTATAATATTAATTCATTTATTTGTACAGTAACAACAGTCATACGCCCCCTTAAAGTTACCGATGGATGATAATAATGAATTATAGCTTGTGAAAAATGTAATGCCTGACATGCCGGATTCAAACCCGGGACCTTCGGATGAAATGCCGAAACGCTACCCACTCCACCACAAAGATCGACAGTAATAATTATTTGGTGAAAAATATCTTTTACTGGTATTGGTTTTACGATTAATTATTTATCTCTTAATTAATTATCTCTTAATTATTTCTTAACGTATGATTCAATTATTTAATCTAAACATGATGGAACTTTTTATTAAGAGATAACAACGAAAGGTTTCAGTGTTCGTTTACGTCTACGTTAGCAGATATCTGAATATACTTTTCGAAAGTAAAAAAACATGAACGCACAAGAGAAGGAAAAAAATTGTTAAATAGAGGTTTCAAGAATCCCTAAACAGGTTCTTAATTATGCACTATCAGGAAGAAGAGATTAATGAAACAATGAAATCTTGGATAACGCTTTGACCTGTGTCGATATTCACTGGTTTCGTAATTTCATCGTTACCTTGTTTTCTTTCGTTAAATATATAGACTTTAATAATTTTTTGTATACCACCGTTCTATGACTTCTTTTATCGGGTCGGGGTTTACTTCTCTCGTCCTACCTTCTAGCCGGGACACCCGCAGTGTTCGTTATCCTCAGGGTTATGAGAATAATGCTGATAAATAACAGTTATATATATAAGACTTTATAGAAACCTGAAAAAGAAATTAAATTACAAAAGACAGAATAGTAGTAAATATGGTAACTAAAGTACACAGACCTTTGTCGAGGAAAACAACTTATTTCTGTTGCCTTGGTGTCAGAAATTAATTTAATTTTTAGTTATTAATTTCTTTCTTCTTTAATGAATGTCTTTAATTTATAACTTTAACCCCAAGAGAGCTAGGGCCTCGGTCTACGGCTTCAAACCTTCCCTGAGATAACACGACTGTAATCTGCAGATTTGAAAGTAATCGGTCGGTTGGTTCTCGCGTGATGCGAAAAAATTAAAACAAACAGACAGATAGACTAAAAAATTTTCACTTTATATATAAGGTATTCTTTTTTTGTATAACAGGGGTCTACGTTTCACAACCATATTGATACTTCCATACGTTCCGGGGATCATTCTTAAGATTTCAAATTAATCTACAAAGAATAAAATTCGATTCGAGCTCATAATTATTTCAACTGAGAGAAAGAATATTATGTTTTATGTTAATTTAAGGATCGCCTTGGTTCAATAATTTCTATTGACAACCCTAAGCCTCTTTATTTCTTCCGAGATATTACAATAAAAATTTCATATTATATTCATTTCTACAAACAGAAAATCCTACATAAATATTTATCGCAATAACGATTTTTCGTATTCCTTCTGTTATTACTCGTATATACATTCCGACTTATTTATTTGATAGTTAATCTTGAATATGCGCAAGTATTATATATTCATTTAATTCTCCGTTAATGAACTAGGGAAACATTTTATAATAAATAATTCAATATGTCACACAATTTTGGGATAGACGAAGATTTTATTGATGAAGATTGAGTTTATCCTTAGGATTAGTATTTAGTTAGTGAAGGAAAGCAATTTCTTACAGGATATTGGTAATTAATAACCGAGTAACAACATTTCTCCTGCCACTTCTCAAAATGTCGCATAACAAGCACAGACCTGGAATCTATTCCGAGGAACTATCACCGATATGGAAAAATTAGATATCTAAAATTTTAAATTAGCATAAAACTAAAGTATAAAATCTTTAAGAGCGGGGGATACGGTTTGCTAGTCCTTAGCCCAACATGCTTCTACTGTACTCACTTCCTAAACTAAATTAATACTAGATGTCTTACAAGAAAATAGTTCTTAGATAAGCTCATTTCATCAGACGCCTCGGCCGAGTTGCATCTAACCGCACCATCACTTAACTTCCTGAATGCATACCAGTATTTCCTGTAAATAATTTTAATAATCAGAATAATAATAATAACGTGTGAATTTATTTACAACCTTATTTAATAAATAAAATGTAAAACATAAAAATTACAATGCAATTTCTCTTGATAAACAAGGAGTATAGACCTAAATTAAAAAATTACAAAAAAATGAACAATCATATGTTACAGTCATATGATGTTTTTTTTCTATGTTTATCGCTAACGCCATAAATATAGAAAAAAAATTATATATAAAATCCTAAAAGCGAAAAAAATATCTTCATATTCTAAGTTTGACCTTTTTGTTAGCTTATAAAATACAGATATTTTTATAAATACCTTTGAAATTGATTCCGATTTAGAAAAAAAATAATAATAGAATTAGCCAGGTAGCCTTGTACCGATATCAGTTACAGTATGATAATACAAGACCGTTTATTTACAATATTTTCTGTCAAACATTTGATATCTAAGTAAATGGATATATAAGATAAAATGAATAAAAAATGAAAATAAATTCAAAAACCAAAATAATTATTTAAAAAAAAAAATGGAACCGACATCAAAATGCGCTAAAAAGTTAGAAATAATTTCGTCCTTGGTGAAAGGCAGCGATGCTGGACACCGGGTCGGGGGTAGGCAGTGTAGGCGGTATGAGATTGCTGGGGCGAGAACTGTAAAGAATACAGCTTATGGCGACGCCTGAATTGGGGGAAGCCTTTGAGGACGGACTTCACCATGTCGTACGCTTTCGCCTGTGGAAGTTAAACCTGCATCATTCCCGGATGGCTGCCAGTGAAGCAATGAAGCTCCTTGAGGAGTACAATCTCGAGATCCTCTTGTTCCATCCGCCGTACGTGGTCGGGGTCAGGGTAGTCGGCTTCCGCGGGGTGGATGATATTCATTCTCGTGGGGGACGGCCGCTCTCCGAGGTTGTAATTGGCTCAGATTCATTGGGTGTCTTCTGAATGCCTTATTGGTCTGATCAGCAATTCACCGTCGTGCGAATCACGAGGAATACGCTCGATGTCGTACTGGTGTCTTGGTACTAACAGCTTAGGTGGAGTTTCGATGACTTGCTGGTGAAGTTGGGCAGGATTCTGGACGGTCTCCCCGCCATCAGACTGCTGCTTGCTTTGGACACTAACGCCAAGTCTCCCGCCTGGGGTTCACCACTCACTGACCCCCACAGGCGCTGGTCTCGAAAAGTTCGTTGAAGCCAGGAACCTCTGCTTGATTAACGACGCAGAACAACCGCCAATTTTCTCTTGGCCTCTTCCGACCTAGAGGAAAGTTACATCGACGTCACTTTGGTGGCGGACGACTTTCTACTGTTTCGTGGCTCAGTAGTCGTTTGTGGCGCAGACATTCAGTCTTATGCGACCGAATGGGGTGGTGGCGGGAGAAATGCCAAGCAAACCAACCAATATATTGTGCGGAAACTCGCATTACCTTCTCTACAGAAGACCATTTAACACCATTTCATGTGACGCATACGTGTAGAATATTAGGATTCCCACTGTTCCTACCTATCCGCCGGACGGCGAAAACATTTTTTTTCAATCTTCAGACCGATTTTTATGACTAATAAATTTTTTCAACAACATGGTACCACCACGAAAAGCAGCCGCGTCGATTGCAAGAAGATTTACTTCAATCGGATTAATAGGAAATAAGTTATACACGACAAACATAATAAAAAATATATACGGGTCGAATAAAATATACCTCTTTTTTTTTTAACTGGGTTAAAAAAACTTGCTCTTTAAAAATTAAATTCAAGCACCTGCTTACAACTATTTCAAAATTACTCCACACTTATACCTATTCAACAAACACATAAACCGATAAAATAAATGAACGTAATACATGAATATAACACGTGATCCGATAAAATACAAGATTTTTAAGAAAGCATTTCTTCTTCTCGCGCACTACATAATTATCGTAATCGCTGATTATAGCAGCAGTAGCTTGATTAAATATTTAAGATGGTGTAGCTGGTTCGTGGTTCGACAATATTGAGAGACCACCTCCCGTAAAATCTTCTTATAAATACAATTTATTATTCTCAAATATAAAATAATAATAATAATCGTAATATTAATAAAATATAAGTCAGTAATTATTAAAATTAGTGATTTAATAAATAAAAAATAAAATTTTATTTTTTTAGCATAATTTTTTTTACTTTTTAAATTATAACTATCAAAATACAATTCGGTTTACTAAAACTGTAAAATACCTATTGCAAACTAATATTGAATTAACAATAAGATAACGATAGAAAAATTAACAATTCATACAGTTCACTTTTTGCGAGTATTATTTATTTTTACTGTTTACGAACGAACTATTCTGCACTTTATGAATCGATAATATACCATCACTTCCCCTACTTCTTTTTCTTTATTTCCTGTTTAGCCTCCGGGAATTACCGTTCAGGTATTACTTCAGAGGATGAATGAGGATGATATGTATGAGTGTAAATGAAGTGTAGTCTTGTACAGTCTCAGTTCGACCATTCCTGAGTTGTATGGTTAATCGAATCCCAACCACCAACGAGCACCGGTGTCCACGATCTAGTATTCAAATCCGTATAATAGTAACTGCCTTTACTAGGACTTGAACGCTGGAGCTCTCGACTTCCAAATCAGCTGATTTGGAAATACGCGTTCACCTGTAGACCAACCCGGTGGGTTGTCACTTTCCCTACTATTCACAAGTAACTCACCGAACAGCTTCTTGTTTTCAATCACTCTCCAAAATGGAATACTCGTGACGTACTCTTCACTCGTTCTTATCAAAAACTTACTGTTATCGCTTTTATCGCACACTGTACTGAACTCGACTGAAAAAACTACTCACTGTCTCCGGTCCCCGACAGTATTTATATCTCCTGATCTCCAAGACCAGTATCCGGTCCGTCCTTTTGATTGTTCAAGTGTAATAATTTTACTATCCGCGTCTTCTACGCTTTTTTTATAAACCCTTTTCTAGAATAAAATCCCTTTGTCATTCCTTCTAGATTCTTCTTTTTTTTATTTTCTCTCTCTTTCTTCTTTTTGGAAGCTTCTCTACCCGTTACAATAGTATTCACAAAAGATCCAACCTTCACAAAAGACAACTACTTTAGCGTTTGTAGAATATTCTGTGGATTTAAATTCTTCCGATTATTTAACTCGCTGATGAACAAGATTCAAATCCACCATCCGGAATTTATTCGTGTAAAGAATTTGGCTATTTATCACAAATGAATGCACAAAAAAAATGAAAAACTGTTTTTTTGCATTAATCAAATAATAGTGAATTATTAAAAAAATGTTAAATTTCTAGTAAAAGAATCAAAATCATGAGGACAAGATATCCGGTTGAGGCTGCTTATAGTAAGGTCATTTTTATGCTGAAAATCCAGTTGAAGTTACTATTTTAAATCGGTTTCCCGTTAATGAGTTAATTTAAAAAGAAAAAAAGATTATGAGATGTTTGGGCATCAACTGCTGTGGTCATTTAGCCCAAATGGCAATTTATAGCGTATGAAAAATGCCATGCCTGACCGGGATTCAAATCCAGGATCTCCGGATAAAAGCCTGAGACGCTACCACGTTAAATTACCATAGCATAAATTATATTATTTTCTTCTTATTAAATAACAATAATATTTATTGATCAACAAGCTGATATTTACTTTAACTATATTTGAAATGATAATAAATTTATCAGTTATATCTGGTCTCAATTTTATTAACAATTTCATTTTTTCCATACTTAAAAAAAAAAAATAAGTTTCCTTGTAACAAAAATTATGATTATTAAAAGCTTTTTCTTGCTATGTGTTGCTTCATAAAATTACATCTTCAGAAAGTATAAAATCTCTTTATGGCTTATAATTAAAGTCTCTGATTCCGATTGGAAATTTATTATAAAAACTAAGTAATAAAATAAATGTTATTAAAAAAATATTAAAATGTTAAATATTTTTTCATGCAATATCCTACTAATTCGTTTTATACTATTATTTTTTACTTTTTAACTGCAAATTCTATTTAAATTAATAAAAAGTACATTTGTTAAAAATAATATCGTACAGATTAAAATCACAGTTTTATTTTGTTTTAAAATTCCATTAGAGGTTGGTACGTCATGTATGTTATAGTTATAAACATTAAAGTATATTGAAGTAATAAAATGACAGGAAATTAACAGTTTAAGATCTTTGGAAATTATTATATTTTAGTTTATATTTTTCATTACTGTTTTGTGAAGTAGGTAACATTTTAAACATATTCTTAAGGTCTGTTTTATTCCAAAACATTTAAACAGAATTATTTATTATAAAGTAATATAATTTCATGATCAATTCATTAATTACGGCGTCAGCATACAAATACAATAACACTCTCACCCTCTCACTCTATCTCTCTCTTCCTATATATCTATATATATATGTATGTATTTGTTACGTCATAATCTCTCTGCCAATTTGCACTTGAATGTTATATATTCCTATCTTTCTCTGGAATACGTTCATTTGATATTTCTCTCGCTCAGATATATTCATTGTTTACTCGTAGAATATATACGTACATGTGAACGCACGTGCGCCAACATTCGCAGTATGTTTGCATTTATACGGAGATGTTGTTATTGCTATAGTGTTGAACAGATTAATACTTTACGGCCGGCGTAGTGTGTAATGTAAATCAATGATGAAGTATAGCTATCATTCGTCAAACACGCCCTGATTACTATGAAATGTGTTCTTGATCTGATTGCTCGCAATGCAATGCCTCCTAAATCATACCGCGTTAATAACTACCCTTTTACTCAACCGCATAATGCTGTTCTAACAATCATTTCAGTATGTCATAGTATCGTGATGTTGAATTTTTGTTTACCGATTCATTTTTATTATGTTCTATTTGATTTTATTACTAAAAATAAAAGGTTCCATTAATTAATTTTACTGAAAATATGATTCGATTTAATTGAATATTTATGCGTTTTCACGATTTTTAATTGCCCTACCGAATGATACGTACGTGTAATGTGTTGTACGGGCATCGATTGCTGTGGTGTTAGTAGGCTTGAAGTCAAGGCGGATAAGCCCCTTCTACTCTCGTCAAAAATTTATAACAATCAAACGATGAAAATGTTAGTAACGGACATTAAATACACACATAAATAACATTAAAATTTTGTAATATTCCAAAGTTAATCAACAAAAAAAAAAATATCAAAAGTGTTTAATTCATACAAAAAAGAAAAGTACAATAATAAAGAATTAATATTTTTTCATATAATGTAGATTTAAATGAAGAAGACTATATATATATAATTACTACATAATAACTACAAAAATATTTAAAAAAATATATAATCTCTTTGGTTTCTTGCCTCATATGAGCACCATTTCTGATCTAAAATCGAATCTTCAAGGTATACGTCGAAGATTCAATGTAACTTCCATAAGTCGATAATATATTTTAGACATTTCAACATTATTAAGCTTAATTTTGTCTCTGGTTGTTATTTTAATTGTTTTAAAAAATATAATCAAATATTTTTTATGTGTATAATAAAAATAATTAGTTTTAATTTAATGTTTAAGTAAAAATAGCCTACGGTAAACTCATCTTCATGTGTGTATCATGAGGATCATTTGGAATTCAAGCGGATCCATACACAGGTGTAAAATAGTAGCCGTGTTCAAAGTGGAGGGAAATTGCTGTCGATACCATGAAATTACTGCGCTGCATAGTAGCTATTGAAGCAGCCGATTAAGAGGTTCGTTACTTCGACCGATAGTGTGCGGTGGTTCGAACAATGGCAATTAGTCACAATGACATCTGTCGACGCACGGTGTTAAACCAATCAACGGTTAGCCGATTAGGAGACTCCCATCATTCCAGTCTGGTAAATAAAATAGTTCAATTTAGTGATCGGAGCTGTGTACCGTTGAAGAAAAGAACTAGATGACATAAAAGAAGCTTCGAAAAGAAGCTTAACATAGGAATGAACTCGGCCGCCTATTGGTACTAAGTGAATTTTAAGTAGCACCGGTTTTTCGCGCAGTAAAATGTGACGAATACTTCTAAAAAAAGTTTCTACCTGTGCCACTTGGAGAAGGTTCAAAATTTACTTCATGGATTCTTTCCTCTGCATCTAATGCACAAAAAATAATACGTTATTTACATATACTTTTTCAGAATTAAAATTCTTGATCTGCAATTTTTGTCGCCAAAGTTTTTTTCCATTTTAATACATATTTAGTGAATTTATTGCATGACAAACCTAAAATCATGTTTTGCGACATCAACGTTTTGTGTTTTAAAATAATTTTCTAAAACTAGTGATACAGTTCCGGGACCTATTTTATCAAGTCAGATACATATGAATCCCTCAAATTAACAACGTAACTTCCAAGAGTTTCAGTATTCTTATATTCTTATTTTATCATTGGTGCAGACATTTTGCCAAAAGATTTTGCAAGTGAAATTTTTAACTTGAAAATGAAACGTTTCTGGATCTACTTTTATATAAATTTTTTGTCTTTTTTACGTGTGGAATATGTCCTGAAACTGGTTTCTTCGTAAGAAATTCCTGAATGTGTAAACACCAAATAATACTTATATACGTCCCTTCACCCTATAGTAGGTATCAGTATACCTATGTAGGTTCGGTTGTAAAAAATTAAAATAGTGTTTCTTAATATAATTCAAGATCAAACACGAGTTAAATATATGTATAATTCATTGTATAAAAATTTTTGATAGTTATAATTTTTAACTGTAGATATTTTAGTAGCATATAATAACATAGTTTAAAACTTTTCCAAACTATTCCTTAATATTATGCATATTGTGTCTTTTTCAGTCTACTTAAACTTTTTAAGTAGTTTCGCATATATTGAATTTTATGTTTGCAATATATTTCTAAGTGTTTTTCCTACTTCCAATACGTTCCTAGTAAAGATTAAACTTTTATTTCTAGTGATATTTTCACATTATTCTTTGGATTCAAAATTAAAACTGTTTCTTAGGGTATTACTCGTACAATTTTTTTCCAATAATTTTTAATATTCTAGTTTAAAATTTCTATAAAAGATTTATGACGATATCAAACATACTACACAAAAAATAATATATAAATCTTGATGTTATTAAATATTAATTAAACAGTACACATACAAATTTATTTAACTGACGACAATTTTGCTTTAAGCGCAACCAAAGTAAATAATTACAATATTAAAAAATATCTTCTTGTCCTTATAATATTCTGTATGTGTATATTCCATCTAAGATGATCACTACATGCACAGATAGATGTTTTATGTATATTATAATGTCGCTTTTAAAATTTTTAATTGATAATGAATTTTGTTCAAGTGATGGAGTTATTTTCTCATAAGATTAGGTACAAGTTATTTTACATCTGGTACAATGCATTATTAATGTGTATTCTAGTTTCAAGTGAATTTCTGTCTTATATTTCTTGGAAGACCCTACTATTTTCTTGAAAAATTAAAAAAATAAATTATTTAAAAAAGCTATTTTAAACAGTTCTTATTTTTTGTATGTAGGCTTGTTACGAACTAGGTAATCATTTGCCGTCGACCAAATCGGCAAAAGACTGAGAGTGAGAGACTAGAGTAGAAGACCAAATCAACAGTTCAGAATTTATCGGTATTGCATAAAGCAGTTTTGGCAGAAAAATAAAAACATAAAAATAAAATAGACGCATCCTTTATTGGAAGAACGTAAAAAAAAAAGTTTAAATTTTTTTGTTTTTTTTTAAAGGAAGACAATATGATGATACATTTTTTAATTTGGAAAAAGTTTTCGAAATAATTTGATTATTTTTTAAATAATTGAGTTTTTAAATAAATGGCAGGCTTAAGAATTTCAGATCTTGCAGTTCTAAAGAAAAATAAACGACCTAACCACCTAGTCACTCTGCGGGTCGCTCAAGTTTCAGGTTGCGGGAAACTTATTGGATGCCGCAAGTTCTCAGACGCTCATATTAGCCTTTGAGTGATTCCTATCAATTTGGTCGCCGGTAAACGATTGGCTTGTGCGTAACCAGCAAGTGTTCATATAAAGTTTGATACTATTGTATGTAATAAACTAGGAATTTAACGAAGAACTTTAGATGGGATATTCCTCAAATTTTAGTAGCATTAAAAATACGATATTAATTTTAAATTTCCGCCATTTTGCTAATATGGCAACAATTTCATATTTTTTAATGGAAACTCCCAATTTTTTAGACAGTTTTGGAATACAACACAAAATTTTAATACATTTTTATTGTTGGACATTTTCCCGTGAACGCAACTGTTCAGGAGTAACTACTCATTTACAGTTGTATTTAATGACATTATGTACTTACTACATTATAAGTTGAACCAAGTCCACAGTGTTCACCCAGAGGTCCTGGGTTCGAATCCCGATCAGGCATGGCATTTTTCACACACGCTACAAAACATTCATCCCATCCTCTGTGGCATGAATTGCTGAATGAATTTGCTTTGTTTCACCCGGAGGTGAAACAAACCAAAAAAAAAGTCCAGTGTTAAATTTTTGTCTTTCGATATCCGTTGGATAGCTTTTTAGAAAGATACATTGTTGAAGAGTTAAGTTTTTTCCGATTTATAAATAAAGTATTAATTTAATAAGACTGTCCAGTTATTTTTCATTATTATTATTATTATTATTTTTTTTTTATATTTCTAATGTGTAGTTTGCAATCTGTTAAACTAATGAACATCCCAACCCTGTAGGTGAAGACACCCGCGTTGTGACGCTTCCGGTCGCCCCCCCCCCCCCGGAAACAAATGAACAATAAGCAACCACCACCCTTAGGGCTCAATGAGATGAAGATGATATGTACAACATGTAAATGATGTGCAGTCTTGTACAGACTCAGGCCGACATTTCTGAGATGTGTGATTAATTGAATCCCAACTACCAAACTACACCGGTATCCATTGTCTGGTATTCAAATCCAAAGAAAGGTTACCAGCTTTTACTAGAGCTTCAACATCAGAACCTTGGACTTTGAAAATCAGTTGTGAAACAACTGATTTTCGACGAGTTAACCTAGATAGGTAGACTAGCCTGGTGGGCTCATTATAATTCTAAGGAAAAAATGATTACTTTAAATAATATAATTTAAATAATAATCTTTTATTACAAATAATAAAAATTTAACTGTATTTCTTAAAGAAAAAAATAGATTAAACATTTTCTTTATTATTGATAAATAATTAAATTGTACACAATTAACATTTAGAAAATAAATTTATAACCATCAATGAAAATACAGGAAAGTCTTACTTTTTTTAAAATAAACATTGTAACTTATTATGGATAGGAACAACAGGAAAAGAGATGTTTTTCGTAAAAAGTTCAGTTCAGAGGAAATTTTCCAAGAATAAAAATGTTTTATCATTACGTTTTGTACCCGAAAATGTTATAAAAATTAGGGTTTCTATTAAAACAAACAAAAAAAATGAAATTGGTCGTCATATTGAAAAAATAAGTTTCAAACATGCCAAAAAAGTATAATTAATGCATTCAAAAATAGAAGAAAAGACTTCCATTTAAAGTTATTTTCAGTTTACAACATCTCAACTATTGTACATATGCCGGTCTCCGTGGTACATATTCCCGGCCTTTCATCCGGAGGTACTGGGTTCGAATCCCGGTCAGGCATGGCAATTTCACACACGCTACAAATCGTTCATCTCATCCTCTGAAGCAATTCCTAATGGTTGTCCAGGCGGTTAATCAAAAAAAAAGAAAAAAACTGTGGTGTACATATATATACAAACATAGCTCAAAATATTGTCATTTGTGGTGATTTTAGATATGTGTTATGATACATAAGAATACGTATATTAATCTTTTAATGGTTTATTACAGAACTTATTTTGATATGTAAGTAGATAAAGAAAGAAAAACAAATTTACAAGGTATTAAATTTCTAATTTATCTTTGCGCGAGGGAGTAAATTTTAAAATCTATTCAAATAATAATAAAGTACGGTAATGTAATTAATAGTTTTCTATCAACTAATTTTTATCATTTATGTATGGATCAAACCAAACACTTTTCATTTTTATTTTTATTTTTATAAAGTTGTCTATTTAAGATTTTCTTCAGTTTTTATATAACTTTTTCCCCGAGATTTATTATAGGATTTTGTAAATACATATAGAAAAATTATTCTTATTAAATTAGTCAAGAAAAAATATATTGATTGCATTAACAAATTAATTACCGAAAAAAATAAGTAAATTAACATTTCTCTTATAAGTTTCTTTTTTCTGTAAACGTCAATGTGGATAGGACTTGTACTCTTAGAAACGAAAATCCATGCGCTTATGTTAAGTACGAGTATACACCCTACTTCTACATCGAATGTTGTGGTGGTATACTTTTCTGAATATTTCCTCCTTTTTCTTAAACCTGATAAAGAAACAAGTGGTGTTTTCTTTCTCTCGTTCCTGTGCTAGGATTTAGATTCCATTTTTGAGTTGCTATCGATTTATAAAACAAAACCGCAATAAAGAGATTTTTGTAAAAAGATATGTTAATTTTATTTCATTAGAAAATCATTTTAAATAAGCAAAAAACATTTTAAGTATAGTTTGTTTAAAATTGTTCTTATTAAGATAATTATATTTTCTGCTAAGAAAACTAGATTTCTATGTTAAGTACTATTTACCTTTTTTAGCGTCATTATTTTATTATAAATAATATTGACGCGTTTCGGAATAACTCCATTGTCAAAATTTATTGTACTGTTGCTTTTGAATTTCTGTTAATCTTTATATAACGTTTAGTTAGCCTTATCTGGTCTTCTTGTTTATTTGTTATTAACAAGATATATATTTATATTTTAATTTTACTTATCTATTTCCTGTTTTCAGTAAATTTAGGTTGCTGAAAAGGACATTCGTTTGATTGCTAATCTGTTCATTTATGATAATCTTGTTACTTTTTAATTTGAAGATTTCTAAATTTTCTAAAATGTTCATTCTTCTTCCTGTAATACAACTGTGAATTAGTTTCATAAACGCGTTAACATATAATAAAAGAATGAAGCTAAGAAAGGTAAACGGTACTCAATGTAGAATTCATAGTTTGTTTACCTTTAATTGTGTAATTGAAAATACGAGGATATTATATAGCATAAAATATAGCGTGAAATTTGGCATATTTCATATAGCTTGAAAAATTTGAAATTATTAGTTCCCTAAGATCACAATTATGATATCCGATACGTAAATCATAAAATAACTTTTTTCTACGAGTAGTATGTTAATTTGGATATCTCAGAGATATATCTATCAAGCATTTAGTTTTCAGAACCGTACGGTAGGTACATTAACAATTCTTAATCGCTTTTTGCACCCAAGTTTCACCTGGCCAGAATAGAACCGAATAAGAAATGAGGCTTTAAAGATAAACCCAAAGAAATGATAGGTAGAAGTCCATTGACCTATCAAATTTTAACGTTGAAAAGCAAGCTGTAATCACCTTGTTATTGCGACACATAAAAGACAAAATCTTACTAAATTGCAATTGCTTGTTCATGCATTCAAGAAAATCGTATTCATTCACCCATACTGATTGAAAAATGGTTTCAGTAATTTCTAGGTACTAAAAAATGTTATTATGGGCAAGAATTTCAGGAATATTCCTGATTCTTTTGTAATATGATGTACACTGCTGTTACCGAGTTAAGATTAGTGCGTCAGTCTCAACTACGTACTGAGTATCAAACATACAAACACAGAATTTTTCACTACGATGTATTTAGATTCCGTAGCCAAACATTTGGAGATGAGATGACATGATTTACCAGTCTCTTCAAAAAAATGGTACAAACATTCTCATATAACCCAAATCAAGCTTTATAAGGAAACTAAAATTTGAGGAATGGTATTCTTGTCTTCTTTAAGAAGTCGAATTTACTATTTCATATCTGTAATATAAGCCCATCGGGATACATAAGATGTTCAGCCCTACAAGTGACGTGTCATTCTTTACGTCGGTAGGGACTAATGAGCACTATTACTCTCAGAGAGAGTGACCGTCCGTAATTTATAAAGTTATTTACACTGACACCCATAATTAATTCCTCTTAAAATTATAATATTGGTTTGCTTGGCATTTCTCCCGCCTCCACCCCATTCCTTCGCCCTAAAGCATAAGACCGAATGAGTGTGCCACAAACGGCTACTGAGCCTCGAAACAATTTAGCGACCAGTGTCCTAAATAGCTCCTACAGCTTACCTAACAGCGTGAGCGGACTAAGCACGGTGCCATACACCACCGGCTTACGTGTCCCAACCCGCTCACTTGTCATATATTTACTAAACTGGGCAGTCCGTCAACTACTAAAAATATATGACATCCATAAATTAAAATTTACTTTGTCTATACAGCAACTCGCTACCACGCCTAGGTCGCTGAATGTCAGCAATTACCTGTCCACCATATTAAAGCGCTTGGAGCCTTAATTGGCTAGTGGTCAGCCATATATTTCTAGGTTAGTTTCCGACACCTGTGCGGTAGGAGCCTTCCCTTAGGCAAACTACTGATGTCGGTTGAAGAAAGCAACCGCATCAAGGAACTCCCACAAGGTCCGACAGTGCAGCTCTCGCCACACTGACTCGCCGCTTGTGGGTGGCCAATTTTCCCCTTGACCTCTAAGTTCCAGGGTGGCCTGGTCACTGCCCCCCTCCCCAAGAGCAGGGCAGTCAAACATCAGGTGTTCATTTGACTGGACCTCCCCGCAGACGCAGCTGCCAGGCGGAACCGAAACAATTATTGGTTCAAATTAACATGGTTGGTGAGCACCTGGGCACCCGTTGCTCTTAAAAACGAACTCGAGGCCTACCATCCCCCAGATCCCATATAAACTTGTACAGGGATCTTTTCTTAGTCTGGTGTCCCATTCCAGCGGCCATGCTTCCATCGCGAGGCTCTGCAGCTTCTTCCGCAGGCGGGAGATGGACAACTGAACGAAATTTTGATCCGGATCATTACGATTACCGTTCCGCTTCGGTAGTAATTCGGCTCGAAACTGCATCCCAAATACCTCGGATTCCCGGCCTCTTCGCATTCTCCACATGGCTTCCCGAACTTTCATCACTAAATCGATTGTGAGAGCCTTTCCCAATACGGTGGTAGCCTCGTAGGAGGTTGTTTTAAAAACATCAGTGCATACAATTAAGGTTCTGCGCTGGGCACTCGTTAAATTTTGAACAAGTGCTCTATTCATATCCAACCTATGCGCCCCAAACGGGCGCCGCGTAAGAGGTCATGCTTTCGAAGACACCTCGGCACACCATGTACACTTGACGGCCAGACAATGCATAGTCCTTCCGAGCAATACTCCTAAGTTTGTGCATCACTGAGACGGCGACCACCGCTACTTGCCTAATGTGGTTGCTAAACAGTAACTTCTTAACAAACAAAACACCTAGATGCTTATGAACTCTCACTCGGCTGATTACACAGCCTTTATATTAATGTGGGGGTTTCGACTGTACGATAATTTGTCTGCACCCTTGAGAAGCATAAACTTCGTGTTGAACACAGAAATCTTTAAATTTTGAAAGTCCATCCAGCCCTCCGCGGTTGACAAGGCCGCTTGCGCTCAATCTTTCAGCTGTGGTCGTGAATTACCACGTAGTAAAATGAGACAGTCATCGGCAAAAGCCTAGACCGTGACCCCTTCTGGAAATGTCAATTCCAGAAACCCGTCAAATACCAGGTTCCACAGCAGGGGACTGAGAACGGAACTCTGCGGACTTCCATTAAGTAGAAGGTGGCTTCCACGAACTGTTTGAGACCAGCGCCTCTGAGGTCAGTGAGTGGTGAACCCCAGGCGGGAGACTGGGCATTAGCGTCCAGAGCAACCAGCACTCTGGTGCCCGGGAGACCGTCAAGTTAAAATGATAAATATAGCTTATACGTTCTCTCAACTCACAGAGAAAGACTTTGGGCGATCAAATGTACTTAAGTAATGTATGTAAATAAGTAGTGGTCGCATACGTACGAGATATTTGTAAACTAAAACCAAAACTGGGACTTAGTTTTCTTACGTTTTTGGCATAACCTTTTAATAAAAAAATTTATTTATAAAGATTTTTTGTAACTTCCCAAGTTGTATTAGTCCATTAAAGATAATAATTACTAATAATTTCGATTAATGTCGTTAGTAACCTTTCGGAAATCAGTTGTTTATTTAAAAAACGATTCCGCTCCCGTATATATATACATAATTAAATTTTTAGAACTTCTTTGATTTTTCTGGAAGCGTTTTATTATCCTTAAATGCTAATTACTGCAGTTAATTTTAATTGCATTCTTTAGTTAACCTTGAGCGGTCAATTCGATTATTTTTAAATGCATATTTTCAGTCTCGGAAGTGGTTGATTGGTGACTGGGTAAAATTAATTGTTAATTTATACTTTGGGCTTCAATCTGTTATGAGGTAATATTATTATTAAATGACTAACAAATCCACAAAAACTTTTTATTATAATATATTTTTTATCGACGCAAACAGTTTGGATAAAAGTAATTTTAAATTTTAAATACTATCAGAAATTACGTAAAAAAAAAACAATCAAATTTATTTTTTTTTTTTTTACATTTGTATTTATATTATATACGTTACACAGACACATATATATATGTGTGTGTGTGTCTGTGGGACACAAGAACTTCTTATGGTGGGATATATGTAAAAAATCTGAGATGCATGATGCATGAGACCCAAGTCAAAGGTACTTTCTCTGAGTGTAATGATACTGTTTATATAGTCAATCCCTGTGGTGAATAGAGTAAAGATGTCACATGTAGGGCCGATTACGAACTGCATTTGGGTGGGTTTGGAATGTTATGTTATAATATGCTTGCTTGGTGAGAAAGGCCACGCGAAACTACCTAACTCCTTACTTTTTCTAGCAATTTTGGCATGCAATATATTTTATTCTTGGAAATCTCTACATCATTTTTGTGACTGACATAAGTCTTCTACAGGCATTATGGTTTTGACACCCAAAACACACACACACACACACACACACACACACACACACACACACACACACACACACACACACACACACACACACACACACACACTCACACACACACACACACACACACACACACACACACACACACACACACACACATATATATATATATATATATATATATATATATACACACGTAACACACGGTGAACATTAAATTACACATAAAATTTCATTGATTATTGTGTATATTTTATGTTATTTGTACACAGTTTACTTTCATTATTCCTACTCATTTAGTGAAGGTTTTTTCGTTTCTTGTTGTTATTAAAGTGGTAGTGGTCTATTTTATGGTACAGAGCTTAGATTACAGTTTTTACTGCCTTAACCTTGATTCTCTCTGTTGATCTAATCAATCTAGCTTTGTGTATGCTCGCTTGCGTGCGCGGGTAGGTAAAGGATTTAAGAGAGCAAAGAAAGAAGATACTTTAAAAGAATTCTGATTGTTCGTTTTAAATAGTGAATGAGCTGCGGGGAAAATTTTTAAAAGTTTATGCTCACTGACCCAATTGTTGAAGTACTGGCAAAAGTTTTTTTAGCTTTTAATAAAACTTCCTTGAAAGATAATAGGTTTTTATATTAGGTAACAAAAGAAAATATAAGAATACTGATAAAAGTTTTAAATTTTTTTACGCAGTGAACGATGTCGTTCATAATTTGTCTTATTAAAAGAAGCAGATTTTTATGTATTGTAATAAAGTCGGTCTTATTTAATAATAGTCTTCAGAAAATGTGTTCTACGCGTATATAAAATTTTACTTGAAAATTTGTCAAAATTAGCTTTATTGTATACAAACTTTTTAATTTTTTTCTGATGTTATTGTTTAATTATCCAAGATTATTTTTTTTAAATATTTATTTTAAAAATATCATTTTTAAAAACGGGGTTAATAATAAGTTTATTTAAATATTTTCTCCTATTGAATGTATATATATATATTTTTTTTTTTTGTTACGGCCCGGAAGGACCAATTGGTCATTTATATTTAGTCTTTCTTATCTTCCAATACTCCTTCATTTTCCTGGAAAAATCCCTTTTCCGTTCCTCTGTCCAAACCGTCCCCGTTTTCTTTTTAGGCTTTTATGCAAATTTAACACCGGGCAAGTTGTTATAAAATCCAGATCCTGTTCTGAGATCTTGCAGTGCAATGCCTGCTTCTTTGATGTCTTGAAGCACCTCAGTGAGCCACACTGGTTGCGTTTTTAGCTTTAGCAATCTTTTCAAGAGTTGTTTACTTTTCCTTGATTCCTCCAAACGCAAGAGGTGGCCAAAGAATTTTATTCTCTTCTTTCTTATTTCTTCTGTAATTGGTGTTGTTTTTTTTTTGTCTTCAGTCCTTTGACTGGTTTGATGCAGCTCTCCAAGATTCCCTATCTAGTGCTAGTCGTTTCATTTCAGTATACCCTCTACATCCTACATCCCTAACAATTTGTTTTACATATTCCAAACGTGGCCTGCCTACACAATTTTTCCCTTCTACCTGTCCTTCCAAAATTAAAGCGACTATTCCAGGATGCCTTAGTATGTGGCCTATAAGTCTGTCTCTTCTTTTAAGTATATTTTTCAAAATGCTTGTTTCTTCATCTATTTGCCGCAATACCTCCTCATTTGTCACTTTATCCACCCATCTGATTTTTAACATTCTCCTATAGCACCACATTTCAAAAGCTTCTAACCTTTTCTTCTCAGATACTCCGATTGTCCAAGTTTCACTTCCATATAAAGCGACACTCCAAACATACACTTTCAAAAATCTTTTCCTGACATTTAAATTAATTTTTGATGTAAACAACTTATATTTCTTACTGAAGGCTCGTTTAGCTTGTGCTATTCGGCATTTTATATCGCTCCTGCTTCGTCCATCTTTAGTAATTCTACTTCCCAAATAACAAAATTCTTCTACCTCCATAATCTTTTCTCCTCCTATTTTCACATTCAGTGGTCCATCTTTGTTATTTCTACTACATTTCATTACTTTTGTTTTGTTCTTGTTTATTTTCATGCGATAGTTCTTGCGTAGGACTTCATCTATGCCGTTCATTGTTTCTTCTAAATCCTTTTTATTCTCGGCTAGAATTACTATATCATCAGCAAATCGTAGCATCTTTATCTTTTCACCTTGTACTGTTACTCCGAATCTAAATTGTTCTTTAACATCATTAACTGCTAGTTCCATGTAAAGATTAAAAAGTAACGGAGATAGAGAAGATCCTTGTCGGACTCCCTTTCTTATTATGGCTTCTTTCTTATGTTCTTCAATTGCTACTGTTGCTGTTTGGTTCCTGTACATGTTAGCAATTGTTCTTCTATCTCTGTATTTGAACCCTAATTTTTTTTAAATGCTGAACATTTTATTCCAGTTTACGTTATCGAATGCCTTTTCTAGGTCTATAAACGCCAAGTATGTCGGTTTGTTTTTCTTTAATCTTCCTTCTACTATTAATCTGAGGCCTAAAATTGCTTCCCTTGTCCCTATATTTTTCCTGAAACCAAATTGGTCTTCTCCTAACACTTCCTCCACTCTCCTCTCAATTCTTCTGTATAGAATTCTAGTTAAGATTTTTGATGCATGACTAGTTAAACTAATTGTTCTGTATTCTTCACATTTATCTGCCCCTGATTTCTTTGGTATCATTACTATAACACTTTTTTTGAAGTCTGACGGAAATTCCCCTTTTTCATAAATATTACACACCAGTTTGTATAATCTATCAATCGCCTCCTCCCCTGCACTGCGCAGTAATTCTACAGGTATTCCGTCTATTCCAGGAGCCTTTCTGCCATTTAAATCTTTTAATGCTCTCTTAAATTCAGATCTCAGTATTGTTTCTCCCATTTCATCCTCCTCAACTTCCTCTTCTTCCTCTATAAAACCATTTTCTAATTCATTTCCTCCGTATAACTCTTCAATATATTCCACCCATCTATCGACTTTACCTTTCGTATTATATATAGGTGTACCATCTTTGTTTAACACATTATTAGATTTTAATTTATGTACCCCAAAATTTTCCTTAACTTTCCTGTATGCTCCGTCTATTTTACCAATGTTCATTTCTCTTTCCACTTCTGAACACTTTTCTTTAATCCACTCTTCTTTCGCCAGTTTGCACTTCCTGTTTATAGCATTTCTTAATTGCCGATAGTTCCTTTTACTTTCTTCATCACTAGCATTCTTATATTTTCTACGTTCATCCATCAGCTGCAATATATCGTCTGAAACCCAAGGTTTTCTACCAGTTCTCTTTATTCCGCCTAAGTTTGCTTCTGCTGATTTAAGAATTTCCTTTTTAACATTCTCCCATTCTTCTTCTACATTTTCTATCTTATCTTTTTTACTCAGACCTCTTGTGATGTCCTCCTCAAAAATCTTCTTTACCTCCTCTTCCTCAAGCTTCTCTAAATTCCACCGATTCATCTGACACCTTTTCTTCAGGTTTTTAAACCCCAATCTACATTTTATTATCACCAAATTATGGTCACTATCAATGTCTGCTCCAGGGTAAGTTTTGCAGTCCACGAGTTGATTTCTAAATCTTTGCTTAACCATGATATAATCTATCTGATACCTTGCAGTATCGCCTGGCTTTTTCCAAGTGTATATTCTTCTATTATGATTTTTAAATTGGGTGTTGGCAATTACTAAATTATACTTCGTGCAAAACTCTATAAGTCGGTCCCCTCTTTCATTCCTTTTGCCCAGCCCGTATTCACCCACTATATTTCCTTCCTTGCCTTTTCCAATGCTTGCATTCCAATCTCCAACTATTATTAAATTTTCATCTCCTTTTACGTGTTTAATTGCTTCATCAATCTCTTCGTATACACATTCTACCTCATCATCATCATGGGCGCTTGTAGGCATATAGACGTTAACAATCGTTGTCGGTTTAGGTTTTGAATTTATCCTTATTACAATGACTCTATCGCTATGCGTCTTGAAATACTCCACTCTCCTCCCTATTTTCTTGTTCATCACGAAACCTACTCCTGCCTGCCCATTATTTGACGCTGAGTTAATTACTCTAAAGTCACCCGACCAAAAGTCGCCTTCCTCTTCCCACCGAACCTCACTAATTCCTACTATATCCACGTTTACCCTATCCATTTCCCTTTTTAAATTCTCTAGCCTACCAACCTTTTTTAAGCTTCTAACATTCCACGCTCCGACTCGTAGAATGTTATTTTTTACTTTTCTGGTGACCCCTTCCTTAGTAGTCCCCACCCGGAGATCCGAACGGGGGACTATTTTACCTCCGGAATATTTTACCAAGGAAGGCGCCTGCATTATTGCTTTTGAAAATGCAGAGCCACATTTTCTTGGAAAAAAAATAGCTGTAGTTTTCCATTGCTTTCAGCTGCGCAGTACTCAGAGGACTGAGTGATGTTGATATGGCCGTTTAAGTCATTGTGACTTACGCCCCTAACAACTACTGAAAGAGCTGCTGCCCTCTTTCAGGAATCATTCCTTAGTCTGGCTCTCAACAGATACCTCTCCGATATGGTTGCACCTTCGGTCCAGCTACTCTGTATCCCTGAGCACTCAAGCCCCCTCACCAACGGCAAGGTCTCATGATTCATAGAGGAGGGTAATTGGTGTAACGACCTCATAAATTATATGGTTTGGGAGTAATCTCCACTTTCCTTCCACCAAGGTTACCCAGCCAGTACAGCTCCTTACGATCCTTCTTTCTATTTTGGCTAATTTTTCAGTTCTCGATGATATCTTGATTTGACCCAGTGCTTCACTCCCATACATTACTACCGGTTTGATCACCGTATTATAGTGTCTTATCTTGGCTTGTTTGGAGATGCATTTCTTGTTATAGGTGTTTCAAGTGACCACTTGTGCCATTGCTAGTCTGTGTGCTCTTTCTTGCCAGGCTATTTTCTCGTTTAGATTCCATGTGATGGATTCACCCAAATATTAAAATTTGATACTATTTTAATTCTGCGACCATTGATTTCCAAATGTTTCCGCTGTGTCCTTCTAGTGAACATTCCTTCTGTCTTCTCGTACGAGATCTAAAGTCCAATTTTCGCTGCGATAGAGGCCAATGATTCTATCTGGTGTTCAGCCTCTTCCTCTGTTTCTGTAAGGAACGCTAGATCGTCTGCGAAGCTAAGGCAGTTAAGGCTTACGTTGTTAAATTTACTTCCAATTTTTACTTCCTCTGGATTTTGTTCGTACCAATGTCGCATGATGTATTCTAATGCGCAATTAAACGGTAATGGTGACAATCCGTCCCCTTGCCTCAGACCAGTTTTTATGTCAAAAGGTTCCGATATCTCCCCCCTGAACTTCACCTTCGACCGGGTGCCCGTCATCGTCAGCTCCAACATTTTCACCAGTTTTGGGTGCAGTCCAAAATTCCTCAGAATCCTAAGCATAGATGGTCTATGGATACTGCCATATACCTTCTTGAAATCCACAAATGTAATGATTAAGCCCTTGCGTCGCAACTTGTACATATCCATAATTAGTTTTAAGGTGATAATTTGTTCTGCACAACTTCTCCAGGATCTGAATCCCCCCTGATATTCTCCTAATTCTTTCTCCAGTTGATCCTTTATACGGTTAGAAAGTATTCTAGAGAAGATCTTGTACGTACAATCTAATAGGGAGATCCCTCTATAGTTGTTTGGATCCATCTTATCGCCTTTCTTGAATAAGGGGTGGATGATTGCTGTTGACCAGTGGTCTCTCGCTGTTCCAAATTTTAGTAAGTTCCCTTTGCAATATCTCTAAGATGTTAGGTGCAGCGTATTTCCAATGCTCGGCAACTGTTTGGTCTTCTCCGCTCGCCTTATAGTTTTTAATTTCCTTAAGGGCTTGTTCGATCTCTTGTAGAGCAGGCGGAGTTAATTTTGATTGCTCTGTTTTCACTGGTGTGTCCGTGTCAATTCTCAGGAGTTCTTCAGGCTCTTCCGCATTTATATATATATATATAAAACTCGTACATAAGAAAACGAAAATTTAGCGTATTCTCCTATCTTAAAATGACCATGTTTTGTACAAGACTTAGACTTCAAGCGACCATGGGAGGATTTTAAAAACCTTTTAAATAAATAAGATAGATTTTTTATCAGTTGTTTTAAAGGACATCAAAATAAAATTTTAACGTAATAAACTTTGGGCTATAATAACTTTAACCAAAATTGCAACTATTTAATATTTTTCACAGCTGATTTATAAATCTTCTGTAGTAAATCCAAAGATATTTGTTTCACGCCAAAAAATAGATCGATTTGTGATAGTAACAGTTGCTAAAGTTTTACTTTTGAGCATTATTTAAGATACTATAGACAAAGGACTTAGCTGAAAATTAGTTTTGAAATTAGCTGTGAAAAATATTAAGTGGCTGCCATTTTGGATAGGGTTACGAGACCTAATTTTTTTATATTAAAACTTTTACTTTTCAGTGCTCTTTAAAATTTGTGTGTAGCCCTTTAAATTCTGAGTTGCTCCCAAATGGAGGTATTGTGGTTTTATATGTAATATATATTTTTTTCAAGTTAGGAACATTTGCTGAATTTAATTTTTTTTACGTTTAACAGTTGAAACGTTACTTGAGAATGTAAATTTTGAAAAAGACATGGTTATGAAAAAGTAAAGCATTTGAAGTACAAGTAGCATTACTTTCTCTGAGTGCCGTAATTTTCTGGTTTTGGACGGTTTGATGCATTGTCCTTCCTTTTTTTCGATGCAAATATTTTAACCTCTAGTTTTCCCCCATCATAATAATAATCATACAAGCTCTCTCTCTCTTGTTTCTTTACAGTTTTAATATTTTAAACTTCTTTTAAGAAGTAAATTATGTAAAGCGTGAGTACCCTAATACGTGAGGGCTAAATCCAGTAATCATGTATGATATTTTTATTATAAAACATAAACTTTTATCAAAGCAAAGATTTTACAGCTGATAAAAGTGATGTAATCTTACCTTTTAGAATTTTATAAGAAAAAAAATAATACCCGTATTTTTCTTTTAGAAAAATATAATTTTTTTAGCCTTTTTGATTAACATTACACTTAAGCAGGAAACTTATTAAAGTAAATAATTACTTCAATAAATAAAATTTTAACGCAAACAAGGAGGGTGAGTGGAACCTGTACGAAAAGTATCACTTTTTTAAATTTTGATTTTCATGATTGAAAATCCAGTTGAGCTTTTTAAAAAGAAAAATTCGGTTTTTATTAAAAAAAGTCTTCTTCCGCAGAACCCGACTTAAGGATTTCATTTTTTTATAATTTCTGTTTTTCAAGTAGTGGTTGTTATTAAAAATGTTATTTGAGGTAGCTTTCAAAAGTGGGGGTGAAATTACCCAGATTTTTTTATCAGTTATATTCTAAATATAGTATCATTTTAATTATAAAAACCTTACTAAATCGGTCTCAAATATTTTTACTGAATTTTTTATTTTGATTTCATTCCAATTGTTTTTTAATGTTTGCATAATTATGTCAGGGGTATTTAATATAAAAATTTGTCAAGAGCAAAAGCCGGAAAATTATGCAATCCTTTGTCGACTATTTTTTATTAAATTTGACTGCCGTACGCTATTCGATCATTTTATTCGCGCTGTTACACATGTCCTTTCAAACGTAATCTTTATGATGTGTTTTTACATACCGATCCGAATACAATAATCATTTATTTGTATTGTATGTAGATATGTTTTAAGGACTTATTTTAAGAGTAAAACGTCATATTACATATATTGTATTTCAGGACGTTTACATGGATGACAGTTCTCATTTTATTTCTAATCGTCTTTTGAAATGTTATATGTTACTTCGTTCATAATTTGTGGGTATTATTACTTAAATAAAAATACTTTCACTTCTACTTTTGTATATTATTCTTTGGGCTCATTTTATTTTATTTTGTTATATTTTCTCATAACCACCACAAAAAAAAAATTTCATTGTGAAAGTGTTAGTGAATCCCTTTATAAATTTTTTTTTAATATAAAAAAAATGGGGACTAATATAAACCGCCGAAAACAGTTATAGTGTGAAGCACCCAAAAAGCAATTGTTTGCTCCTAACCCGGAAAAAATAGATATTTTAAACAAACAAAAGTTCACTTACCACAGGGCTGTTTCAATTACAGAATAATAAGTAGCAAAATAATGTTACTCTAAATCATTGATTTTCACGCTTGTTCGCCCACCGCCCTCATTGAGAATAAAAACTTTTCTAGCGCCCCCAAAATTTTTAAACTTACCATCTGTTGAAAATAATAATTGGAATCGCTGTTTTAAAGATGCAATCTTAAAATCAGCAAGGCAGTTGGTTGCTGTGTACGGTGATAATATAATGAATGAAATAGACATCCGAAAATGGTTTGAAAAGTTTAGAAGTAACAGAATTAATGTGCACGATAAGGAACGTTCAGGGAGGCCCTCAATAATCACCGAGGACTAGTTGAAACGCGTCGATGATGAAATCAGAAAAGATCGTCGCTTAACGATTTCCGACCTGGTCCTTCTTTTTCCTGATGTTTCAAGAGCTGTTATCGGTAGCATTGTTTTGAAGCCTTTTAGGCTTCAAAAAGGTTTGTGCACGTTGGGTACCGCAAGTTTTAACGGAACGTCACAAAAAATCCGAATGGGATCTGTTTTGGAATTTTTGATGCGCTACACAGACAAAGGCGATAAGTTCCTTAATTAAATTGCTACCGGCGATGAAACATGAATTTCATATTACACGCCAGAGAGAAAACAGCAGTCAAGTGAATGGCGTAATCCTCAGTCACCAACAAAGGTCAAGCCACAGCCATTTGGATGCAAACTGATGGTGACAGTCTTTCGGGATCGGTTTGGGATACTGCTGATTGATTTCATGTCACGTGAAACGACTATAAATAAACGACTATGTCCACATGTTGCGGATTCGACACGTGATTTACTGAAAACATTTGGATAGGAAATTTACGATCACCCACCATATAGTCCGGACTTAGCTCCATCTGATTACCATTTGTTTCGAAATTGAAAGAATTTTTGAGTGGTAAGCAATTTACGGGTGACGATGAAATTAAAAATGCTGTTAATCAGTAGCTAAATGGACTGGCGGCAGAAGAATACGACGAGAGTGTACTGAAGCTGGTGTATCGCTGTGATAAGTGTTTTAATTCGTGTGGCGATTATATACAGAAGTAGTATAAGGTATGTGGTTTAAGAGAAATAAAAAATATGTATAAAGTTTTCAGAATAATACTTTTTTTACAATGAAACGGTCTTTACTTTAGAGATAACCTCTTGTATAATTTATTTGAAAAGATTTTCAAACCGTTAAAATAATAATTATATTTCTCCTAGTGTTTTATATAAAACTTCATGTAATCAAAATTAAAATAAACATGATTATTCGAATCAATTAAGTTTAAATGTAATAAAACCGTAGATGTGGTATTTTAAATTGATAATGTCTGTACGTCAGTAAAAATGAGTTATTTGTGACATAAAGATTTTGTTTTTCATTGCCCTCCTTTACGTCCCTCCTATGTTCATAGTTTGTTAAATTGTTGAACGGTTGGTGGTGTAAATTGGAACCGGAGGGATTTAACATTACAGTAGGAGGTGTAGAGAGAGGTTGCACGCACGGTTCTTGCTTAGTGATCCCCTTTGTTTTTGTCTTCAACTAGGAACAGTGCGATGTCTTATGTCAGCTCTGAATAATGTTTGCCACGCGTGCAGGTGCTTGTGCGTGCGTATTTCGTATATCAACTTAACTCCTGCTCCTTTTACTCATACTCCTTGTCCACATACCGTCATTTCTCTTGTACACACAGAGAAATACCGCAGCCTACCTATCCCATCAATCCCATCGACTTAATATCCTAAAGCTCTCCCCGACTTCACGGTTAAGTTCCACAATTCAGTGTAAACAATACATACGTTACAAATTATATGAATTCAGTTACAAAATTACATTCGTTGTTGGTAATTCGGAATTCAAAATTCACTTATCATTATGTGTAATGTTATATTTAATTTTGTGAAAATAGTGTCTTAATTGTACGATATCTGAAATTATTATTAAAAGTTTCATATCAAAAAGTTAAATTAAACAACTTTAGAGGATATATATACGAGGGCTATTCAGAAAGTAAGGAACGTTTCCACCTGTCGCCGCCAGGCGCACGCCAATCGCGTATATATTGGTGTGCACGTGCTCGGCATCTCAGTCGGTTAATGGTATGTAACTTCGGTTACTACCAATTCTTGGAAAGTGCAGGCCAAAGAAGAACGAAGAGGTCTTCGGAAGAAGAAGAGGGAGAAGAAGAAGATGAAGAAGAAGGAAGATCCTCTACTCGTCCCAACATCATGGACTGGAGTCCGGAACAGAGCCCAGCAGAGATGCGTCCTGAAGGGCAGCCATACCAGAAGCGGATGAAGAGCTTCTACACAACCTCTCCTATTTCAAAACTTACAGTAAGACAAAATAACCCAGCAATTGCGACTCCTCCGGAAAAGGTGACGCATTGCTCCCTCCTTATAGCTAGTGCCCCGTTGTGGCGTATTCCTGCTAGCCTATTAAAGAGTTAGCACCGAAAGGACTTCAGTGGACGGTCTGAAGGGGAATTACGTCGGGAGGACAGGCTTTATAAGCCTAGCCTTCCGCGGTCGGCCCATGAAATGGGTTCGATAACGCTGGTTTAACAACGGATTGGAATGCAATTAAATCCGTCTTAAATTCACTAAAATAATAATAGACAAAACTTGAAAAATTAGATCCGAGATTAAAAAAATAACCCTTTTAAAAACAAGCCCGATTAGAATGATCCAGCAGCAAGGGACTCTGTCCAGGTTCTGCGATAAAGTAGGGAGTAATAGACTCCTGCCAACTTTGCATTCCATTCCATTCCAGGCATCTCAGTCAGCGTCCAACCGTGATAATGGGAACATCTCCGCACTGCCCGTTTTTTTTTTATATACAAATTTGAAATGTGTGCTGAAATCGAAAATCCCGCCAGTTGTGAGGTGCGGTCTGTAATTCGTTTTTTGTCGGCAAAAAACTTAAAACCAATGGAAATTCATCGGGAACTGTGTGAAGTGTACGGGAACAACGTAATGAGTGAATGTTCTGTCAGGAAGTGGTGCATTCAGTTTAAAAATGGCCGAACAAAAGTTCACGATAAAGAGAAGAGTGGACGTTGGAGCATTGTGACTGACGATCTGGTCTCCAAAGTTGACGTAAAGATTCGTGAAAACCCCCGTTTCACAATAACTGAGCTTTCTCTATGTTTCCCAGAAGTTTCACGGACTTAATTGTTTCACAGAAGCTAGGCTACCACAGATTTTGTGCAAGATGGGTGCGTCACTGAGTGGTTGAGATCACAAGCTGCAGAATTCTATGACACAGGCATTTCAAAGCTTGTACACCGCTATGACAAGTGCCTGAATTTGTATAGTGATTATGTTGAAAAGTAGGATTTTAGTCCCTCTTTCACATGTATATAATAAAAAGTTTTTCTTGTACTTGGTTTTTTAAAATTCCAAAACGTTCCTTACTAGAAAGTAAGGAACGTTTTGGGCTACGTTATACGAACGTTACACGAGGGCTATTCTTCTGAATAGCCCTCATATAACGTTCGCATATATATATATATATATATATATATATATATAACTTAATTCTTAAATTTTTATATAGATATTCTTTATTTTTTATCATTTTTATGTCAAAAAGACACTGGTTATAATTCTTTGGCTACTACAGCTACTAGCGTAACAAACTTAAATAGAAAAAAGAATAACGGAAAGACAGAATGTTAATTAATGAATTAACAAGAGTTTGTGAAAAACACAGCAAGAAAATAAGTAAGAACGTGACTGATACGTTTGGTCTAGGCCAAGGTGTTAACCAAGAAAGCTGCCTTTCATCGACATTGTACCACATTTACATTGAAAATACGATAACATCTGTAATTTTTTACTTTAGATAAAGTAAAAAATTACAGATGTTTGGGGTCTATAGTGACAAGACTGGAAGTGTGCAATGGATTTAAAAGGAAGGATAGCGATGGTAAATGAAACCTTCATTAAGTAAAAGTAAAAGTCTAAACTTAGAGATAAGGAAGAGTTTAGCCAAATGCTATTTGTGGAATGTCTTGTTGTATGGGAGTGAATCACGAACGATGAGGAAGACTGGAACTTGATCGAGGCTTTTAATATGTAGATATGGATAAAGATAGAGAAAAGAAGAAGGAAGTTTAAAGTGAGGAATGAGAAATACGGGAAGTACACAAAAGGAAAGGAAACCGGTTAGGATTTGTGGTTAGAGGAAGTAATGGAATCTTGACTACAGCATTGAAAGAGTCAATAGAATGTGAAAGAAAGCGATGAAAAAGAAGGTTGAGGTTAATATATTAGTGAAGAGGACGACAGAGAAGCCTTGGGACAGAAATGTGTGAAAATAGCAGTGGAGCAAGGGGCCTGCCGCCAGGCAGAATATCAGATGATGATGATGATAATGATGTACAAAACTAGTTTCTAATAATAAAAAAAAATTATTACTTTTTTTAAAGGTTCCTATACAATATATACAGTTAAAAATTGAGTAAATGAGAAGAATTATGATAAAAAGTAACAGAAAGATTTGAAGAAATAAATCACTTATCAGTGTTTTATCTTTTATAATAAATTGTTTTATTAATATAGAGGAATAGTGTTTCATTTATTTCTATCATCCTTTATAGGCGTATTCCTTTCATTAAAATAATAAAAAAATTCATTTAAACATAGGCCTTGAAACGCTTTGTTTTCGAGTTTGGCTAGTGAAAGATTTTGCCTAGTCTGTTCTAAATATCAAATAATCTATATTAAAACTCTATGTACAAAAGTTATTAAGTAAAATTAGAAGCTTTATACGTATATAACTGAATAATACATGAGAAATTGAGAATTAGTCCCAGAACTGTATTTCAAGTAGTTTTCTAAAATATTATTGTAAAACTCCAAAGAATTGGAGTCAAAAAGCGCACTTTTTTAGATTTGGCGGAAATTTACTTTGTTAAATTGCCAATAAATAAATAAAAGGTAGAGATCTGATTGGTAATAATTTAATTTAAGAAAATTCTGTAATTAAAAGCCCGGATTAAAACAGAATAAAAACTATTAAAAATCCATTTTGAAAAACCAAACCACGTAATTCTGAAAAACTTGCACTACAAATAATGTGCTAATAGATTTTAACGAAGCGTATTTCTTTCAAAATAGTTTATAACAACACGAGATTAATTATTAAACCATTTATAATATTACATTAATATTATTAATATACAATATTACATTATATTACATTAAAATTATATTAGCTGTTCAAAATGTCCGCCTGTAGTGTCAGTGAAGATTTTAGTGCTACAACTTATGGAAGTCACTCCTTTTCCAACATTCTTGGACGGCTTATTAATTTCCTGTAAAAGTTAATTTTCATTGTCGATTCTTTAAGCACACGTAATGCCTTCACGTATTCCCACAAAAGAAATTTGAAAGATCAAATCGGAGGATCTGAATTCAGAATTTTATTGATGTAGTTGGTTTTTATAAAAATGCATTTAAAAAATTTTTATTTACTTCAAACACATAAATTTTATAAAAATTAAATTCTCTTAAACTTGAAGTTTATTTGGTTATTGGCAATTTAGCAAAGTAAATTTACCCCATATATACAAGAGATAGTGCTTTTCTATTCAAAAATGATGAGTTTTTCAATAATTTTTTGGAAAATATTTCAGATTTATCTGTGATTAGACATTAGAAACGGTTGCATGTATAGGCTTACAGGTATGAAGACATTATTTTTAAAAGGATTTTGAAATTCCCTTATCTTCGATCCGTCAGCTTGAATCCAAGGTGAATATTAAATAGGAAGATGGTAAACGTAAAGTATGACTTTTCATCTAGCATATGTGAAAAGCAATAGTAAAACCAGTTTTTTAATTACTATTGGTAGGTTTCTTTTAAGTTATCAGCAAAAAAAAATTGCTAAAATAAAAAACTTACATGAAAGGAAAAATTTGATACAGTAATTCTTTTTTTTTATAAAACATTTAAAGCCATTCAAAGTTTTATTTAATACTTTTATTTTTCTCTGTATACGTCGCAATCTATTCAAATAGTGAACAATTAGCAAACCCCACCTCCGACACAATGAGATGAAGTTGATATGTATGACATGTAAATGAGGTGTAGCCTTGTACAGATTCAGGCCGACCATTCCTGAAACGTGTGGTTAATTGAACCCCAAAAATCAAAGTACACCGGTATTCACAATCTAGTATTCAAATCCGTATAAAAGTAACTTAATTTTAATAGGATTTGAACCTCAGAACCTTTGACTTCAAAAATCAGCTGATAAACAACCGATTTGCGACAAGTTAACCATTAGATCAGCCCTGTGGTTATTTAATAATTGGCAGTAATGTACGTAATGCCGGGTACGTTCTGATGTTGGTGTAAAATTATATGAGATCTACTGTCAGTATAATAATATCAGCTGATGATATTTACTTCATCCAGTATTAAACTTTTAACAGCAAATCTGTTTTAATATTAATTTAGATGATATTAAATAACTTGATATTTTGAGTACTAGATCGTGAATACCGGTGTTATTTGATGGTTGGGTTTCAATTAACCACACATCTCAGGAACGGTCGACCTGAGACTGTACAAAACTACATTTCATTTACATTCATACATATCATCCTTTGAAGTAATACTTTACGGTGGTTCCGGAGGTTAAAACAGAAAAATAAGAACTATTATTATTATTAATAATAGAACTATTATTATTATTAAAAATAGTTATTTTTTGTGGACGATATTAAACAAGTCATTTAATGTAAAAATTGTTATCAACATTATAGTTATTATTATATTTTCTGCTAAGAACACTATTATTACTATGTTGAGTACTATTTACCTATCTTAGCTTCATTCATTTATCGTATGTTGACGCGTTTCGGAATAACTCCATTGTCAAATCTTACTGTACTGGTACTATTAAATTTCTGTTAGTCATTTGTAACGTTTAGTCAACGCCCCTCCTTCTCTTTGACGTCACGTCTTAAGAAGAAGGCCAGATAAGATACATATAATAAAAGGATGAAGCTAAGAAAGGTAAACATTGCTTGACATAATTTAAAATAATTGTGAATTAAATTGGCAGAAAAATTATGAACTGTAATTATTTATATTATTATTCTTCAGTTGCAATTTATTAAACAATTATTATCGAGTGAGAATTATTGAAAACATGCGTAGTTTTTAGAGTAGGTAGTTGCATTAACTTGTTAAGAATGTACTTTGGTTATAACATTTTATTTTAATTTATACCATTCCCATTCATAAAATTCAACATTTTATGGTTGATATACTTGAGAAATAGATTCTAGAAATGTTCAAACATTATTTTTTAACAACCAATGTAAACCAAAATTTAATGTCCCTCATATAAAATGCTCTTTACGGTTAAAAATTATAATATTTGTATAAAATGTTCATAAAAAATATTATAAAAATTTACTACTTAACGTAAAAGATTTAATATTTTTCTTTTTTTTGTGTTACACGTTTCAATTTGACATTCTTTATAAAAACCTATTTCTCTGTTTTTTAATTTTGATTTGTCTGTTAGAAACAACTTCTTTATTTAGTCGTAGAATTAATTAAAAAGAGGATGGTAAAAACCAGTAGTAACTTAGTCTAATGGCTTTTACGTTGAAATAATTGAGGTTACGACGATGTTTTTATTTTTAATGTACGATTTTTATTAATTTTTTTAAATTTTATTTTTGATATAAACTGATTCAACCGTTATCTTCAGTACATAACCAAAAACGGTTGTCTTTTTCTTTAGCTTGCTCTCGTATAAACGGCAAATTAATGTAGTACACCATTTTTTTGTTGAAAAATTATGAAATATACGCTCTTGTATATTCCACTCAGTAGCAAAAATTGCATCATCTCTTGGTATAATGATTCAGGGTAGCATTCATATTTTTATCCCCAACTATTTTCTTCATATCGATTAATTTATTCATTTTTTCATCTCCTCCTATTACTATTCTTTCATCTTTTTTGGCCTGAAAAGCTTCTAGTCTTCCTCTATTCCCATTTTCCCTATTTTTGTTACATGTAATGTAAGTCTAACCGTATTAAAACGTTGTTATTTTCAATTACTTTAATGTTGTGATAAAAAAAGGTTGAAAAGAAAAGAAGAGTATCCATTAAAATGGACGAAAATTAATTATCTAATTAATGAAAGTTGATTGTTAGGAAATTGTACACTTCACGTAAACGTGAAATTGACATCTGAATAGCAGTTTCTCTGAATGGCAATGCGAAGTGATCGAGTTCTTCTATAAGAGAAAACGAAGACTATCTGTAGTCATAATAAAAAAATACTTTTACATTTTATAATTATTTTTCCATTCTGATGTTTTTTAAAATTATATAAGTAAAGGGTTAAAAAAAACTTAATTCACTTCAAAAATGTATTATAAATATCCAATCCAAAAATATAGTTTGCTGATTACTTGGATAAAATTCCAATTAATGGGAAAATG
Source organism: Lycorma delicatula (assembly GCF_047948215.1). Classification (NCBI taxonomy): domain Eukaryota; kingdom Metazoa; phylum Arthropoda; class Insecta; order Hemiptera; family Fulgoridae; genus Lycorma; species Lycorma delicatula. The sequence goes on along the minus strand of NC_134458.1, from coordinate 160,885,882 downwards.
ATATTATTTCTATGCTCATAGAGCGAGACATTTTGGTATTTTATTATATAAAAAAATTATCTTTGGATAATGGAATTGATTTCGTTTGGTATAAAATCAAACCGTAGTGTTTGAAGCGCCGTAATAAAGCCCTGTCATCGTTATTAAATATTTATTGTCCTCATGTATATCTCGTTTAAATTATGTTATATCTTGAGTCTCCTTCAAAACGTTAAAACGAGGTATCAAGATAAAAAAATGGGCCCACAAACATTGTTTAACGACCATTTATGTATCATGTAGATATTTAAAAAACTAAAAATTTTAACTTATGCCTGTGTTTATCTATATTTATGAATTTGCAATCTTTGCTGTCTTTAAGCTTTCATCTTTGTTTTACTAGTGCAGAAGTGTAAATACATCAATGTCGATATAGATATATTCCTGTTTCATCGACTATAAAAATGTCTTCGATTATGTAAGGCATGGAAAGATGGTACAAGTTCTGAGATCAACCGCCGTTGACCGAAACGTCTTGCGTGTTATCGGCGCGTTGTACTGGAATCAGACTGCAGATGTCAAAACTATCAAGGAAAATTGAAAGCGACTGCAATCAGGAAGCGTATTCGTCAAGATTGTGTATTATCACCTCTTTTGTTCAACATTTATTCTGAAGTAAGTTTTAGGGAAGTGTTGGTGGAGGAAAGCAGTCGGAACATGATAACTGAAACGGTTATAAACAGCATTAGGTATACGGATGACACTGTTGTCTCATAGCGCCGAACTACCTGTGCTTCAATGCATGACAGACGATTTAGTTCTGCGCGGTGAGGAGTTTGGCCTGTTTGTCAATGTTTCTAAGACTAAGGTTACAGAACCAAGCTTATATACATATACACGTGGATACTGTGCTGGATGAGCAGTGTGATTGCAAGAGAGAGATAAAATTTAGAATAGAACAGGCTAGGAGGCATGATCTTTTTAATATCAGATCTTAGTTTGCAGCTAAGAATCCGAATGATTCGTTGCTACGTGTTCATTTATCTCTATGGATATGAAAGCTAAGTAAGTGTGGAGAACACAATCAAAGTGTGGAAAACAGAATTGATGCTTTTGAAATGTGTCGCCGTCTTTGGCACGTAGCATGGGTACTGAAATTTCATATGACGAATTTCTTCATCGGATGAGAAAGGAAAAATAACTGCTGCTCACTATAAAGGAAAGAAAGACTCAAAATCTAGGGCATATTATGGGAGGCGAGAGGTACCGATCGTTACAACTCATTGAAGGGAAGATACAAGGTAAAAGATCGGTTTGTAGGCGGAAGAATTCGTGACTGAATGATATTAGTTGTGGTATAATTGCACGTCGGAGGAAGCTTTCCATGATACAGCATTACGTTTGGAGCTGCCTATTAGACCGCCACGCCAACTTCGCCATGGAGTGGGCGCTTAAAAGACGAAGAATCTTTGTTGAGAAGAATAGTTAACTGGTCTTAAAAAACCACAATGTCAATCACGAAATTGTTTTCTTGCAGCTCAACAGAATATTTTAGCTACCGAACCAAATAACTAGAATAACTAAATTATTTATTACATTTCAGTTGATATTTTAAAAATAATTACCAAGCAATTTAATAAATCTTTTCAATTTTTTTTTTAAATCAATAAAAGGATTTTCTTTTACGAAAACAATATTACTCTGTCCATTAATTTTTAAATAATACTAATACAAAAAACAATTTAATCCTGAATTTTCTGCATCCCGTTGTGTTCAAAATATGTATACTCAAATAATGTTCATTAACACCTCCTAAATTGTGATGTGATAACTATTTGTTTTATGTTTAATATCTTCATGTATTTTTCTATCAAATAATTTTTTTTTGAATTCATAAGTTTTAATCCTCCCCTTGGAGCCAGACCCGAAACCAAGCATGAACACAGCTCCAGGGAGTTCCATCGCCTCAAACTGCCTAGTCAAGAACTGACATTCCCCCTGACAGTCGGGACTCGGTCTTTAATTAATCGCCATGCCTCTAATGAAGGAACCTCGTAGAGATCCTGTCTCCGGGACTCCAGTCTTGACACCACGCCTCAAATGAGCAACCCCAAAAAGATCCCTCACCGGGACAACGGTCTTTCTTTGCCCCTCTCATCGAAGTTTGATCGTAACACTAAGGGAATCCCTGTCCAATCACCGGCAGCGAGACATTTAAGCGGCCGCCCACAGGACAGGGCTGTCCTAATCCAGATCTTCCCCAAAACACAGGAAAATCACCTCATTATTTGGTCTTGGTCCTGCAGCCGCGTTTCCCGAGAGAATGCCCCCGAGAATTACAAAGGGTACATTTGGCCTCCGTTGCGCAATCCTTACGTAGATTACCCGCAATCAACAATTTTGATTGTTCGGAATAAACAAAAAAACCTACTACATCAATCGCATCCAAATATTTACCCAAGTTTCTTGGCACAATTGAGAAGGTTTTTAGGCGTATTACATCTCAAAAATTTTTAAAAATATATATAGTAGTGGAGAATTGCCGGTTCAACCATAAACTTTAAAGGAATTGAATTAATGAACTTAGTGAACTGTGTTCACTAAGTTGGAAATGAAACTTGGACAATCGGAGTATCTGAGAAGAAAAGATTAGAAGCTTTTGAAATGCGGTGCTATAGGAGAATGTTAAAAATCAGATGGGTGGATAAAGTGACAAATGAAGAGGAATAGCGGCTAATAAATGAAGAAAGAAGCATTTGGAAAAATATAGTTAAAAGAAGAGACAGACTTATAGGCCACATACTAAGGCATCCTGGAATAGTCGCTTTAATATTGGAAGGACAGGTAGAAGGGAAAAATTGTGTAGGCAGGCTACGTTTGGAATATGTAAAACAAATTGTTGGGGATGTAGGATGTAGAGGGTATACTGAAATGACACGACTAGCACTAGATAGGGAATCTTGGAGAGCTGCATCAAACCAGTCAAATGACTGAAGACAAAAAAAAAAAAAAAAAAAGAAAAGTGAACTGTGAGTCTCTATCGTTGTGTGAGCTGGGTTTGAACTGAATGATTCGAATGAATAATATTACAAAAATAATACAGTTAAATTTACGTTAAATAAAATAAAATAAGTTTAAAATAATTCTGTTTAACCATAATAGGCTTCACGTGGGGACTGCGTGTGAGGCTAGAGTGATGAGGTATGCAAGCACCTCGTGGGAGGCTAGACCGATCATCTCCATCAACTGATCAACGATAATCAGGGGTAACTAGTAATATACGGGCTGCCTCTTGGATGCTGTTTTGGAAGGTGCAATAGGGTTGTTCTTATGATATTTCTGTAAATAATCGTCCGATTTTTTAGATTTAAATGGGGCATGTTAGTAGGTTCAAGGCTAAGTTTTGCATGCATCTGATACACTCTCGATCTAAGAGACCACGGTTATTCAGAAATGAATGTATAATTGTATAAAGTTTGTCTGTGTTTAATCGCATCACGCGAGAACCAATTGACGGATTACTTTCAAATTTGCAGAATTCATTCGAGTTACCCCAGGAAGGATTTTAATCCATCAACCAAGGCCGTAGCTCCCTTGAAGGTTAACATATTAAAAATATTCATTTTTTCTTCCTCCCCAATGAGGGTGAAGTTGTGAATTAAAGATAGTCATTAAGGAAAAAATAGATTAATCCTTGTACTTCATTATTATCCGCCGTGGCAAAGAAATAAGTTATGAATTTTCGTCGTCAAAGGTGTGGGTACTTTAGTTACCATAGTTATTATTCTATCGTTTGTAATTTCTTTTTTAGGTTTCTATAAAGCCTGATTCTTGTAATTATTATTTATCAGTATTATTCTCACAACCATGAGGAAAACGGTAGATGGGAATGGCGACCGAAGGAAGCTCCTCGGCTGTCCAGGGCACCAGTACCCCTTGCAAACCTGGAATGGCGAGCGTAGTGAGCTCTGGGTATGTCCCTTGGCCCCGGGAGGCCTCGAAGAGCACCTTAGTTGGCTTCGGGATTCGCCTGATCTGACCTGAGCCCGAAGGGTCCAGGTTCTGGCTAAACGGGCTGGCTAGTATGTATATAAGCCGTTAAAAAAATTATGGAATTGATATTTCGTTATTGCAAAAATAGTTTACGTAAAATCTGGTTATCTTTTATTCGTAATTTCCTATAATTCCTATATGATTTAAAAAATAATTATTTGAAATATTTAAGAATAACGTAGAAAGTACAAGGTTTAATCTGTTATAAAAATTAAGTATATTCCATTAAATGGTTCCAAAACCGATGATTCGTAACTCCTTTCAAGACAAGGTATGTTTTACATGATAACTATAGTGGTGTTTCTTAGTTTTCCTTTTTATTCTCATTTATTTCCTACAACCATTGTCTTTTGATTTATTTCATATCGAATCGGGGAAAGATTTTTTTCATATTTCATAATAATATTTCATATTTTTTCATAATGTAAAAGTAAAACAAGAACTTTTTATATTTCAAATGAATTTTATTAAACCTCATTTGAAGTGCCATTTTTATCAACCACCTTTTGCCATTTTTGAGGTAAAATCCTAATCCCGACACTGTACAGCTTCTATGTTTTCGGGGAGGAAAACTGTGATAAGTGAATTTAACAGTCCGTTTTGCAGCCATCTTCATATATTGATAAGAGAGTTTTATAGAAAAAAAGATGGCTTGACGGTGCAAGATTACTGGACTGTGCGGTGGCTGCATCAAGACTTCCCGGCCAAACTCTTAATTTTCGACGGGTCATGAAAGATGTACGGGCCTGGTATTGTGATGGAAGATAACTCCATTCCGATCGATCACTTTTAGATCGTTTAGCTTATTCTTTTCAACTGTTGACGGAAATAATAAATTGTTTATCCAGTCGATAGCAGTTCTTAGTGCCTTTTCGTCGCTTTTCATTCCTTTTTCATCTTTCATCATTACGGCTCATTAGCCGTTCCACAAATAGTTCGACATAGTTACGTTTTGGAAACGATTTGCGGATAGATGGAAATTCGATTCGTTAAATCGTTTATTGTTAAAGCATATAGCACCTAAATATTTATTTTTTATACGCCTTCTTCGAACGGTATAAAACTGTTTTGTGGTCGATTTTCTGTTCTTTATTTATATCGCGACTGATAATGTGTCGGTTTTGCTCAATTATTTCATGATTTCATTTTTTTTCATTCATTGGCCGTCCAACATTGCCATTAAAATATGCAGAATGAAAATGCTTGAACCTGCTTTGTGCCACACAATGCCCCTAACATCGCAAATATTTTTGCAGCCGTATTCGTTCTCGTATTGTTCTTTGTTTTTTAGTAAAGTATCAAAATGTATCGAATGCATCTTTTATTTTCTCTCGTTTTTAAGACGAAATACTTTAAAATAATTAATATGACTTTCTAATATAACCTTACTAATACAATCATAACCTTTTTAAAAATGTTCAGTAATACGTCACTTTTCAAAAACAAGCAAGTATTAATTACCAGATTTGAATTAATATTACTAGAGTTATACGATCCTAAAGCCATCTACCGAGAGAATACGAAGAAACATTTTCTCCATTGCCAATATATGCTTATTATATTATCTCGAAATTGTATTTTTGTGCGTTTGTTTTTTTTAAAGTAAAATAAGACCTATTATTATATGAAAGTGATATAACGATAAAAAAAAGATATGAGATGAGATTGGTAAGAAACGTGTTAAAAATTTGTGTATACGAATTGGAAATATTCGACCTAAAAAAAACAAATAAATAATTGCGTGTAAATATGCATTACCTAGCCTAATACTAAGTTTTCATATTAACATAATATTTTTTTTATCTTCAAATCCTTTCTAAAATTTCAAAGTTACTTACCGTAGCATGTACAGCATCAAACTCATGATGATTTTTCTTTCTTTGAAAAAAAAAACATACTATATAAAACATTATAGTTTATATTTTGTTGGTGTATTTTTGTTGTCATATTCATATAATATATACCCTACTACTCACCACTCAAATTTTTTTCACGTTAAAACGGAAGTAAATTACGTGCAAGTTAGTTAAAAGGAAACGATTATTTCACTAGAGATTTTTATCCTCAATTTTTTTTTTAAAAACTCTCTACAAGGTAACTCTCTACACGCAACAATTAAATCTACTCAGTAGTAATACCTCCTTCCTTTATCACCCTTCATCATATATTCATTACATTTGCAACGGCTATAAAATTTTATTATAATGACACGATTTAGTCACGAACAGAATAATTATCTGCTATTAATTTTTATTAAACATTTTTACAACAATTATTTCATTTAATCTGTTTACTATACACTAATTCTATTAAAGTGATAAAAATAATAATAAACACGTTATTTGAATTATTATTTTTTTTAAATCAGTTAATTAATAAATTTATTTTATTATAAATCATTAAATAGATTAATTAAAAGTGTAGTAATTCTGAAGACAAATCGAATCAGTTACAAGAAAAAAGCTTGCGATAAATTGGACCGAAAAGCCTGCGAGGACAGTATTAGTTTTTCTGCAGGATCTCCATATTTGGCAACCCTGCCAAAGGAATTATTCTGTCCAAAGAAAAGGAAGTTAGTTTTAAATACATTCTTTTAAATGCTTTTTTTTTTAATAATGAAAACCTAATTCGGTGTTTCTATATTGCCTACTCTATCGATCGAATTTAAACGTTTGTTTGCCTTGATTTTTATATTTTTGGGATGATAATGGGGATACTGTCCAATTATATGACGCATGCTACGATTAACTTTTAGTAAGAAATAATGAACATGATAAAACCATGAACAAACCATTACAAAACATTAAAGGTTTTCTTTTATGTTTTATCTGGGGGAAGATTAGAATAAGAATCCACAGCAAAATATATACAAGAATCCCTTTTATAAAATTTAATAATTAAAAAATAACGGATATAGTATTTTAAAATGTTTCTTAATAATTTTTTTTATAAATGCTTGAGTTTAAAAAATAAGTTAAATTTTATTTTACTGAAAGTTAAAAAATGAAAACATAAAAAAGATCAGAAGCTATTAGCTTAATTAAAAAATGAAAAAGTTCATCATTACATCATTAATCCCATCGCATAAAAATTGCTTATGACATGCATTTCTTAACTTACAATGCTTCAACTGTGTCCTCAAATCTTATAACATTAATTAAACTCATTTCCCGACATCATACAATAGTGAAATTTACACAGCGACGAAAGTCGCGTGACAGTACTACACTCCATTGCCAATTTCATATATTTCTACATTTTATATTTAATACTAGCATCCCAGTCGCGGCTTTTCCCGCGCTATATGGTTAATCGCGTTTCTCTCGGGATATTTAGCCGGTCATGGCTCGCTTCGCTCGCCCTTCCCGTCTAGCCAGAGGCTACGCGGGAGGGGTCCAAGGCGTTCTGTCCCTGTGTGTGTTCATTAAATTCATGATTGTGAAAATAATAATGATAAATAAAAATTAAAGCCTGTTCAATTTATAAACAATACCTGTGTATTGTAATTTTTTCAGAGCAGCAGTTTGGACTATACAGGACCCAAAACCTTTGGGGAATTTAAGAATGTGGGTTTCAAAACCGTCGGCCTCCATCTTAAATGTATTAGTTATAACTGGTTAACCGTATTTCATACGGTGAAAATCTATTTTCCCGGTTCTTTTCATTACCCGACAAACACCTCTAGGAGGTGACCGTTCTTCGTTTTTCATTTTTTTAAGAATATTTTAGTTGTTTTTATGTTCTTTAGCCAAGTAAACTTGGCAGGTACTTGTAAACGAAGGCAGGTACACCCAATAGCGTCGCACATACAGTAACAGTGGCTGTGTTAGTTGAGCCGCCGCGCACCCCTTAAAAAATCGAAATTCAAAAATACCCGAAAATGGTTTTTAGATATTTTTATATGAAGAGTATTTGCATGCCCCAATCTAGTGAATATCTCGTTTAGTGCAGTCGGAAATGGCAAAAATTTACATTATTCAATCAATTTTTCCTTTCTTGACCACTTTCAAGGTCGAATTTTGAAAAATCTAGAAATTTGTTTTAAAATATTTATATGAAAATTACACACACTATAAATCATGTTGATATCTTCACTTGTTACCGAGAAATTAAAAAAAAATAGCCGGGTTTAAAAGAAAAAATCGAAATCCATTTTAACCCTTTAGTTGGAATTACACAGTAAAAAGAACATTTATACAATATTTCATTAATTTATCATCAGTAGTTTTTGCTAGGCGTTGATGAATCAGTCAATCAGGAGAAGTTGCTTTATAGGTAAAGACAAAGGGAACATCCTGAAGAAGGGAACTGAATCGATTATGATGTAGCTATCGATCCGATTAAATTTGACTGGCGATTCAGTACGAGCAGATTAGGTGGCTGTTGAAGCGGATTTTAATTTAAATAGTGTAAAATTACCTTCTTAAATTTACGTACGCCAATCATATGATTTCCTTATAAATAACTGCTATCATTTATAAAAATGAAAGCTAACTATCAAGGTTATAACACAGAATAAAACTACATATAAATATTTTTTTTTTGTTTGCTAAAGAATTAAAACAACTAAAAGTAAAAACATTCTTGTCAGTTTAAACACTTACACAATTAAAAAAAAAAGAAGAAAATAGCGGTAAAATTAACACTACGATGAAACTTTTATAACTTAAGAAAACTTAATTTATTCAAATATGGTTTCAAACTACACAATTTTGTGGAGGTAATAGAAAATGTAATAATATAATTCCGTATAGATTATTTTAAAAGATGAATGTCGAAAGACACCGAATCTGTAGAATTCGGTGTCTCAAAATTAACATGCAGAAAACCTTATAAGAATGACGCCATAGCGGAGATGGCCCGTATGAGAAATAAATTTAAATAATAAATTTATGAAATAAAATAAAATTTAAATAGAAGTTCTATTTAAGTATATAATAAAAATTTGTTCAATGTTTTATAAAAATACCTTGCTGTTATTTAAAATCACAATCAGCTTAATAAATATAGCATTACATGTTTATATGTATGTACATACATTCATATTTATAACAATTTATTTGATATATTATTTATTTTTTGTTATTTGATCACTTCATATAATTATGGCGAAACTGTAGAAAACAAAAATTCAACAAAAGAATCTTTAAATAGCATGCTTTCTTCTAAAATAAAATAAATAAATAAATTTAAAAAAAAAACAAACAAAATAAAACAATTCGTAATAAAAAGTAAAAAAATAATTTTATTTTCAAGAAAATTACTTCTAAAAAAAAATGCTATATATGCATGACTAAAAGAGAAGCGTGGGTGCATTCTCATATGCAACCTGGAACCTTTATTATAAGAGCGCACGCCACGTTTTTTTTTAGTCGTGCATAGATCATTTTTTTAAAGTAATTTTTTTTGTAATAAATCCTAATTATTATGTATGATTTCAAAATGATTGATTAAACAGTCACTTGCTAGTTTAGATGGCGTGATTGTATCGAACAGATATAGATTATTAATTAAGCATTGTTCATAATGGTTCTTAATGATTGCATAGATGATTATTATTACATAAACACGATATAGGTACATGTAGTTAGTATTATTATCAATGATACTGTCATTTGTGTATACTGATTGGCTTCAGACAAAGGGGGTATAATGCTAGGGAGGATTATTAACCCCTTATACTATCATCATGAATTATACCTAAGGCACGTCTTGTCAACCTGATCTGCGTATGTGGGATTCATTGCTATACGCATCGGCTAATACAGTAAACAGAAATTATGTAAATTATATAATTATGAAATAGAAACGGTAAAGATACGAGTATATAAGTGCAAAAAAAATTAATTATAATACATTTATGAAAAAAATACTGATTTTAGATTCTATTGCAAAAGTGTTTACAAAATCATTAAACATAAAAAGTATATTACTAATTGCTAATTACTAAAATAATCATGAATTAACTTAAGTTCTGTTGTGTAGACTTGTTTTACGAGTGCAGTAAACACAAACTTCTATAACGCGAGTGACAAATATCTGCGTCATTTAGAGTGTCTGCTAACGTGAAAAAGTGTTCCAAGAGAAGTAGGGTTAGTAATAAGAAATAGGTAGTAATAAATAATTGTTACTTGTAGTAGTAATTAATTTTTTTGTTGAACCTAATTTAATTAATTTTTAGTTGCAACAAATTATCTCATCCGATAGCCTCGAACTACAGGAGTCACCGAATAATCTCGTACCCAATCTTCCTATTATACAAACCAAAACCTGTAGCTACTCAGCAGCAGCCCAGAGTGATATGTTCCTCCAAAAAGACCAATGATTAATTTTAAAAGTCAAAGAGGGATTGCAACTTTGCGATAATATTATTGCCATAGGAAATTTTGACAGACCAGAGAAATGTACGACTCGCATAAAGGATCTTTAACAACAGGTTTTGCTTATACATCGCTACAATGGAACTGCGGACGAGGAGAAAAATAAATATGAAAGCGTTACGATCAATAACATGCAAGTAACAATAAGGCCTCCACTAAATACAAACCCGTACTACTATCTAATGTATCCCCCACAATACCACACATATCCATTGACGAAAACCGTAATCGTATAGAAATTCAACGTGGTTCTTTTATTTCCTTCCTCAAAGCCTGTATAACTGATTCGGATTATACTCATATAAGTTTTCGCAGGCAAGTCTACATACGAGTCGTTGCAAATTAATTACGACGAGACTATATACTAGTAGATATATCCTACGAAAGATATATAGTTAAATGCTTTCAGTCAAAGAAAATCTGATAAAACATGATATCTTACAAGACATTGAAAATATAACGCTTTCACCGACGCAATCTCCTAGCTCAGTGGAAAGGAAATTGAAGCGATGAATACAGGAGTTGAATGCATTCTTTCACAGATAACCGATACTACTTCTGAAACTCCGAGTGTACCACAAATGTCTACTGATTCAGGAAAATTCGCTGTTCCTACCATAAAGGAACCTAAGAAGCAGAAAAATGAATTGAACAAAAATCTAGATGAAATGCTTGAACCAATAAAAGGCACATTAGAGCAACCAAACAAGCTTCTCAACTATATATAATTCCAATGTATGTTAGAAAATCTGCATGGATCGGAAAATCCTGTAGCTATAGCAACAAAATATACCATAGATCTGCAAGAATTAACTTCATTTATTAAGAAAAAAAATAGGCACTGATGGCAAATCATCCACCCAAATTGAATCTTACTAAGCTTTCCATTCATAATGTACTATAATATTAAAGAGTGAAATATTAACAACCTAACACATATTTTGAATTTCTCAAAAAATTAATATATGATGCAGAACCATACATCTAACACATCTCGTCAAGAAACGATTTTTAAAATTCATCCTTATACGGAATCAAAATTTTAAATATATATTACAAAAATAAAGCAATTATATGGCAGCCAGCGGAGGAGTAGCTATATACGTTTCGTCAAACATAGCAAATCAAGAAATAGCAATCAATTAAACAACATATGCTGAATCCATCAAAATCACTCTATATTCAAAGCACCTATGTATCTGCAGTGTGTATTGCCCGAATAGCAATCCTCTAATCAAAGATGATATTGAAAATCTAATATCACAACTGCTGGAACCGTTTATCTCAGATGGAGATTTCAACAGTCAAAACACACTTTGGGGATAAAAAAACAGGTGTCGGAGGTTAGACAATCGAAAAAAATCAGCCTCGAACAAATATTAGTACTTTTAAACTCTGATAAACCCGCTAACTTCAAAGTTTCATTTAGTTCAATAGAAATTATCACTATGTACGGCAAGTATAGCAGATGAATTAGTATTTTTTTCTTAACCCTGACTCCCGGAACCAGACCCCAATCAAGCCGTTAATTAAATAGGAAACACTCACACGCAAAACTCTTCTGAGGCAGCCCATCTCCTAGCAAAATTTAGTCGTTAGCAAAATTTTGCTAACGACTAGGAGTGATTCTAATCACGATTTAAGTTTCATTCAATACAAAATAAACTCTGCAACAGACGAAGCAACAAAAAAGCTAAATGTCGAATTGACTCTTCAAGAACATCAGGAAGTATTGTAATCATGCAAAAATACAAGTACACGAGCGGACGACATCCCGAATACGTTTCAAAAACTTGCTGGTCGCAGAACTTCAATTTCTCTTTTATATATTCAATTGTTTATGGTCGAACAATATATTCCCTCGAAATGGGCAGAAGCGATTGTTGTACCAGCATTGAAACTAGGTATGAATCTATCCATAAAAGAAAGCTACAGACCGATAACTTTAACGTGCTATACATGCATACTTAGGAAAAAATACTAAATAAAATACTCAAATGGAACTTCTTTTTGTTCTACTTTTTTTCTCCCTACTCCCCTGGGCCGGACCTACAATCAAGTACAACTCAGCCCAGAAGAGTGTCTTGGAAAATCTAACGGGCCTTCCCACCTACCGGCAGTACGTCTGGCATGGCAGGTCGGCCCGCAGGTCAGATCGTGCTTGCTTGCCCGCCTCTAACCGCTGGGGCAGGGTAGCTAGGCCCGGGTATGCCATTCCTGGGTTCCATCCCGGCAGCTGGGACTCGGTCTTGATGCCCATGCTGCAAATAGGGGCACCCCACGAGGGACACCCCCGCCGGGACTCGTCTTTTTCGACACAGAGGTGAGAGAGTTCCCGTACTTCATCATCACCGACCATACATGCGAGTATGGACGAACGGTAGCTCCTCAGGGAGCTGTTCCTCATCCCCACATCACCCCTAAAGACATCTTAATCCGCTCCCCTCTCATGATAATCGATCTCCTTAAGTTTTAAGACGTCAGCTGCCAGACTGTCTATCGCCCTCTCTATTGACTGCGCCCCACAGAATATAGTCCACTGCGGCCCTCCAGCGTGATCCACTGTAGAATTCAAGTGGTACTTAGAAAGTAATAACAGTATACTGTCACCACATTAACATGGATTCAGACAGTGGCACTTTTCAAATATTTTTCAATAACAATTGAATATTACATAAGCAATGCATTTAAAACAATCAACTTCTAGTTCTTATCGCGCTAGACCTTTAGAAGGATTATGATATGTTGTGGAGAAAGTGTATTATAAAACTGTTAGCAAAATACAAGATACTTGGAAGTATGCAAATTTTATTGTGAATTTTTTAAATTCTACAAACGTCCAAGTTAGAGTTAATGGAATACTTATAGAACTGTTTAACATCGAAAACGGCGTTCCACAAGGAGGTATCATAAATGTCACTGCATTCCTACTTGCAATAAACAACATAATAAACCTATTTTCAGTATCTATCAAGATCTCGTTGTACGCTGATAACGGTACATCAATGCTATCAGGAAGAGATATTAAAACAACGCAAACAATACTTCAAAATGCCCTCAATACGGTCCAGATTTTCTGCAATAAGACAGGTTTCAAAATATCTTCAAGAAAAAGCTCAGTCACAGTTTTTAAGGCACAGAAGAAAAATAAAACGACGATATAGAACTACATCTAGGTAACAAGAAAGTAAGAGTTACGGATAAAGTCAAAAACTGAGGTCCAACGCTAGGCAGCAAATTATCATGGAAAGATCATCTGCAGTATTTAGCAATGGACTGTTTTATAAAACTCAATATCTTGAAACGTTAACTTTTAAGAACTGGAGAACAGAGCAATGAACTCGTCCAATTTAAACTAGATTAAGGCTCAGTAGTTTATAACCTAAGTTTCTGCAAATAATAGAACCAATACACAGTGCAGCAAGGCTGGCGACCGGAGCTTTCCGTATTAGTCCCATCGAAAACATGTTATGTCACGTAAATCTTACATCATTTGAGTAACATAGAAAAATATTAACACTCAATTATCCAATATCGGCAATAGCAAGATCTATCATAGTTAATGACATCATACAATCCACACATTTCTCATTTCAATACAAAAATGCGAAGAAATCGACTAAACCATTCGAAGAGAGAGTAAAAAAATACGTCAATGATCAAGTCACCAATCTCAACACAGTGAAAGGAGAATTTACTCAACACCTCCTTGGCTTCAATCTACACCAGAAATAGTGAAACATAATACGACCATTTCTAAACTTTACCATGTAGTACACAATCATACACATAAACTACTAGTCGACAATTACGCAGATCGTCTACATGTTTATACTGATGGGTTGAAATCCAAAAGAAAAGCTGAGCTGTAGGTATGCATGAAATAAATCTTTTATTCAAACTCCCAGATGATGTCCCTATCTTCAACGGCGAAGATTTTGCCATTCTAAGCATTGAAACACATCGACGAAGCAGATATAGAAAAAGTAAATTACAGCAATAGAAAATAAATTAACGGACAACGACATAGTCCAAAAAATAAATGAAACTTACAACCTAATTAAATTCAAATGACCTTCTGCAGACATCAAACTCAGCTGGACATTAAACTGAATTAAGGAAACATTAGACTGAATGAAGAAACAGACAAATTGGCTAAACAAACTGCTGAATATCATAAACTCTCTTTGCGATTGAACATTTTGCCGACGCTTAAAGAAGGTCAAAAACTTTCGTAAATGAAAGTAATCAATAGCCGGAACGAAAAATGGCTACAGATCAAACCTTAAAAACTTCATCAAATACGAAAGAGTATTTTTGAAGAAAAATCTGCATGCTCTTTACGCAGGAAACAAGTCAGTCTTAACTTGACTGAGAATATGACACGCTAACTTTAGCCACGTACAACTCATATTGGAAAAGGAACGGAATTTATGTGAATATTGCCAAGTTCATCTACCAGTTAAACTATTTATTATCGACTGTCCACACAACCAAACGGTTAGAGTGAAACACAAGATATCTCCAGGTCTAGAAAAATGCTTAAATAAAGTGAAAAATTATAAGAAAATTCAAAATAATATGAAGGACTTGAATTGCCGGTATTTATATATAAGTGTAATTATATACATGTGATCCACTAGCTATCACTAATTTATAAAAATGCTATAAATTTAATAAAAAAAAAATACTGTCGAGTAATTCATAAAAATACTCGGCATTTTTACTGAAGCAAAAAGAATTCGTTGCAGCAGTTGAATTTGTAGTAAACTAAAAGTTATAAATTGATCAAAGAGTTTCGATTTATTTTACTAAATGGACAATAAATTTTATATACTGCTTGGTACACTTGCTCACCAATCGTTTAGTTTTTCACTCGTTTTGCATTATTCATTTCAAATTGCTTCTTTTTTAAAATGAGAAAAATTAGGATTTTAGTGAGTAATTGTATTATTTATAGAATACGTTTTACAATGAAATTTGTTTTCGTTTCAGTGATTTCGAATACTTGAAAAAAAAATCCATTTAATCGGTCAGATCACTTCTTTTTGTTCAAATTTTGACTGATTGCTTTTATAAGTTTGTGATTTATATAATACATTGCGTAAACCCATATTCATTTAGATTAGCGTATATGAATCAGACTCGAGAGGGAGAGAACATGATTTTAGACTATTGGCCCGTACCGAAATTACAATGCTCTTTAAACAGAATTGTATAAGCTAAATCAGAATGCTCTTTGCATTAATGATTATTGATATAAGTGATGTACGTAAAATGTTTAATTATTTAGCCTCGTACTTTAACAAAACATCAAAAAGTAATATTTGAAGTGTGCATATATATCGATGAAATAGTTTCATTTATCTATTTATTATTTTATCATTTAAATAAGTAATACATTTATATTATTCACTTTATTCTTTGAAATTTTGTCGTTTAAATCAGCAACACTATGTAACAGTGCTTTACTTTACAGAGTATTCATTAAGTATGGCAACACTTATAACTTTTAAACCGTTGAAATTTACCAGAACCTCCTACCTCTGAAACGATATATTTTTTCGGTTGAGACCACCGCATCCCGGGCACCTAGGGGCTCTCCATATTGGGCCGATTGAAACATTTTAAACAGAAATGGTATAATTGTGATAAATTATTTTAAAGTTCATTAAAAACAAAATTTTGTGAAAAAAAACTTCGAGCTACGACAATTCTAACCAGAATAGCGGCTGCTTGATGTTTTTCACAAAACGGTAACAAAAAAATCCGTCTGCAGTATTTCTTAAATATTTTTCTACAATTAAACACGAAAAAATAAAAACTAGCTCGTTTTCCTGCACCAAAAAGCTGAATCTTTCTGTATGAGACTGCTGTTTGGAATGACATTATTTTGAAACTAGCTGAAAAAAAATTAAACGGCCATAATTGTGGTTTGGATTGTCGTAGCCCGATGTTTATCCAGTAATCCGATGTCATTTATAATTTTCACTACTTCTTAAAATGATTTGTCACACCTATAATTTCCATTTCAATAGTTCTAGTTACCTCCTATGGGTGCTCAGGAGTGGATTGGTTTCATATCGAAAAATAGATCGTTTTGTGGTAGAAGCGTTCGTTAAATATTTTCTCTCAAACTAGAACGGTTAAACATAACTTTACAGTTTAAAATTACTTTACGTTATTTAAGGGTTCCTATTCTTTAAAAATCTTTGTATATTACATACACACACTCGCCCGCGCCCGCGCGCGCGCGCAAACACACACACACACACACACACACAAGAATGTAAAATGTGTCAGTAAAAAATCACCTACACATTTGTTTATGGTGTAATTTTAGTAAGGTACAGGAAATCGAAATTACCAATATGAAATTAAAAAACAAATTATAAGTAGTGGAAATTATTAAACGATTATATTTAAGTTATACCAAACTTAACTGGTAACAAAATGTATATCCTATGCAGACTTAATGCCGTGAAGTGTCATACCTCAATAATTAGTAATTTATTCTTGTACCCTAATTCTGGGATTGTGTTTTGCCTGACTGGTCAGGCGAAACACTTCAACACATAAGTTATTTAAATAAAAAAAGGCTAATATTAGGCATACACAAGATTCACGCCACTTATAGGCGGTGGTTGTTTTATAATATATTAGAGTATATTAGATCACTGGCATATCTTTTTCAAAATTTACAGCCATATATAGCAAGCAGAATAAGGTAGCAAACCGTTCTTCATTAAGCGACTGTTATCCTAATAACTCGGGCTAACATTTAAAAAATATTTTTTAATTAATGTTGTTGGAAATTATACGAGTTTGCATTTTGTATCTACACTTTTTAAAGCGAAAAAGTGACTAAAATAATTTGTATATAACTTATCAATCTTTGTGAATATTAAACTTTTAAGTTGTTTCGATAATATTGAAACTGGATTAATGGTTCTTAACTTATTGAAAACTAATACAATATATTTAAAAAAAAACAATATATATATATATAGGTTAGATTATATATTATCTTGCCGAGATGAATAACACAGTGTTCCACGAAGAAACTGTGAAACTTTCAGGACATGTTCTACTGCTGAAAATAATGAAAAAAGTTCATATAAACATAAGTCTGGAAATGCTTTGTTTTCGAGTTTACGGCTTTAATTTCTTAAAAAATTATTTGTCGGCTCTCTTGAAGGATGTACCTTTATAAATTAGATTGTAAATGATTTTACAATCACGGTGGTGCAACGCCACATTTTTCTTTAGTAGCTAAAAATCACTTGAATGCTAATTTTTTAACCTGTATTGGACGTGGTGGACCGATCGATGCCACCACATAATTTGAATTAACGCTACTAGATTACTTCTTTTGGGCTATATGAAAAACTATAGTATACCGACAAAAGGTTAATGCTAAAGAAGAATTACTCATTAAAATACGAACCGCTATTGAATTTAAACAAACAATCCTGAGTTGATACGGAAAGCCACTGGAAATATATTACGTCGGGCAGAGTGCCATGTACGTTATGAGGGAATTTCGAACAGTTACTGTAACCGAGGTTTGTTATTCTGTTACCATTTATCATTTCATATATTTTATTGTTTTGTTCTGCTATATTAAAAATAATGTTTATTAGGTACAGAATAGTACAATTTTCCGTCTTATTTTTCACGTGTTTTGCTTCAATATAAACCGATTTTTAAAAGTTTCAGTTTACTCTTTATTGGCTGTATTTACATTAATTTTCTCAGAATTAAATTCTCTACAAGTCTTGTTACTAAATTTTACCCATTTGTATTAGTCATTTAACAAAGCTATTTTAATACTAACCTAAAAACAAACTCTTTTCCGACACCAAATTTTGCGTTTTACGTCGAATATCTTAAAAAACTACTGGAGTTATAGTTCTGGGTTCTATTTTATCGTATTTTGAAGCTCAAATTACATAAGAAATCACAAACTTTTTACTCCTTAATTTGGGTCCCAAAATTTACAGTAAGGCTTCTTTTTATTAGAAGAGCTGAAATCCGGGCGAAATATTTCGCTAGCCGTAACTCGAAAACAAAGTATTTCCAGACCTATGTTTATTGTTTCACGAGTAAAACACGTTCTGAAAGTATCTCTGTTTCTTCGTGGGACACTCTGTATATATAATTTGTAGATGCATGTAAAAGAACGTAATGCATACAGAGAGTTTGAGAGAGACACTTCAATTTTTATTATACTCGTATGGGATAAATCAACTTCAACAGGAAATTTATGGGTGAGTAAAAACAAAAATGTACAGCAGTTATCCCAACCATGTTACCGTCAGCTGTTAGACAAAGCTTAGGCGATACTAGAATGCTATACTAGTTACACAAGTTGTACTAGTGTTGATGTTAAAACCACTAAAAGCATTATTTATCCTTCAGAAATATTAACTGCTGAATAAATATAATACTATTTGCACAAAAGTGCTTACAACAAGCCAGATAATATATAAGGTTATGTTACAATATTGTCAAAATAAATAAATAATTTTTTTTTAAATTGTTTAAATATATGTTTCAGCGTGTATGAAAAATCAGTTTTATTTTCTCTGTTCGAATCATAGACCACCATACTATTCCAGCCTTAAATCATTCCACCTTCATTACTGTTTACAGTCCTACATTCTTACGTATGAAGTTGTTCTTAGTTTTATGTAAACGCTTTTTATTATCGTTCCGTTTTGTTCCTATTATTACCACCTTAATTAAGATTTTTCATTCTGCACTTTTCTTATCCTCTTTTCACATCATATTCATATTGGTCTTGCTCTCTCTACCTTATCTAGTGAAATTTTTGTATTTGTAAGTGATTTTAATAAATACTTGAAACCTTTCTTAATTACATTATTTATTTTTTATCAAATACGTATATTAGTAAATTAACATTTTTTTCCATTTAAATACTACGAGAAATACGCAGTTTTCTCTAACGTTATAGTAATTAATGTAAAGACGATTTTCTTACATTATCTGAGAATGTTCCTTTAGGTGATTCACCAACAAAAAAAAAAAAATCAGTTAATAGATATATAAACCTCATTTGATTACTTTTTTATAGGTTTTGTTTTTATAGAAATTTATTTTTAAAAACATGTTACGTCACCAGTTTCTAATAAGTATTGTGGTTTCACAAGAACACATTTTAAAATGATGGCCGTTATCATTTTTAAATTAGTATCTTGAAAGAGTATTACTCACTTTTCACTTAAAATATTTAGAATATTGTAATATTAAAATAATGACACTTCATTATTGATACAATGTAATTATAAAAACAATCAATTTATACTAGAAACTGTTAATCTATTTAGGTCCATAATCTGAATAAATATTTCTGAATAAGTTTTAGAAAATTAATCATCCAGTAACTCTTAAAGTAATTTACATCTGATGCAGATGTTCAAACGATTTATGAATCTGATTTTGTAAATTCTTCTTAATTTACTGTATTATGTTGTGTAAGATTTTTGTTTAAAAACTGTAACTTTAAAAGTTTACTTTTATCAAAATATAATTTAACTTAGCTATGTATATTAATGAATTCTTCTTTAGTTTTTTTTTTTATTATTATTAATATTGTTGTAATTTTATTGAAGACATGGGTACTTTCTCTTAGAGTACCGGCACTGAAATTTATTAATAAGATAATACAGAATTTACAGTGAAACTTATCTTTTCATTGTTTTATAAATGTTGTAAGTTGTTCAGTCTTTTTCTTCCCTGTTTCGTGACAAACTTCTGAATTCATTCTGCTTTTAACAGTCGGTCGCATAATAATCGCGATTTGAGTTATTATATTGGACTAAAATATCATTGTTGCAATTCGTTCATGATATGGCGGGCAGTCGGTATTTGACGGCGTATACAGACAAAAAGATGAATAATTTTTTATACGCCATTCCTGATCGTTTGAGCGACATTTTATTAATTGTAAAAATAATCTCCATTTAATAACTCATAATAATTTTGTCGGATTTATTGAGATCGTATGTTGACTTTCTTAACTTACTCGTATTGAGTTTCAATATTATACTGAATTATCTTACGATTAATTTCGTTTGTCCCGTAATAGAAAAAGGAGACTTTTGGGCTTTCGCTGCGTTATAAATATGATGAGTACAGAATAAACGGGCGCGTTACTGGAGTCATATTTATGTGGTGGAGACAACCGGAATGTCAACATGTCTGAACAAATAAAGGCGAACTTAGTCGCCTTCTACACTATCGCAGCGGCAATAAATTGTTCTGCAACCATCAACATTATACAAAAAAACTTGTTTTCATATTACAATGTAAGTACAGACTGTTCTGGTTATTATAGTATCACTAACATCAATAAATTCCAGTGGCGGGGATCTAACAAAAACAGACCAAAAATGTTTATTTATTTTAATATTTATTCTACCTTAATCTATCTTATTGTTTGTAATGGTATTAAATTTTTTTCCCCAATGAACACTGAAATTCCTATCAAAATGTACTCATGAATTAAGTAAATTTGCTGTAGTATATATGTTATTGTCGTACATAAGCCTTTAAAATTTAACTTAACCTATTACCTTCAGTAATATATAAGAAGCTGCTAGAAAGGTTAACTTAGATATAATAGTACTTTTTTCTTTACATTATTGCATTAAATAACTCTGTTAAAATTACATTTAACTTTACAGTAATATTTTTGTGTTATGTTTCAGGTCGGTGTCATAATTTAACTTCCATTTTTACTCATATTGTTGGAGAAAATATACATAAATAAGGATCATTTAAAGAAATGTTTAATAGTAAAATGACTGTAAGTATATATTTTGATTATTATTTATTTTTTTAAATTCCTTACGCGCTATTATTTATAATTTTCCAAACTGTTATTCGTAGAGAATTTATTGTTACGTGATAAAAGATGATTTTGTCGCAGGACTATATTTTTTCGATGTTTTGATGTCCCTGCGCGCTAATATGCAAAAACCTGGTTATAAAATTCTCTGATAAAAACGGAAAATCGAATTGTTCACCAGATATAGATGAAAGATTAGTTTTGTTCATGTTATACTACAGAAAGATAGTATTATAAAAGAATGTACAGTCGCTTTAAATTCATGTTTACGATTATTTAGCGCGGACCATTATAATTATATTAATGAAAAAGTCTATATATCTCGTATAAATTAGATTTATCTGCTACAGTGATAAATTTTCTTTATTTTAATTGACGATTATTATTATCAAATTTAAATTTTACAGTATATTTAAATTAGTTAAACCTTACTTGTAAAGAAGCCTTATCAATATGTATCCCATTAAACTACGCATTTGATACGTAGTAACAGTGGATCTCCGCGATTAATAGATTATAATTTTCTATTATTTTACAATAACCAAACATGTTATTTGTAGTAAAACAATGTTAAAATAAAATAAAAGTTTACATTATAAAAAAAAACAAAACAAAAAAACAGTAAATTAAATTATACTTAAGTAATGAATAAAAACGTAATTTTTCTGAAAACCGTAATTAAGTAATTTATTTTAAAGAATCATTTCAATTTAAAATCCGAATTTTATTAAAAATATGGAAAAATATTGAAAGACACAATGTGTAAAATATTTTTTAGTAGTCTTTAACACGGAAAATTGTACTAGTGCTCAAATTCATACAAAGAAGTTTAGTTCAGCCAATCTGCTTTGGAAGGTAGTATTTGCGTTAGTGTATATTTTGTTTTATTTTTTAGGATCATCAGTAAAAGATGTGGTGTTGTCTCTTGTATATTAGAAGAAATTACATCAATTTGATTTTTTTCAAAAGTTCGAGTGAGGCTTGGAGTGATTTTGAGGTTTAATATATCAAACGAATGAATTTTATTCATGCTTAATATTTAGGTTCTCAAAAGATAAATACCCGAAATACGATTTTTTCTATTCCCTGTTTTATTAGAAACAATTTCGATTCTTCCTCATTGAAAACAAAATCGGAATTATACATATTTTTGACACTTTTTGTTGTCTCAATAAAAAAAGCCAGCAAAGGGTTGCATAACTTTCCCAAATATATTTTTAATTCAAACGAAATATATTCTTAGTACTTTCATAGTACTTAAGTTTAATTTTCGACCACTAAATAAAATGTAAAATAATAAAAATTACGAAAACTACTCTTCTCCCTGTTTTTATTTTATTCTTTGTTTTGGTTTTTAATTTTTTCAAAAATTTAAGAACCACTATGATGCATATATAGAAATTTTTGAGCCATTTTCGAAGAATTTATGTTTGAAAGTCCAGTTTGGCTTCAGGTCGACCATTTCTGAGATGTGTGGTTAATTGAAACCAAACAACCAAAGAAAAACGGTATCTACGATTTAGTAATCAAACCGTATATAAGGAAGGCCTTTACTAGAAATTGAAACTTAGAACTCTCTACTTCAAAATCAGCTGATTTCTGATGACGAGTTCACCACTAGACCAACTCGGTGGGTAACCAAGGGCTTCTTGAGTCATCGAAATTTTCATAAACCCTGTTACCCAAAATTTTGGCCGATCTCCGTACTTTCCCTTTATAGCTATGTTGTTTAAGCAAGAATAGAACTATAGCCGAGAAAGGAATAAAAAACTATTTTTCTATAAATGTAGGATAATGATGTTGGGGACAGTTTACAACCCTTAACTTTAGTAATTGGAGGTAATTTAAATCTACCACCAAAAATATGACGTGAGTCAGAATTTTCTAATTACACTATACGAACAAAAACTTGACATATACATTCACCCAGTGAACTTGAAATTAAAGTAAAAAAAAATTACTTTTGGCAAAATTAGGTTTTTTACTTTCTATGCGGTGTGGAACAATTTCCAACCATTTTTTCTGATGTAAAATTAAATATTGGTACATACGAGTATTATGTCAATTGTCATTAAACGAAGTAAATTTAATGATGATTGTAATAGGCTATTATATTATTTGTTTCCTATCAGAAACACTATTGTTATCATCTGTTATTTTGTTTAATAACCTCATACCTGATCGATTACATATTCGTTATCAAGTATCGGTTTAATATTTGGAATGTTTTCTCGTAATCAAAACACAGCTTTGGTACATTAAAAATATTGGTAGGCTTATTCGTTCAGTAACAGTTACCATGAAGTCGTTCGTCGTTTCTGCTTTTAGCACACTAGAATAACAGCTTACTCAATTGTAAGATGATCTTTCAAAATATGACCTCTCGATACTAACTTGTAATTTCTCTTCACTTTTTCTTCAATGTATGCAATAGGCAAAACCGCTATGAAAATTCCTACTACCTTGTGAAATTAGTGGTAATCTAGGAAATGATGTGACAGAAAGAGAAACTGTTAAATGTTTTTATGCTGTCAAAAGTTTTGGTTTATTTTATAACACTATTTTTTTTTTCATTTCAGTTAGGAGCTTTTACACTAATCTCACACCTGGATATCTTTAGTTTTATATATATATATATTATTGCTTTTTTATTTTAAATATCACTTTGTTGCTTTTAATCTTCCCGTTGTCTCTTTAACTTGTTTTCTTTTTTGTAATTGAATTGTCAGAGTGATGGATCGTTTACACCCAACTAAGGTTATTTTTCTTTTTTCCTTTTAGATGGAGTGTCTTTACAACCCCCTTAGTTTTGTTTTTTCTCTTGCATTTTACTGTTCAAAAGAATAAAAAAATTCTATCATTTTATGATTATTTTTTATTTGATATATCTTCAAAAATTAGATATTAATTCGTATGTACTTTTAATTGGTTTTAATTATTAAAATGATTAAAAGTTAAAAAATCTTCGTTATAATTCTTAAGTCACGGACAACAATTGACCTTGACTTCGGTGACAAAGTTACATTTCTTATTGCTTTTATGAACTTGATGAAGTACACTTTTATTTTTACCTTGCTCTGCCATTAAAAGATTTATTAATTAATTGTGTAGTAAAAATAGATTCTTAGACTCTCTTGGACTAGTGGTTACTCGTCGTCGCAAATGTGTTGTTCAGTGGCTGATTTTCGAAGTCGAAGGTTCTGAGGTTCAAATCCTAGCAAACGTTAGTTGCCTTACTACGGATTTGAATACTTTAGAATGGATTTATTGCATACAAAACCTCAAAAGTTAAATTTTTATCAAAAGATTGTCTTTTTAAATATTTTTTTAATTTTATATATCTTTAATAACGTGTATATATACTAAGTAAATTTTTTTTAATTTTAAATTCCGATTCTTGAAAACAACATTAAATTTATCTGATTAAGAGAATACAAAAAAGTTATGTCACTATATATTTATGGCCAACAACTGGAAATAGTATTTTTTTGTGAGTAATTAAACATATACAGCGGTTGTGGACAAAAATTTCAAATACCATGGTTTTTGAAGTGCATTAATTATACTTTATGGTGCCATGGAAAGGATTAGGCATATGATTTACAATATACTATATTGATGGTCAAAATCATTCAATTTTTTCATTTTGGGAAAAGTAGAATTATTTTGAAAATAAGTCGTAAAGAATTGATTTTTCGTTGAAATTTGTAGAATAGAAAAGTAAAGAAAATAATTTTTTTTCAATTTAAATTTTAAATAGTCTCTTTAAAATAAAATAGAAAAAACATAAAACAATTTGAAATTAAGAAAGAAATAGTGTAGACACAAAAAAAATTATCTCTGGAATTGAAACCCCCACAACCTTTGTGTGAAATATTTTTCAAACTTAGGTTTTGTAAAAACGTTATTTGCGATAATAAATATATGACTTTTTAAAAAATGTAAACAATAATAATGGTTTGAAGGGCTATATTTCTGTAAATTAGGGTCTAGGAAGTCGGTCAAAAACGTTTTTCAGGAATTATTAGGTTTTAGAAAATATTTAGAAATTATTTTTCATCAAAAATGAGGGTACTTTTAATTGTTATAAACCTTTGAATGAGGTATTTAAACTAAATAAGACTTTTGTCCCTTGTGAGATCTATATTTTTTGTTATTTAAAAAAAATAATTTTAACTCTTTTTCATTAAAAAAAGAAACGTTGAAATTGTATTTGGGAATAAAAATATGTTCATAAATAATTAAAAATATTATTTTATTTTTTATCAATGTTAAATCTGATTACCCAAACCTTTCCAGAGATATTTTTTAGATTACTTAGGCTAAATACATAATACAATCTTTTTAGAGGGTGATTTAAATTCTACTGTAAAATATTTGTAACTTGTATTCTGCTTGAAACCTGTAATTCCATGACGGGTTATGAATACATGAAAAATATTAACGAAAAGCATATGGATTTGATATAATTTTTAAAAAAAATTATTTTAATCTTTTTTACGAACATTCCATATTATTTACATTATTTAAAAATTATTTTCTATTTTTATTTTTTTCTTACCATATGAGTGTTGTTTAATGTAATAAAATTAAAAAAAAAAAACACATTCTCTTCAACAGCAACAAAAAAAACTCGTGTTAAATTGCATCGTAGTTCAATTTACAACGCTAGTCTGTTATACCGAAAATGTACATACAGCGTGTCAGGGAAAAAAAGTGTTGATGAAGAGTTGTGGTATGTTAACGAGGGAATACTAATTACTTTACTCCCCTCCGACTGCCAAGCAAACCGTCCGGTCATCTTCAAATACTGTCTGTTGTACAATACCAATCTAATCTACAAATCAGGTCAAATATAAAATATATCTTTCATTCTCCCAAAATGAAACTTAACATTAAGATTTATTTTCAAATATGTAGGGTGTAATTATAATGAATGAAATTCTCTTGTCATATTTTATCATATAAAAATTCAGCTGTAAAAGAACAGTATATATTTTCCAGATGATCGTACTGCAGTAAACATTTTGTTCAACATTTTAATCGATTAGCTGTGTTTATTTTTAGTACTGTTGTTTAGTTAATACGTATATTCGTGAAATAAAAGGTTGTAAACCAGATTATCGTTGACTTCTTAGTAGAATATGGACGAGAAAAATATTGCGTGAGGTGTTTTTAATTATATTTCATTTAAGACTTTCTTTTTAATCGTTTGGCCGTGTTATAGTTAATCCGGCCAAACAGTGATATATCTATAGACCATATGATGGTGAGACATCGTCTTGCGGGATATTGTTTACAAAGCTCTCAGAAACATGGGTGTCTGGCGTCCTCAATCAGAGATCCCAGAAAATTGATGGCACATCAATTGAGATCGCTGTGCCATCAAGATGGCACAGCGATCCTGGCTGTGATGAAGATCCTCGTTTGGTCTTGAGAAAGTTTCATTCAGCGTTAAACCTGACCGTCGAGTGGCTAGCAAAGTGGAGAATAAAAGTAAATCATAATAAATCGAGTCATACCACGTTTGCCATAAAGAGGAGTGACTATCCCCGGCTCAACCTAGATAGCGTTTTCATCCCGCATTCTGACCGAGTCCGGTACCTCAGGGTGTACCTTGATCGTAGCATGACATGGAAGAACCATGAGAAAGAGAAGAGAAAACAGCTAAATATCAGGTTTAAGGAGCTTTATTGGTTACTAAGCAGGAACTCACATTTGTCGCTATCCAACAAAACTTTAATATACGAGGTCATTCTGCTACCCATTTGGAGGTGTGGTATAAAGCTATAGGTTACAAGGAGCAAGAGCAACATTGAGGTTAAACAATGCTTCCAGAATAAGTTGGTGAGAATCATCGCACGGACGAAGAAATTGGTTTGCACGGGACGAATAAATGTATAATTACGCCTTACGTCTGCGAGGGAATCAAACGATTCGGTTCATATTGCAAACATATTCGTATTACATATAGGAATCTGTCCAAGTGTATTTATAAATAAAATACTGCCTTGGGTATTTACATGTTGTCTTATTTATATCATATTAATTTAAGTTCTTCTTCTCCTTTGTCTTGTAATATTATTTGATTTTTTGCTTTTGTTAATTTTACGGATTTTTGTGCTTCTTATGGAGTAAATCTGTGCAAGTACTTTTTTTTTTTGCTTCATGATATCGCCACATAGCCTTGAAGCTTGTGTGCGGGATATGGAATTAAAATTTTTTAGCGTATAAAAAATGCCATGCATGACCGGGATTCAAACCCGGGACCTCCGTAGGAAAGGCCGAGATGAGCGCCACTTACGCCATGGATGAGGCTACCATTCACGCCACGGAGGCCGGCAACTGAAACAGTTTCAGTTTTTTATGTTTGCATTATGTTTTATTGAGGAGAATTCATTGGAATTCCCACATCACGTTCTTATTGTAATTCTATTTGCTTGTGGTTGCATCTTGGAACCGATTGTAAATATAAGAATTGTGAAAAAAAAAAGTTAACAGATTTTCAACTATTCTACGTAATTTGTATATTTATACATGTTGATTGTTGTCAGTGTTAAAAGAAATCAAGTTGGTTTTACAAAGACAACAAAATTGATAATTATATTTGAAATATAAATTCAATCTAGTCTAGTAAAACTTGAATCTTCTTATCACTATCCAACGAACATAATTCAGTGAGTCTGTAGTCATAGCCATTAATGCACGAAAGTGAAGTAAGTTACTGCACGAGTCTTGGCGAATGTCGTAAACTTCAAAGAGTGAATAAATGGCCATTACAAACAGTTTCATACCGTATATTTTCTACGGCTGAGGAAATGTGGGATTATTGATTTAAATCAGTAATACGTCATTTACGGAATATATTTTTTTAATTTAAAAAAACTATATTAAAAAATATATTTCTGTGGCAATAGGTTATTAGACATAAATTCTACTGTTTCTTTGATATTGATCACTGTCAAAGTCATTTCTTTCTCAGAATCCGACAAAATTACCTAAGAATAAACAAACAAAGAAACTTATTTACCTATCGGTGTACTTTTAAATTAATCACTGCTTGCTAACTATTAAATCGGATTAAAATAATAGATAAAAAATAGCTGATACGTTAAACAATACTCGATTTTAATGGGTCAATGTTTGAAAAGAGTGGTTATTGATCAGTTGAACACCTGTAGCATTATGAAATTCTGTTTCATAATGACCCTCATTATGATACAAGTTTCAGCCGCGTAATTCAAACGTTATAATACGGCCGTAGAAAATACTTATTCATTTATTTTGTTTAGTTTCAAGAGATTTAAAAATTAGTTTACAGTAGGAACTGTTGAATTTTAAGGGCATCTAAACTTATATTTGGCGATAAATGATAAAATCATGGTTATTTTAAAATTGTTTTATACCTTTAACCACAGTGCTATTGCGTAAGTTATTCGATAATTTTTTTGTATAGTTTATGATGGTACTTATAAAAAGTAGCTTTTTATAAGAAGTACTTTTAATGATACATCTTCAAAGTTTACTAAATGGGAGAAAAAATTGTTTTTTTTTTAATTTTGAAGAACCTATTGTCGATAACAGATTAACACACACACATGTCCAGCAATTATTATTATTTTTTTTTTTTTAATTGGACAGACAATAAACCAATAAATGTTACAGGTAATTTTAATTTGTGCAGTCATATTTAGTACTCAGAAGTTAATGAGGCAGTTGTTATCTGCAGTTGCAGACAGTTGTATTAATGTAGTTGTAGTTGCAGTTGCAAAAAAGTAATAATTAAATAAATAATGATATCTACCGTTTAGTAATTAAATAGCTAAAGTTATAGTAATCTTTACCATATTTATAACGGTCGAAGAAACCCTTTGGGAGGTAAAGAATAAAACCACGATTTTTATTAACTTGCTTCATTTTTTAAGTTACTAAAATGAAATAAGTTTTGAACATTTTTTAGTTCACTGAAATTTGTCATATAAATCAGACTTGTAAAATGTTATTTGGAAATTTATATTAAAAAGCAGGTCTATTAATAAAATAGGTTTTTTTTTTTAATTTAACGATAATTACTGAGTCATTTATCCACAAAGGGAGAAATTATGTCCAGTATTTACCTTATTAAAGTGTCAAAAGGAGAATGTAATAAAAATATTACTACGAATTTCCTGTTTATATATTTGAATCGATGTTCTTGTTTGTTTTTCAATATTCTGATTAATATTTTTATGCTGAAATTAAGAAGTTACATTACAAGAGACATTTCACCCACAAATAATTTTTGTATAAAAGTGTTAATATAGATAAATTACCATTATTACTTCGTAATCTACTTTTAATATAACAAAACTGAATAAATATGTTTATTCATATTAGAAATAAAAAAATAAAAACGACATATACATAAAAAAAATTAATAATCACTCTAAGCACACACCTACGGATTAATATGGTTTTCAGAAATATATCTTCCCTAAAAAAGAGACAATTTCTTTTCTGTAAATGAAGGTATTCCCCAGAGCAATATACAAGGAGAAATATGAAATTCTAACAGGAGAAAAACAGTACACAATAAACGGGTGACTTTTATTGCTGAGTCAAGTGAAGGTATTATTTTAATTTGGACCGTATCATCTCATCCTTTTGAAACTTTTATCTTTATTGTTTTTTTCCAACACATTTTATAAATAAAAAAGGTACTCTTTTTATTACAGTATTATCTAGATCCAGTTAAAAATGATTAACGTTACAATTTATATCAATATAATATTAACAATAATGGATAAAATACTATGTAATTTATGTTTATTGAAACATCAGTTATGTTTATTGAAACAGTTTGTTTCAATATTCCAACTATTAAATTAAATATTCCAAGAAGACCTTTGTCTTTCAATAGTAATTAGAAAGTACAATGTATTTTTTCTTTTAGGAGAGAATTTAATTTTAGAATCTTAATTTGAGTATCAAGAATTCCAATATGATTTCATTTTACCCGTAGAACAGAAATCATGAGGAAATATTTCAAGCTATAACTGCAAAACAAATCAAAGTACAGCATTTTTTTTTTTTTAATTAATTTTCCAAATTAATTCTCAAAGTAAAGCCCCGCATTTTTGAATGGCATTCTGTGCTAATTTTTATTTATTTACTCCAATTCATCTACAACCAATTAAAACTACCTTAATCTTTCTCCTCTTTTGGATGAAAGACAAAAGATGAGATGAAATGATATTTAACATTTATTAGGAACTATCGCTAAAATATTAACAGAAATATATTATTATTATTATTTATTTATATATTTTTACTTCCTTGTACGAAAATGCAAGGAAATACTGTAAACGCGAAAAAAAATTAATATGGTTTTCTACTTCCTCTCCTGTCAAAATAATAATAATAATAATTATTTTTTCGTTTAAAAACTGTGGTGACATTATTTAATAAAGAATGATAGATACGGGATTTTTACACTGCCGTTATTTTAGGATTTAGAATTCTATTTGCTATATTATTTAATTAATTAATTAATTATATATATATATATATATATAACAAAATTAGAAATTAGAAGATATTAATGAAACATAAAAACACAGTTTAAAACATTACTGTAAAGTTAATTTAAACATGGGTAATTTATTAACATTTATTTTTATTTTGCTTTACATGTTTGTTTTTTCTTTCTTTACTTTCTAAATATTGGTTTGTTTTTTTAGCCATTTTCCTTTTTTTGTGTAATAAAAGAACTCTTAAATGAAATTAACCGGAAGGTTTTTTTAGGCTGCCGTATTACTAAAGGCATTTATTATTTTTTACCTCTTTTATTTTAAATTAAATTACATAGTAATTAAAAACTCTTTAACTGAGAACTGTTTATTTAAGTTTTTTTTAAACGTTCATTTCCGTGTTTCACATATAAAAAATTTGACCTTTAATTATTTTTGTAGAAAATTAGCTCATACGATGAATCACAATGTACAACAGATTTAATAAAATATGGAATATTTCATTATTTATCTATACAGCAACAAGCTGGCACCCATCAATTGTTGATGAATGATGATTCATTTTCTCTGATGTGAGAAAAAATACCATACCTGATCAGGATTCGAACCGGAACTTCGGGATAAAAGACAGAGGCACTACTACTCCACTATGGAAATCAGCAAATCATTTATAATATTTTATTTTATTTATTTTCACTTCCAGTGGTAATCACTTAAAAAATTATTTAATGAGAAAAAAAAAGAATAGTAATAATTTTTCACGAATAAACATTTACTGTACAGCACGTGACATTTACATTTAAAAAAATTTCATAGGACTTTGGTTCAATTCTCTTCGACGTTTTTCGTGTGAACTTGGTTATTGATACCACAGAATATCAGGCAAACTGTACATGTAGAATCATTTTGTGGATCCAGGAGACTCCAGGTTACGACGTATTCCTACGTGTGTGGATTATATAAGACACAAAGTTTATCTTTTTTGTCAAGTTGGAAATCTTGATGTAACCAACTATTTACTTCCTGGAATTCCTTGTGTATGATCAGGAGCAACTAGTATACGGCACCAACCAGTATATCCAATACTACTTGTTTAAAAAAAGGAAAAAATCTTCTTCAGGGATGTTTAATAGCAGAATAAAATAATAATAAATATTGATTGGTTTTCATGTCTCATCACGGTGGAATTTCATTCATTAAATACATCTTTTAACGAACGTTTTAAATGATTTAAAAAATAAAGTGAAAAATAGCAGAACTCTACAGATAATTTTTTTTTTTTTTTTTGTAATAATAGTGAAAAGTAAAGTATTTAATTCTAAATTAGTATTTTAAATAACAGAACATCATCTTAACTTTTGTTCTTACAGATATTTGTTTTGTACAAAACGTATTCAAAATAGATTATGAAAGTTTGTTAAAAATTAATTTTTATTAAGTTGATGCCAGTGTGATAAAAATGAACCGTTAAAACTTATAAAAATTAACATTTTCATTAACAGAAATATTATCTTTCCTTTCTTATATTAATCCCAGAAAAAAATATTGTAATGTATTGCAATACAATTACAATCAATAAAAGATCGTAATGCATATTACTGGAATGATCTTTCCAAAATATATTAAGTCAATTTAGCTCTGGAAGACTTAATAACATGTCTGACTTCATATCACAATATCTTTCAAAGATATTAAAATTGTTAAAAACGGATTTTTCTTGAAAAAAATTTGTTTATTTATGGAGAGGTATACAGAATAAACAGCGAGGAACACTAACGAAAGGGATCGTTTTTTTTGCATGACAATTCACGCCCTCCCATCGTTAGTGTGTACTAAACAAGTTTAAGTGGTAAATTTTCCCCATTCTCCTTCCAGCTTTGATTTGGCACCCCCTCTTATTTTCATCTATTCATAAAATTGAAGAATTGCCTGGCTACTTAACACTTCAAAAGACAATGACGAAGTCGTAGATGGAGTCAAAGAATGGATGGGTACTTTCCAACGAATGGAAAAGCAGTTGTGTTCTTTGAGGAGGAAATAAACAAACTGGAGTCAAATAAACAATACGACAAGTGCTTGAATTTTGAATAGGGACTATTTATTTATTTTTTTTTTTAACTGATTAGTATAATTAAAAAAGAAATATTTTTATCTATACATTTTTTTTTTGTTAAATATATTATAACGTTACAGTAACTTTATAATCTGTTCAGAGTTAAAATTGAAGAATAAGTAAATAAGCTAAATTTTAAATGAACATTAAGAAGCTACAGACCCAGCGGTCTGTAACTTAAAAGTTAACAACGAAAAGAAATGAGATGGAAGAGGACTTCGCAAACCTGGTTTATAAAACCACTTTTTTTTTCTTTTTTTTTAACCTCCGGGTCCACCGTTAGGCGTGCTTCAGAGAATGAGAAGAATGATTTGTAGCGTGTGTGAAAATGCCATGCCTGACCGGGATTCGAACCCGAGACCTCCGGATAAAAGGCCGAGACGCTACCACTCGCGCCACGGAGGCCGGCTTATAAAACCACTTAATTGAAACGATATGTCAAATCAACGATATTGTTTCTCATTAATCTTGAAAAATCGCTGATAGTGTTATCCAACAAATTGACTGCCATATAATTTTGATGCCGATCCAAATGATTTTAACATCGTTGACTGACAGAGAGATTTCTCGCCTTACGATTCATAATTTAAAATCATTATATATGAGATTATTGCTTATATATCAAGGTATGTTTTATATTTTTCGCAGTGTTTTTGTCTGATAACATTCAAGTATGTCAATATTGAAATTGCTTGCTGTAGCCCACAATTCAAGCCCATAAGTCCAAATTGGTTTTAAGATGGATTTATAAATCAATAATTTATTTTCTACTGAGAGCCGAGATCTGTGTCTTGTTACCCAGTATCTGTTTTTAAACTTTAGGTCTGACTGCGCTTCGCTTAGATTTGATATGTTTACCCAAGTAAGGTGCCGGTCAAGAAAAAACCTAAATAATTACATTCTTGAGAACTTGGAATTGGAATATTAAAGAAAGAAACAATTGAGCAGTTTTCCTTTCGAAGGGTGAATGTGACGTGTTTCGATTTTGTTTCATTTATCTTTATGTTCCAACTTGTAAGCCAGGATTTGAGAAGAGTAAGATAATCTTGAATATAATGAGATATAGTAGCTGAATTTTCATGGACAGTAAGAATTGCAGCATCGTCAGCAAACGTTGCAACGGTTGTATCTGCCGTAATTGGCAAGTCGGCAGTAAACAGACATATAAGATGGGTCCGAGAACGCTTCCTTCAGGTACCTCTGATTTTATTAGGAACAAATTCGTTAAAACTTCTTTATGTTTAACTTGAAAATATTTATATTCTAGGTAGATTTAAGCACTACATAGAAAATATGCGGTAACACCTTTTTAATTTATAGAGCAACCCTAAGTGCCAAACTTTGTCAAACGCGTGACTGAAATCGAGGAAGCAGCTGAACAGTATTTTTTGTTGTCTAGAGCATGATTTATAACGTTAACAATTCTGTCTGCTTGCTCCACAGTAGCATGTTTCTCCCTAAACCCTAATTGGTGATTTGGAATTTGATCATTTACGAACTGCCTTATTATTTTTAAAAATAGCTTTTGAAACACTTTAGAAAGCAGTGGAAGCAGGCTGATAGGCTTATACGATTTAAAATTTGTTGGTTCTTTATCCGGTTTTGGTATAACAGTTATTTGTGAAATTTTCCACGGATCAGGAAAAAGACCAATTCGAATAACAGCATTAAAAATTATAGTGACTAAAGGGATCGCTTGTCGAGATAATGTTTGAAGAACCTGACCGGTGATTAAATCATAATCCGGCGCCTATGTTGGATGTACTTTGTTGTTAATTACTGAAAAACCTCGTGGATTGTAAAGCGTTTAATTGGTAAGTACATTTGAAAAGGAGAAATCAAATATTCGGAAATTTTCCTAATTTCGTTTGGATCTGTTTCGATATTATTGGGCTGGAACTCGTCTGAAAAGTGCTCAGCAAATTAGTTCACCTTCTCTTGAAAACTCGCCTATGTTCTGTTATTTTTACTGAGAGGAGGAATAGACTGCTGGGGTCTCTTGAACGACTTTGTAGCTTTCCATAAAGTATATTCAGCAGACTGCCTATCAGAGTATATTCAATATAAGTTGAAACGAAATGTTTTTAAAAGTTTGTATTATCTTTTTAATTCTTGAGAAGCCCTGATAAATCTTCCCTTATAAGCAGGGTAACGAGTTCTCTACCATACGCATCGTAGTCTCCGGCGTTCTCCTATCTTTTCTCTGATTAAGACCGGATATGTATTTTGAGCTGGGGGCGCAGAATCCAAATTGGAAGTGGAGGCCCACGTCACTGATTGAATCAATTTGATAAATTCGTGTACTGCATTATCCACATCGGCCGATGATTTTAAAGGCACGTCCAACCTTGTATTTTCCCCCAAAAAGTCTTGAAAATTCGTATACTCGTCAATTTATTAAACTGAGTGGGAGATCGAGCAGTTAGTATAACGTCAAAAGACATCGTAACCACAACAGGTGTATGATCTGACAAGGCAAAATGTGGTTCTACATGTAAACAGTTTTCAGAAATACCTTTGAAACTGAAAAAATCTAGGAGATATGGAATTTTATTAAGTTCTGTAAACCAATAGGCTGGTTCTCCACAAGACAAACACTCCAAATTATTGTCAGTCATTGATCTGAAAAGTTCCCTGCCTTTTGATGATGTTAGACGCGATCCACAGTGTGGGTGCTTAGAACTCCAATCTTCACCACAGATGAATGTCGGACCCAAGGATCTAAAGAGTGATGTAAACTGATCCGCCTTCATAACATGCCTTGGTGGGGAACAAAACGGAAGAGACAGAAAATTGTGATCGTTCATCGTGGACAACCACGGTAGTGGTTTGTAAAAAGTCCTTTTTGTATTCAAGCGACATAAAGTGAAAAAAGTACTTTTAATAATAACAGAAGTACCGCCGTGGGTGCATTCCCTGATGGGTGATTGGTGCAATACATTGTACAGCCATGAAACTTAACAAAATGTGTATCTGTAAACATTGTTTTACATATAAGCATTATGTCTATCTTATTAATATTTAAAAAAGCTTCTAATTCTAGTTTTTTATCAGACAACCCGTTGGTACTCCAGATTGCTAGTTTGAAACAGTAGTTCATTTTTTCTCAAGACGATTAATGAATAGTCCAATCATTCTATCCATCACATTTTCAAGCATTCACTCAAATCTTTGAAACATATGGTCCACCACATTCATGACCACATAAAAATGTTTGTTATCAATAGTTTTTTGATCACAGGGACTACTCAGTTTAACT
This sequence comes from Lycorma delicatula, assembly GCF_047948215.1. Taxonomy (NCBI): domain Eukaryota; kingdom Metazoa; phylum Arthropoda; class Insecta; order Hemiptera; family Fulgoridae; genus Lycorma; species Lycorma delicatula. The sequence goes on along the minus strand of NC_134458.1, from coordinate 160,849,716 downwards.
TTTTCAGCGTAAATAGGACAAGAAGTATTCAGCCTATTATTATTATTACTAACATTACTACTATTATGATTATTAAAACCATTGTTACTCAAGTTAGTTACAGGAACATCTCCCCTTTTAGCACTCAGATTGATAGTATTGACATTAGTATAATTATTATTAGTTGCAACTCTGGAAGATAGGGCGGGTTTGGGAAAATAGACTTTAGTTTTATACTGTTATTAAATCTTACATCCTTTGTAACTCGCTGGGTGTTGATCGCTGCAGTTGACGCAGGAAGTTGGAACCTGTGGTGTCTTAGTACAGACTATTGTGGCACGATCTGCACCACATTTTACACAACGGTGCGGGTGTCTGCATAGATTTTTGATATGCCTAAGCGTTGGCAATGTTTGCATTGGGCTACTTCTTTTTTAATACGGTGCTTCAAAGCTTACAGTTTTATAGTTGAGAGATCTCTCAAAATTTCTTTATTATTTGATTTGGGCTCCAAATTTAAAAAAAATTAGTGGCAACGGTTCCTTCTTTTGACGTTGTAGAACGTTAGTAACTTTTCTAACCTCGTGGCCTATCTTTGTCAATTCATCAATGATACAGATTTATCTTCCGAGTGATGCATGCCGCGCATGACCACTCTATATGCTCTTTGATGTTAAGGTTTTACTTATAGTGACTGATATTGTTTTCAAGTGTTTTATATCTAATAATTTTATATTTTTTTAATATCAACTAGCAGAACTTTTACCGTGCGGCCCGATTCCATTGTCAATTTATATTTAATAACATTACAATTAGGAAATAATTGTGACAGAAAATGTTTCAATTCAGTTATTGCATTAACGCCTGTTACAAATATAAGCTCAGGTTTTAATTTTTTTGCATGACAACCTTCGTTGAAAACAATTTTATCAAGAAGACTAAATTTATTTGACGTAGGAACAGCAAACGTAGAGGGACCAACTGATTGTACGCGAATATTAGGTACAGTATATCTTGTGCGTTGGCGTTGTTTGTCACTGGAATTTCATCGTTCTGCCGACATTTTCATTTTGTATGCGCAATACTGGTATTGGCAGGTTGGATTTGCTCACTAAAATCTGTAATACCACTTTCAATCTCTGCTCCTGAAAAGTCACTCATGTTATCGATAATGTCGTCTCTAATAAATTTAAGCCGCGCCGAGGGTCCGTGTTAGAACGCTTTAAACGGCCACGTATTCTATTACCTTGTAGGTTAGGGTTTACATGAGATAGTAGGTTATTAGGTTATTGTTTACTTGCGATGATTCACCGTTGCTAGGAGTAATAGCTTGTAGCTGGTTCACAGCAGCGCACTATGGAAGTTTATGTCGCTTATTTAAAAACGACACCAAATAAAAATATTCCTTCTTGAGACAACACTAAGATAATAATACACAATATAATACTGGTTATATTCGGTATAATATAAATTTTCACTAAACTCACTAGACACGTCTGTTTTACACAAAAACATCTATGCAAATAAATACAAAATTAATTTAAATTAACATAAAAAAATTTCCTTCTCGAGCAAGGAGGGTTGCTAAACTAGTACATGGGAGATATGTAGACGTAAGCCGATTTATACTAACAGAAATGAATTGGAAAGAATAGATAACTATTAAAAAAATACAAAGTATTTTTTAAATGAGAATAAATGTACTACAAAGTGTGCATTTGTTAGTTTCTTACTTCCAATTGAAACCGTAGTATAAATAATTTTAAACAAACAAATTTGGCTACCGTACACCAAAACTTGTTTTTAAGAAAGAATTATAAACTTTTAATTTTAGATCTTATAGAATTCAGAGAAGTTGGAAATAAAGTCACAAAGCATCTTATTTTTATTAACATAGGGATCGAATAATTATTTTTGTTGGTTAGAGGCTGATATATATTATAATTATTAACCAGAATTTTGAGCTCGTAAATTGGAAATAAATTATATATTTCTATCTTTTAGGTTTAATTTTTACTTACTATCAGGTTCTGTTATTCATTCATAAATTTATCCAAAGAGGATAACATAATCGTATTTAAATAAGAAACCATAGTCGTCAAAGGACAGAGAGGTATATCTGAAGTATGTGTTTGGTTCAGTAAGGGACTTGAATATTGCTTTGTAATAGGCCTAAAAACAGTGGAAAGTAATCAAACTGAATGTTACATTATGAAACTGAGAAATTTTGATCTGTAAGAATCGATGAGAGAAGCGTTATATAATTTGTAGAGGCAAGAATCTGGGACTGTCAAATCAAACAATATCAAAGGTTTGACTTAGATCAAAGAACATACCGCTTGCGTGTTGCTTCCTTTATACGGTATTAGCAAGAAAATTTACAAACCTATGTAATTAAACGGAGGAATGTTGGAATGCTGGAATTTAAACGGAGGTATCAATCTCTGGAATTAATTTAGAAAGTTCAACAAAAAAAAGCGCTGGAAGTAGCAGTTTTTGAAAAGAAAATGTAAAAATCATGATTGTTGATTGATGAGAACTAAGATGTATGGAAGTTAAACGGATTTAAAAATCATCTTATATTACGTAAAGGTTCTTGTTAGAAGATCTTAAAACATTAGTAAAACTTAAGCAATAAAAAGATTATGTTCAGGTGGATTTTTTTTATGAGGTACTGTACTTACTACCCCGCAAGCTTTGAAAGAAGTACGGAATTAAGAAATAGAAAGATGCGTCAATAATTCGCTTATTAAGTAGATGGGTTTGGTTTCAGAAAATCGTAATAAGGGTTAACGACACCAGAAAAATGGACAATCGGCTTATAAACTATAATGGTGTTATAATCAGCTAAGCGTTGTCAACTTAAAAAATAGTTGATGTATTGACCGGGTAACGATCATTAGCAGAGCAATTATTTCATTTGTTTTGTTAATATTTCTGTAAAATATTTTTATTAGTATTTTATTATCCCTGCTTTGTCCACCGTTGTGCAGAACATTTTACTTCACAATCGAAAGGGGAAAACATAATTTGTTGCTGTACACGATTTGTCCCAGTTTTTATTACGGTTTTAAACATCTCAATCGGCTGAGATACAAGAGACGCTAGGTGATTTCTCTGAGAGTAACGATAGGAGTTAAGGAGTCGCTGGTCTAACTGAACATCTCCTGCATTTCAATGAGCTTGGAATACCGATGTGCAGGTGTATATTCGGCTCATTGAAGAAGTAAATAGGAAATCTTCTACCTCTTCATTTTTCTTAGTAAACATGCCAAGAGAAATTATTGTTCTTGAAAATGACTGTGTAATTTTTGAAATCGTTGTGCGATTCATGTCAAGTCGCTGAAATCATAACGGTTATGTGGGTATAAGAATATTTTATCTGTTTATCTTATAAATTTGTAACTTAATGTATTAAATTATATTTACTAATAGGAAATTCGGATAACATCAAAATGTTTTAAGTTCAAAATGTATTCTTTATTGAATTTGAATGAAACGATGTAAAGAATACTTGTAGTAAAGTTATAGGTGCATTAATTGAAATGGCTGTTGTTATGTTTTTTTAATGAATTGTTGAATAGGAAATTTTACAATTAGTAAACGTAAAATAATTTGCATTGGATCAGGTACATTCAGTTTTTCACCGAGATATTTAACTGTTTGTACGTATTAGTATTATGTAACTTGGCGAGTAAATTTTACAGACTTTTCGAAGAAAATTATGGCATTACTTTCATTCGCACAGTGTGATTAAGAGGGGAGGGGTTGAAATTAAATTTCTTTTCGTTTTGAGATATGAGGAGTATGAAAATGCCATTCACTTAAAATGTTATTTCCTTATTTATGTATATGCCTAAAATGTGGCGTGTAAAATTTGGGGGCTTAAAAATCTCTAATACTACTGGGTAAATTTCATTGAAATTCAGATATGATATAACTGAGTACCTAAAAATGAGCATATGAGAATTTGATAAAGATCGGTTGAATCGTTCTTCATTTATATTCAATTTAATTCGACAACAGACAACATTATCTCAATTTGAGGTTACGTTGACTTTGTATTGGTGTATTTATTATACGCGTTTATGCAGTGAATCACAGTGACAAGTGAATTTAAACTTGATGCTTGTGTGTAGGGTCTATTCGTTATTCTTAATTATTTAATCAAATTACGGTTATAATAATTTAATTTTCTTATAAACAGAAAATATATTTTAATATTAAATAAAAATTATACAATTCTCATTCAATTTAATTTTGTATATTCCTTGAGAAAAAAATTATACGAAATAATTATGTAAAAGAATATTGTACAAAATAAAATAAAGTCCGTCTTCGTACGTAGAACTGCACAAAAAAATGTTTTCTTGTTAAAAAATTGTAAAAAACATTAATTGTACAATTAAAATCGTCAATATATTCTGCGTAAAATGTATAAAACAACAATTTTTTTTTTTTAATTTTCTGTTTATCGGGGTGAAAATACTCTAGAAAAGAGTAAGGTTAATTAGGAAATTTTCAGAATAATAAAATTCAAACATCTTTAAAAGATATAACAGTCGGCGATAATAATATCATACTCTATGCTGTTTATTTGACCGTTATTTTTCATTTTGCCGATACCACTTCCATTAAACGATTTTTAAAGTTCCCATGACGTTTTTTCAAAGGACCTCATTCCGGAATGCGCTGGAAGTTTTGTGATTAATAGTACGAATTCGACTATCATTATTTAAAATCGAAATAAACAGATGGAGTTAGATTTTAAGTAATTTTATGTATTAAAAAGGCGCGCGTAGAACGACAGTTGCAGTTCTCGTGGACGAGCACAGTTTCAGCTGAACATACAGCAGTAAAAAAATAACTTTTCTTCCTTACCTTCTAAGTGACCAGACTGAACGTACACGAACGTAGTAAAGATTAATATTCTAATGGTGTAATTAAAGTTTTTGACGTCAAAGCCATCGGCCAAGTTATACAGGGTTAGTATAATGCTACAAACCACATGAGTGTGCCAACAGAATGGTCCGAACGATAAACCAAGAAGATGTTAGAATAAAGTTTTGACGCGAGAACTGTTTCACAATGTAATTCTAAGCCAAGCAAGTTATATTAAGCGTAACGTTAAGATTATTTCTGCGTTTACAATAGATAGCCTATAATTGGTATTCCATAAAAGAATTAGAAATGATGAAATAAATAATAATAAAATATTACGTGTAGAAATAAATTATGCTATTTTACAAGAATATTTTTATATGAATAAATAAATTTTCTAAACTTAATTTTGGTTTTAATAAATTTACGTCACTTTATTATTTATAAAAATAGACAACGTAATGAAACAAATTTAATACGTACAGCAGTATATCAGTCATGACGCTGAGTAATGGTTGCTGATTTTGTAACAGTTTTTAAATTAAGTTGTCACTATATCCTCATTTAGATATAAAATATATTTATACAGTGTACGAGTATTGTTCACTAAACAGAACGTGGATCTCTGATATAATTAAAATTAAACGCTGATTCGTCGTATATCTATACCAAGACCGTGGAAAATTTATTATAATAATAATAACTGAACCGCCTGCATAAATTTATTAACAGTTGAATGAAAACGGAATACTAAATGAAAAAAAAATTATTAATTAGATTATACTGGTTTCTCTATACTGGTTAATTGGATTATACTGGTTAGTTTGCCGATAAGTTTGAACCTTAAAATTTAAGTTTACAATTTAAAACATCACTTATTTTATTTCCTAATCATTTTTCTTTTAACAAAAGTTATTTTATAAAAACAATAAAAACTGACTGTAACTGAAGAAAGATATTCTGTTTTGATTGATTTTTAGTATATGAAATCCACAAAAAAATATTTCCTACTATCTGCCTAATAATCAACATTTTTTGTTTTGTTATCGGAATTTTTTTTTACATATTCTCTCTATATGGTGCTGAAATAGTTTGTGATTTATGACAGCTTGAAATTTCATATTTGACTTTAAGTTTGCTTGGAACTGTTTATTGTGTTTTATTTATTTTGGGGGTTCCTTAAGGACCTTCTTATCACTTGCTTTTGTCAGGAAACTTACTTATGGCTCCGCAGGAGAGCCGCTTGTAATTATAATTGTTATTGAACAAAAAAAAAAAAAAAAAAACCATATTCTCTCTGCCACACAGTTTTAAAAATTAAAAAAAAAAAATTGATATATTTTCTTTGATAAGCTGATTAATAAAATATTTGTTGTAATTTAAAATAATAATTTGCACTGTAATTTTTGTAATTAAATTATTTAATTTTTATTACGTAATTACTTTATTTTGTAGTTTTGTAATTTATTTGGCGTAGTTGCTTTCAACCGTTCTTCGCTGTATATTATATAAGTTATTTCCAGGAAGTAATCTCCTTGATGTTTGTTATTCATAGTAAATTTATACAACTAGCAGTAGCTAGAAGGTTAGCTATTCATCTATTATCATAACTCCCGTGTCAGATTTTTCTCAACGAATTTCCGATACAGTTTCTTTTTCTTTTTCCTTATCGCGTTCGATATAGTTTTTAATTTACTTATTCTTAATAGAAAAAAAAAATAATGGAATGGATTTTTTCCTAAAAAGAATTTCAGTCTAAAAAAAAACTGAAAAGAAAAAAAACAGAAAACTGAATTATCTTGGCTTACGTAAATCAGGAAACCTTAAGAGAAAAACAGTTTTCTAAAGAAAAAATCCAATAAATTTATATTTTTAGAAAAAAATCCAAAAATTATATGGTTTCAAAAATAAAATAAAAAATTATGAATTATTATCCAGTGGTCAGAAGAATGAAAGAAAAGGCACAGTGAAATGATGAAGGAATATTAGAAAAGTAGAAGAACATATGACATAAATTGAACTTGCCGAAAATAAAAATGTTATGAAGTGTGATAGATAGAAGAATAATTAGGAATTAAATATAAATATTTAGAATTTTAAAAATTAAATATTGTGGGAACACAATATTTTAGAAGTAGGAAAATTTTTAACAAAGGTAACAAAACGATTAAGGATGGATAAGCAAGGACAGCTGCATGCAAAAAATAAAAATTTTTTACTATCAAACATAGTTCTAAGGAAAACAATGAAGATAGCTGTTTGAAATGTATCGAATTATAAATATTATTTGTATGTATGTCATAGTATCGAAGCACTTGATATTTGGAATACAGAAAGGAAAAGAATAAAACTCTTTGATATTCCGTGTGTTACAGGAGGAAAATTAGCTGTGTTGTTAAATTACGAAGTGATGAGGTTTTAAAATAAGGACCGACTAGGTTGACGGGCAATTTTATAACACATTTAGGTTTAGTTAATTTCTTAATAGACAGTAAAACCTGTAGATAAAGGCCGAGATTTGAATATATAAAATAGATAATTTAGTATACCTTAATTTAATGAAGTAAACATGTGTGAAAAGATTTGCATAGAACAGAACGGAATGGGGAAGAAGAAAAATCCGATCGACTGAATGATCATTTAGAAACAAAATTATTACCAGAAGTTTATTATTAATTCTTCTCTTTCTTCATCAAGATTATTTTTTATATCTTTTTCCCAACCAATATATCAAAAGTTTAATTTTTTTGTTTATGACCGTGTCAACCTTGTGCAGTTCGACACTCTAAAAGATAGAACTTATACTTTGGCAAGTCAACATATTTTTTTTAAAACTTTATCGTGTTTTATTTTACATTTTATGCCCTTCTCTCTCTCACAAACCCTCTTTTCGGTCTTTTTCAGCTTGTTCCTTATAAACTAATGTAATCATTTAAATATAATTTTAATTGTTGGTTATAGTTTTCTAGTATGGCCAGAGTTACGTCTGGATTTCCGTACATCATTTTTACTTTCCCAGTTACTTATAGGTCAATTACTGCTACAGCTGCATAGCTGTAAAGGGAAAATATAAAGATCGAAAAAAATTTTGGATATCGAAATTTTTGCAAAGTTAACGTTTCAAGACCTCCATACTCCAAATCACACAAAAATATTTTATTGAAATTTCCAGATAAGTGAATATACGTACATGTGTGCTTGTATTTTGATTAATATCTCCAAACTGGCTACATATAAAATTGCCAAAAGAAGTCTGCGTATTGATGGCATTAAATTTTGGAAAATTAATAAAATAGGAAAGGGAACATAGAGCACCCATATTTATTTATTTTTTTTTAGTAAACTATCATGTTTTAGTTTTTGAATAGCATTGTACTACATCGGGTCGACTAACTGAAGTAAATAATAAACCGATAAATTAAAATTTAAGCCCCAAAAAACAAGGAGGCGTAACTATGATTTAATTTTTTTTTTTTAATTTAATTTTCAATATTGAAAATCCAACTTGGATCTAGTATTAATATAGACGACATGGTAATCGTTTACGATAGAAGGGGGTCCAATAAGACGCCACTTGAAACATTTTTTTATAATTTCTGTTATTTTGTTTCTAAATCGTAGGCTATATTAAACATGCTATATGTGGTGGCTTTCCAGCAAGAGGGTCAGATGGAACTGATTTTTTTTTAAATTGAAATACAGCATTATTTCAACGTTATTTGATCAACTGAGTCAATTGGAACCTAAAACTTTTACTTAAAATTTTGATTTTTTTCAATTATACCTTTAATGCTGAGAAATTTTTAAAGTATAAATGTCATTTAAGGGCTCAAATCGATCCAAAATTTTTAACTGAACATTTTGATCTTTTGCACAATTTGGGTTCAATCTTCCTGGCATCTGGTCAGTCATAACAGTAAAAATTTATTTCCATTATTATTAATAATCAATAACAATAATATTCATAAATTTTATTTCCGTTTACTTAGCTTAATGACAATAAATGTTATTTGAATTTTGCATTCGTAAAAACCGAATAATAATAACATTTACAATTTTATTTGAAATTAAATAAATTTTACTGAATTTAATTTTATGATTTTATGATCATTTTAAAATGTTGTTGAACTCAAAATTTCAGGAATGTTTTCCAATCCTTTGCCGGTTTCCTCTAAACACAGTTTACTTTTTTTTTAACATTTTAAACAAGTTTTTATAAAATTAAATTAGTTTTCTCTTCTTTCTACACAAAAACTATTACAAAGTTAAAAACTATTCTTAAAAATACATTCGGATTCATACAATTGCTTTTATTCATTTTCATTTTTTGTTGAAGTTTCCATTGAAATCCCTCAAGAATGTGTGAGGTGTGTATATATATATATATATATATATATATACATTTGTATAAGAAATGTATACATATCTTATACAGTATACATAAGTATTTGTAGGTACATACCGGCCTCCGTGGCGCGAGTGGTAGCGTCTCGGCCTTTCATCCGGAGGTCCCGGGTTCGAATCCCGGTCAGGCATGGTATTTTCACACACGCTACAAATCATTCATCTTCATCCTCTGAAGAGTGCCTAATGGTGGATCCGGAGATTAAAAAAAGATACATACAAAGATGAGTCAAAAGATTAAAAGTCCAAAGTTCAGAATATAAAATGTAAAGAAAATAGCAAAAAATAGTCCTATTAATCTAATAGTCTTATCAGTCGCACAAAGAATAAGTGAACAAACAAAGAAACAGTGAAACAAATCAAAGAACCAAAAATCAAAGAATAAAAGTAAGTGGCGAAACGTGATGAAGAATTTTGACGATGCACAATACCAGAAGGATAGTTATAGGATAGTTGATTTACCTTAAATTTCGGAGAACTTACAGATCTCAAATATAGTCGCTTTAGGCTCCTAACGTCCCCGCTGTTATCCAGAAGATTAACCGCGAGCCACTTCACATGTTTGTTCAGTATCATTTTGTATCCTTTACTGAATCGCCGTATTTCCTCTCGAAAGGATGGCAATACCAGATAATCGTGTATTTCAGTGTTTTTCGCATACCGCGGCGCTTCTGTTATATTTTTCAACAGTTTTTTCTGGAATCGCTGTTACTCTCGCTTATCGTAACCCACAGTTGGATTCCGTAGGACCGTTAAGTATAGCAATTGCTTGTTAGATAATGATATTGCAACCCCTTCCCTAACAACCTACATCTCCCTGAAGTTAATGTTAAGCTGCGACTAGACGCAGTCCTAGGTATCGGCATGCTGTTAGAATGCGGGACGAAAACGCTATTAATTTGAATTCGAGAACATTTACCCCTCCTCATCGCAAACGTAACATGTGTAAACTTAGCCGGATTACCCTTCATTTTCCATTTAGCTATTACTTTAATTAGATCCAATACAGTTAACAGTTTAGCAGAAGCTATGATAGGTTTAGAATCCACAGCCAGAATTACCGTGTCATCCACAAACGGTGCAACTGTAATGTCCTCTGACGTTGCGATGTCTGTGAAGACCGAGAACAGAACCGGCAAAAAAAAGAATGATTTCTCTTAGAATAAACTCTTCTTATTAAAGTCAAACTAAAATAGTCAAGTTGCACGAGAATTTGTAACAGAGTTTTTGAAATGAAAATATTTTGAAAATTAGTTTTTTAACGCACCAAACCATTTGAACTTGAAACGTAAATAACCCTCTACAAATCATAATAACGTTAACATCGGCCTATGTTTGTTCATTTATTTAAGAAATTTATATAATTTTAAAAGTTATTATTATAAGTTAAATTATATTTTTTCTTTGTTTTTATCAATTTCCTAAAGAAAGTAATATATATATATATATATATATATATATATATATATATATATATATATATGCTTTGAAATTTAAAACCAGAACACGTAATCACATAACTTCTTTTAGTAATTCTAGATTATTTTAAATGCGAAAGATGAACTTTCCTTTTAAATATTTCATGTTAAATGTAGGCTACATAAATCGAAAAGAGGGTGATGATTTTTTATATTAAAAATTTAGTAAAGTCCTATAATTAAATAATGTTAGGTAATTTGTTATAAAGAAAACATTTTTTTTACTGTAATGATATAAAGTTATGATTAAAACTTTTCTATCAGAATCTTAAAGTGATTGATTAAGAAATGTATCTTTATAAATACACATCTTAAAGTTTATATATATAAATATATACTTTAAAAATTATAAAATTAAAACGTTTTACGTATTAAAATTTTATTTAATTAAAAAACTAATAAAGAAAATTGTAACACTAAAAAACTAAAGAAATTTAATTAGAAAATTAATTAAACTTAGTATTTTCTTCATTCATATTTTAACTTAATAAATAAGTAATAAACTTAATAAACAAAAAATTACAACTAAGAAGTCGTATTTTTTAATGATTTACCAATTAATTGCTAAAAGTAGAATTGAAATGCTATTGAAATATAATTTCGTTATTTATTACAAGGGTTTAACAAACTTTTCTTTTTATTATTCTCTCGAACAAGTCTTCCTATTGTACTATCCCAACCGGCCAATATTTATTGGCTTTCATATGTCCCTGAAGACATATACATTTTTCCCAATGTGTAGGAAGCTTGTGGATCTCTTTTTCATAGAAAGTTTGAAGACCTATTACAAGTCAGTTCAAACTTCTCTATTTCTTTGTCGCTCTAGAATCGATATCATCCAAGAGCCTCATTCAATCTCTCAGACAAAAAATTATGAGGGCGATAAATCTAGATTGTACAGAGGATTTTCTAAGGTTTCCCAGTAAATTTCATCCGTTTTATCCCGAGTGCTAAAGGTTGTGTAAGTCAGCTTGCTTTGTTGTAAAGGAGAATCACATTTCTGATTGGTTGATGGCGATTTATTTCTGTAGGCGGCTTTCACTTTTTTCTACAGCTGAAGTAATACACAGCATTCCCAGTTCAACGTTCGATCAGAAACTCGACGAGCAATACGTCTTGACGGTCCCGAAAGACGACCCACCGGGTTGGTCTAGTAGTGAACGTCGTCATCGCAAATCAGCTGATTTTGAAGTCGAGAGATTTAAGGTTCAAATCCTCGTAAAGGCACTTTTATACTGATTTGAATACTAGATCGTGGATACCGATGTTCTTTGGCAGTTGGGTTTCAATTAACCACATATCTCAGGAACGGTTGACCTGAGACTGTACAAAACTACACTACATTTACGTTTATACATATCATCCTCTGAAGTAATAATACCTTATGATGGTTCCGGAGATTAAACAGAAAAATTAGGGTCCCAAAGGCGGTTTCGAGAACTTTCCCAGCTGACGGACGCGATTCGTCTTTACGAGGCTTTGCTCTTCACTTTTACGTCACTCCATAATAGCCGATTTCGATTCAAGAGTGTACTGGACATATGTAACTATTCGACCCATAAATTAATATAAAAGTTCCCGAAATTAACGCAAGAACCTTTCGAAAATTTCAAGTCGAGCCTGATTCTGATTTCGGGTCAAAAGTCTTGGAATCCATCTCTCATACGCTTTGCTGAATCCAAGATGCTTTGTGAAAACGAGATAGGCACTTCACCGATTGATATCCACTTCAAAAGCAATTTCATGAACTATAAGTTCCGGTCATCTGTAATGAGTTCATGTAACGAATGTTGCCACCCATCAAACTTCTCCTTGAACGACTATTGTCACTTCTACGTTTTACAGCTTCAGGTCCTTCTTTAAACTTTCTGGCCCGATTGAAGACAAGGGTACGAGACAAGTTTATTTTTCCCCAATCTCATACGCGGTCCAGTCAAACTTTTGGGAGGGTTTGACGTTCTCGAACGTGGGAAGCTTCACGATAATATATTGCACAACCGATTATGAAAATTCTTGCTCAGACGTGACACTACTAACCAGAGAAACGCAATGCTGAGGCGGCTGAAGCTTCCATCCCCTCCCCACATCTCCACTGTCAATATTTTAACGGGGTTTTGACTCCATTTGAGCGTTCCAAGAGAATTATGAATTTTGTTATTTACTTCTCTTATTTTAAATATAATGTTATTATATCTCTCGTAACTTAATTAATCTTATTTTTGTATTTACGAATATTAGCACACAAATGAAACTTGATATAATAATTTTATTGATTCAATAGATAAATGAGAAAAAAAAACATCCTATATTATTAGATTGATTTTCTATTTTTGAAGTAAGTAACTTTCTTTCTTTTTCCTGTTTAGCTTCCGGTAATTACCGTTTAGATAATGCTTCACAGGATGAATGAGAATGATATGTATGAGTGTAAATAACGTGTAGTCTTGTAGAGTCTCAGTTCGACCATTCCTGAGTTATGTGGTTAATTGAAATTCAACCACCAAAGAATGTCGGTATCCACAATCTAGTATTCAAATCCGTGTAAAAATACTTGAACTCTCGACTTCCAAATCAGCTGATTTGGGAAGACGTTCACCACTAGACCAACCCGGTGGGTTTGAATTAGATAACTGGACTGCATGAATATTTCTTTCTGTCCGGCGCGATATAATGGTTATATAATTTTATATTAAATATTTTGAAATTATGAAAATATTTTATAATTATTTTATTTCAAAAAAAAAAAAAAAAGCTAACAACACAGTTGTTGGACTTTCCCGTCAAGCGGCTTTTTTCTGATGCACGGCTTACACACACAAAACTTAATTTAAAATATTTATAATTTTATTTAAATACTTTTTTTTTTTTTTTTTTATTTTTATTTAATTCAATGATTCTAACTAAAGTACGTGCGCATACCGTATTTTATTCGCGCAGGTTCGGCGGTACTAACGGCCACTTTAAATAAATTTTTACACTTTAAATATTATTCATTTATTTATTCTACCACTCACCTGTGACGTTACAATATACCAGACGACTACAGCAGTTGTCCGGCCGCTAACTGGGATGTGTAAGGGTGAGAGGAGGCTGGGTTAAGACCCCACTTTGATGGGGGAACCCCTTTTACTTCCTTCTATAACTCTTCAAAATTAAAACCATTTTTAAGAGTTGGGGTGTGAAATTTAGCAAAATCCTTTTTCTACAATTTTATTTACTTTATTAATATTCACAAAATTATCAAGAAAAGATAATCTTAATTATACAGAATCTGGAGACGATTTCATTTATCCCCCTGTACCACTCCTGAAACCTTATATTATAGCCAAGTTTGGTGAAAATTGGTCAAATAGTTCTGGAGATATAAGGCGATTTACAGGCCAACGTACAGTACATACATGGATACGTGCGCACATTTTTTCGCGGAAATTTCGATGCCATTTTTCGGTTTTCTGGGGTCCTTAGCGGTCAATTCGTCAAGATTCAGTGAAAACCGGATACTCCCAGTTTTGACCGATCACCATACTTTCCCTTTACCGGTATATAACTATAATTGTTACTGTATATACGCTCTCGTAGACGGGAAAGTAAAAAGAACCAAAAAAAAGAGAATCAACCGACACAATAAAACTGATAACTAAAAAAGCAGAGACTATACATAAATATTACCCACCTACCATAATTGAAAGTTATTTTTATTTTATTAATGAGAAAAGGATCTTATCAAAGCATTTACTGAAACTTTGCTGTTTAAAAATAATTTCACCATGTAACTACGAATATACATCATTTTATGCCAGTAAATTAAGCTACGCATCCATGTAGACTTAATTAATAAATTTTACTAATTAAAAGACTTATCTAAGTACTAAGAACTAAAGAGCAGCTAGTACTAGCAACTAGTATTAACTAGAGTTATTACAAAGAGTTAAATATTCATACTTTACGCTGAAGCCAAGCATAAAGTCCCACATTTCATTTTTTAATTTATTTTATTATAACTTATTCTATTAAGTCTTCACGTTACGGTACTTAATTTTTTAGGGCATCGGATAAGTCCTTAAGTATTTCTTCATGAAACATACCTGTTAAACTTAATTTGTACTTAGCAAAAGGACTTGTATTTTATTTTATTTTTCTCTTTTTGTTATTTTTGTAACTTTATTTTTTAATTAAGTTTATTAGGTTATATTTTAATCATTCTTTAGACTTAATATTCCATAAACATATGTCAACTATATGTATTATAAACTCAATTACCTTTTGTATTTTATATTTTTTATTTGTTAGTACAGTAAAAAAAAAGAAATCTTTGCTAATCTCTGTTAAGACAGAATGTAACTACTGTAGTCTCAAATAAAACCAAAGCTATCGGTATTCTGTTTATTTCTTTTTTGTTGTAATAATTAATTACAACATTAATTAAAAATTTAATATAAAAATATTGTTCTCGCCATACTTTTTTAACTGTATTACAATACATTTATTAAGAAATATTCATGTTTAAATTTGTTCCGGGTGGTTCTACCTTATAAACGTATTATTAAATTACTTGTCTGAAGACATTCTATACGACTTCAGGACCCCGAGGGTACATAAACCCCGTTGGTTGCCACAAACATACACACTCTCTTACAAGACAGTCTCTTAAGGCTCTCTCACAAGATTATCCAAATTTCTCTCAGATTCTCTCACTATCGACTCAAGACTGCTTGAGTCATCTGGAAGCGGCTAGAATATCCGAGGATCATTCATCTCCATCGTCGTTCCTGACAGATTTCGACCGGCGGCTACTCCAGTCCGACACGACTTCGGCTGAAAAAAATAATTATATATATATATATATATATATATATATATATATATACACTTTAATTATCAAAAAGTTGATCTCACAAACATAATTTTAACGCTAATAAAACCACAACCCTCTGCGAGTAGGACTATCCGCTCAACGATCTAAGGCTAGCCACATCTTATTATTTTATTAATCTTAGTTTTATTTTTATTTTTTTAATTTCAAACTTAAAGATTTTTATAATACTTCTTTTTTCTTTCAATATTAAAGATCATTATTACATTTCATTTTATTTTCAGAAACGAGTTTTTCTTCATTTATAATTTATTTATTATTATATTTATTCAATAAATTGAAATTTTTAATATTTCATATCATCTCCCTAACAGTATACTTTTTTACACGACTGCCCAAGTGTAATGTATTTAGGTCGTTATACAATTATATCATTAAAAAAGTTCATACTATTTTGATATTTAATTTTTTTTCGTATCTACGCTTTTCATTACTTAATGAAAGTACGCCAGCCATATTGTGTTATGAAGTAAAACATTTATGACTTTTAGATAACTTACGTATTGTACTTTTAATATAAGAAAAAGTGAGTTATTTTTAATTTGCAATAAAATCAAACAACTGCGATAACATTAGAAGACCAGGAAACGTAAGCTGATGCGCAGTTAGAAGTGAGACAGAGGATCTGTCTTAGAGTGGCAAACAGACTCTGCTAAAAAGTACATGCACTTATTCACACAACAACAATAAACACTATTCAGAAACAACAATATCCACGACTATCAAACTGAACAGAAGAACCTTTTTCATGACTTTACTTCTTTTGCTTACGATAAGCCTTCCTATGATCCGTTTACATTTTTTAATAAATTATAGAACTGTTTAATAAAATCTTCTCGCTAAATTATTTTATTTACGATAAAAAACATTTCTATTACGGAAAAAATATTACTCTTTCGAAGAATTTTTAAATAATACTAATTTTAAAAATCTAGAAATATCTGCAGCCTTATAGTGTAAATAATTTGCATAAGTATAAGCTCAAAATAATTTTCAGTAATGCCTTTTAGATTGTGATTTATTTTGTAGTTATTTTATACATTTAGTATCTTCACTTATTTGCTTTAATATTATTTCATGTATTTATATTTTAAATAACTAATATTTTTTTTATTTTATAACTAATTTTAGTTTCTGTAATAATGCCAATCAAGGTTTTTACCACGGTCTCTCTTGATCTATTTAAATGAATACTGGATCAGTCCTTGGAGTAGCATATACCTTACCGTTACTGACATGAACTATATAATTTATATAAATACATGCGTCCAGTTAGACCCATTATTTAACGGGTCTATAATCTATAAACTTTAGTTTACTGATAAGTAAATATGAGAAATCTAAACTTTTCGATTAGTAAAACATGAATAAATTAAATTAATTTTCCTTTGTGTATTTCAGAATACTGTATCAACTTAAAAAGAACATTTTAAGAACTGACCAAAATTACGTAAAGATGGGGTTGTCTAAATTATTTTGTAATACCAAAAGTGGGGAAAAAAACCCTTTTCTCTTGAATCCTTCATTTTATACATCAATGTATCAGGAACCTGGGTAATGAATATTTGAATTTTTTATTTACATGTATTAATTGAATCCACCCTTCCTGTAAGATTTTTACAGAAATTTATTTTACTTCCGTCTACGAAGATCTTTCTCGGCCAAATTTTCCGACGTAATGTTTATGTAAAGCGCAAGACAAACCTAGCATAAATACATTTTCCAGTTAAGCAGTCCTTCCTTGCAGATATTACTCTATTTGACTCTAAATTCAAACGTTTTGAGTCGCTAGGTTAAGTAATTAATAGCAATTGAAATTATTTAAAAAAAAGAAGAAGCCATGGTTCTTGCTGGCGTTTACCAACACAACCTATTTTCATATTGACACGATTTCGTAATTGCACTTCTAGGGTACTAAAATTCAATTAATTCTATTTTGTGTTTACTTAGTATTCGGGTTGCGATTATTTGGAAAACCTCTTGAAGGAATAAAACTCTTTCTTATAATGTAGACGAATTATGTAATTCATATTTCTAATCATATTACGTAAAAACTTTATTAACCAAATATGAAAAACTCTATTACGTTAACAAAGAAAATTAACGGAATTTTATGATATTTTATTTCGTTGTAAATTACTATCTTTGATAGACAGTAACTTAATGAAATGAAATGAAACGAGATTATATAAAATATCGGGTAAGAGGGGAAGTCGAGATAAAGATAAGTAACAAAATAAACAATATTATGCATTTAAAATATTTCGATGCCACTTCAGTCCGTACGACTGAGATCCCGATAATGGAATTATCTGAGCGACCGAATTATCTAACTCGACAGAGTCGATGAACCGTTCGTCACCACTCACCACTGACTGACTTATTCGGCTCGGTAACCATAAAAACGTTAAAGCTAACGTTTTTATGGTTTTCTTCTGCCTGTTTCTACTTCCTAGCAGGCATCCGTGGAAAACTCCTGTCGCAACCCTTATCGTCGGTTCCCGCACAGCCTGCTACTTGTTCTATGACCCTCCTTACCGCATAACGCGCACGTCACCGCGTCGGTGCATCGTTACTTTCTGTGACCCGGTTTACCGCAATTAAAGCAAATGGCAGACCGATCCGATCCTTTGCACTTTGAACACCTGTAACCCCAACCTTGTCTCCCAACACCTGTAACATCTATCTCACTCCTACCTTGGGAGCAACGGTAACGGACCCATCCAATCTGGATCCTACATTTATTTGTTTTTACGGTTTTAAACTATCACATATTTAAAGCAATAAATATGTAACATTATGTTTGTGATAATTTAAAGAATTTTTTCCGAATATTACATACATATTTTTTTAAAAGAAACAACAAAGTTCCTCTTGATTTTGCCGGTCTACTTTTAAGAAAACGGTATTCCTCAATTTCTAGTGTAGTATAATTAAATTATCGGGATCTCATTCATACAGACCGATGTGGCATCGGAATATCTTAAATCCATTCGTTGTTTATGTTGTTACTTATCCGTTATCTCGACCTCCCACTCTTTCTTACCCGATGAAAAAACCGTAGAAACAAAGAATAGGGCATTAAGAAATTTTAACGGGTGAATGTTGAACTTTACACTGGTTGAAGTTCAAAAATGAATAATGTATAAATAAATTTGAAAAGATGGAATAAACGTTTTTATGGCTTTATAGTTTTTATGACATATAATGTAAAAATGAGAAAAATAAAAGGTTTTTAGGTTATGTATTAAACTTCAAAGGGTACTCTGGAACTATATAGTAGGGTATAAGGTAACCCACCGGGTTGGTCTAGTGGTTAACGCGTCTTCCCAAATCAGCTGATTTGGAGGTCGAGAGTCACAGCGTTCAAGTCCTAGTAAAGCCAGTTATTTTTACATGGATTTGAATACTAGATCGTGGATACCGGTGTTCTTTGGCGGTTGGGTTTCAATTAACCACACATCTCAGGAATGGTTGAACTGAGAATGTACAAGACTACACTTCATTTACACTCATACATATCATCCTCATTCATCCTCTGAAGAATTATCTAAACGGTAGTTACTAGAGCCTAAACAGGGAAAAGAAAAAAAAAAGTAGGGTATAGGGTAGGATTCAACCCTACAAAGCGTAGGATCTTTTAGATACCTGTTTCTCAAAGGTCACACTAGCTCTTCAGAACTCATAATCGTAATACTAATCATAATCATATCATAATCGTTCTAGCCGGCTCCAGGTCGGGAAAGCAAGTTTAAATTAAAACTAATAAAATATTTCGGGAGTAACATATCTCTGTCAACATTGCACCCTAAGTTAACGTTATGGTAAACATTTTTTTCTTTCTTTTAAAGAATTAAAGAGCTAATCAAAAAGAATCTAGTTTTGTAAAGGAACGTTTCGTCGATCTGTTTCACCGAGTTAGAAAGTCGATTGGGATGCCCGGTTTGTTAATTTGGTTTTAAACGGTAAAAGAATTCAGAAACTGGAGTGAATGAAACAGGTATGATATTTGAAATTTAAAAATAAAAACGTCTTTATGAAGTAAATTTAGCGCAGAATAGAAAAGACTGAAGAATTTCATCGAACCAGTCAAACGGCTTATGATGAAAAGAAAAAACAAAATCTAAAATATTATTTTTTTACAGGTTGCCTTTATAACTTAATTTTAAAAATGATAAAATTATTATTCCTCAGATTAGAATTATTTTATTTACTGAAGCGGAATTTGATTGACTATAGTTTTCATTTCATTTTCATACACTTGAATTGTATGCGTACTCGTCGCTAATGTATAAGTGTATTCTCATGCATTCGCGTGCGAGTGTGAAAGTGTGGTTTTACCCCGGCATTAAAATGTGTTATAGACGACCTATTTCCTCTCACCGGTTTCTCCACCCGTTTCGAAATTCTCTGAGCTGTTCTCCAAACAACAAACCCTCTCACTTCTACTTCACAGCACACCTTTCAACATATCATGAACACCTGTATAATTAACCAAACCCCTACATCCACGAACTTGTATGCGGTAATTCAAATATAAACAATTGTTAGGTGTTAAAGCTTAAAGTATGATATTTTATAAAAGGTGTTGAAAATGTCGTTTAAATTGTAATATTATTTTTTTTCTTTTCTTGCAGTATTAAAATTTAATTGTTAATTTATAAATATTATGATTTAATTATATTTAGATTTATTACGATTAGATTAGTTATATTTTACGTACAGACTATCAATGGTAACTATTATGTGGTCGTTGCGTCGGTTCGCATAGACGGATTAAAGGTTTTTCTTTTTACGGTGTTCAATTATTAACGATAACAAATTCTTCTTCACTGAAAGTATCAAGATATTTACGAATGTTTTACTGAAATTCCCTCCCACAAAGATGTGTATTCGGACGTTTGTTTTTCTTATTGTTTGTTAATGATCTGTCTCAAAATCTTGAACCCTTCTTTTTTACGCTTTGCAGATGCCACAATTTGATCTATATCAGAATATAATTATTCAAATGGTTTCAAAATATTAGGTTGCAGTTCAACAAATATTCACTGGTGAATTGTAATCATTCAACTTTAATTGTAGATAAAATCTTCGTGTTGTGCTTCACAGGTAGTCGTAACATTGATGTTCGAATGGATAGAATTTTCATTTAAATTTACGGATAAAAGTGAAATCTTTGGGTATTTTATTGGATGAAGATTTCCTTCCTGTGTAATATCATCTCTTCCGCCTCCTTCAAAAAGAACGAATTTTTAAGATACACAAAATAAGTTAGAGTATTGTTTGGGGTCTCTAAGAATGAATAATGTAGATAGGTGTTTAGAAAATTTCTTTGCGTTTATATTTATGAATTTCAATTTTTTCTAAAAAGATTATTCATTTATTCTTAAAAATAAACAAATAAAATAAAAAACAAGAAAAACAGTATCCAAATTTTTCAAACCATACAAAAAAACTCTTTTCGTGTAACAACACAAAAATTTAGATTACAAGATAAGGCCTTGTTTCACCTCCGCTGCTTCTTTGAATGAATTACTAAGCAGTTTAAAAATCTTTGCATCAATCTATTTAAAATACAATTAAAAAAATTTTCTTTTACAGAAACACTAAACTGTCAATGAACTTTTAAAAACCTTGAGTTCTGTGCATTGTGTTCAACGTTTACGTAAATATGTGGTCAAACAATTTCTATTAACGCCTTCTGAATTGAAAATTATCTTTTTTAATTTTTATTATCTTTATGTATTTATCTTAACACAATTCCATATAATTATAATTTAAGAAATTAAAATAACCTTCAACCTGAAATACTTTTTATTTTATAGTTATTGAATTTTGTAATGTTGTTCTAATAAAATCTCGGTTTCATTACGTTTCCGCTTGATTTATCCAGATCGATGTCGAAGCAGTTCTTTTTTATTTCCGTGAAATGGGATATTAATCGATCCTGATGCGATGTTTGCAATGTATTCTTTTTTTACCGATCAGAATAAATAATTTATTAAGTTATTCCAAAAGAAGAAAAAATTGTGCTTACTTCAAATATCATTTACTTATCGATACCTCACTACAATACTCGTAATTTGCTACAGGTTTTCTTGTACATAAATTCATATTTCAAATACAGGATAAAAACTATACCTAAGGAAAGCCTTCTTTTTTAAGATGATAAACTCTTCACGTAGACTATATAAACAATCCGGATGTAATATGACCGGATGTAAAACTCACTCTTTGAGGTATATCTTTAAAAAATAATTTATAAAGAATGTATGGAATCTCTCTGTAACCACATAAAATTTTAATTTCCTCGATCAGACTTATATTTACGCCCAATCCGGTTTATAAAACCAAAAATGTTGATTTTGTAATTTTTTTAAGTTACTTCTAATCGTTGCGCCAAATTTTACCAATTCGACTAATTACTTCAATTTGAATTGACGATTGTCATCTTCGTTACGAAGTGAATGAATTAGTTTGTCATTTCTAATCCAATTTTTATCCTTGTTTGTTTTACTTTTTATTATTTCATTTTCAGCCGATTTTTTTTTATATTACGTTATTGGAGTCTAAAAATATCGTAAAGTATTATTATAACCAAAACGAAATTTTTTATATTGACGGTGATTTTATTATACTTTTTGATAGGTTAAGTTTCACACCATCAAAATTAGGTTTTGTATTAATTAATTTAAATTAGATTATAATTTCTAATTAGGTTTCCATTTGTCTAGAAAATAGTTATTTTTTTTTTATTCTGATCAGTACATAATATATAGTATAGATAGTGTTTCAAAAATTACAGTATATATGCTACTCCAACCCACCGGGTTAGTCTAGTAGTGAACTGATTTTGAAGTGCAGAGTTCTAAGGTTCAAATTCTAGTAAAGGCAGTTATTTTTATACGGATTTCAATACTATATCGTGGATACCGGTGTTTTGTGGTGGCTGGATTTCAATTAATTATACATCTCAGAAATGGTCGACCTGAGACTGTGCAAGACTACACAACATTTACATTCATATACATCATCCTCTGAAGTAATACCTTATGGTTGTTCCGGAAGCTAAACAGAAAAAGAGATAACCTACTCCACAGAAAAAAAAAGGAACTGCTTCACCATTTGTTTGGATGGATCAAGGAAACCGTGCTAAAAAATTTCATCACAGAAGCTTTACAAAACATACAGTTAATTATGAAGTAAAAAATAGATGTGATTAAAGTCCATGTGAATTATATAAAATATAAACAATTGAATTAATATTAAGGTAAAATATATATATATTGTGAAGATACTAAATATAAAGAATATTTACAAAATAATTCAGATGTCGTTAATGAAAATTATTTAACCCCTTATCAATGTATACTTTGAATAACAGCAGGAAATTCAGCGGTTTTTTTTAATAATTTTTAAATAGTATTATTTAAAAATTCATCGAGAGAATAACTTTGATTTTTTAAAGAAAATCATTTGATTGTATTTTAATTGGTGAAAACAGTTTTTAAACAAATCCGTAATTAAAAAAAAGAAAAAAAGGCATTTAAGTTCCTTTCTCATAAGCCGAAGTACTGTATATTGAATTACACGGCAATAGTTCTATTGTAAAACAGTAAAAAGGTAAATGAGTAAAAGATTTTCTATTGTACAAAGGAATGAGTGAAAAATTGTTTAAAAGAAAATTAAATCGCAGTTAATATTTTATTTCAATATTTATTACATACAGAGTTACTCGTAATTAATCGTAAAAAATAAAACCCAAATTGAAGTTAATCTTAACCGAATCATGCAAACGCTTCAATCGAATTAATAAATTACTTTTTAATCGACTCCAGTAATAGAAGGACTTTTTTATTCGACCAGTTTGTATTTTCAACTTTTTTAATATACGTTAACGCTTTATTCTTCACCAAATAGATCGATATCCATGATTTTTTTTAAATTATGTAAATTCAGCTCTTTCAAAAATTACTTTTTAAACAAATAAATTAAGTAGACAATTTTTTTTAAACAAAAAAGACGATTTGAAGCTTTTTTTGTCATCATCGCTGAATATTAGATTCCTAAGCAAGACCTATTATATTACTGGTATTAAGTATACTAATTAATTATTGCATAGCTCAGTCATGTTGATATCGAAATATCTTGGAGTAAAAATTTAAGGAAAAGATTGAAAAATTTACGGAAAAATATATATATATATCCCCTGATTCTAGAGCTATGTTATCGCTGAATAGCAGTCTCTACGTGGTTTTTCTACTTTTTTTGCTTTTTTTCGTCAAGTTTCCTCCTTTTTTGTTTATCTTGTTCCCTACACAAATTTTAATATAAAAAAACCAAGTGAAATTATAATGTGATAGGGGATTACATAATTAGCGAAAGAATATGATACTCGGTCCAGAAACGACTAAAAAATAATATAAAAGGGTTTCTTGCCCACCTTTGTGAAATTTGAATAAAACCAATTACAAAATAAATGTATGTTAGTATCTTAGCTATATAAGTGGTATTAAATTATGCGAACAAATTCGAACAAATTTACCTATTTCTTTGAGTAAAATTTTGAACCCCATAAGAATCTTTCTTTCTGCCCTCTTGACCGACTATGATCAAAGTTAAACGGCATTAATGCCCCATTTACAAAAATCTTCGTACAAATTTTATCCAAATTTGTCTATCCAGTCTGAAAATATCAACCGAAAAACATTAAAATACATACAGAATGAAATCTTTTAATGCTAAAATTGTGTTTTTTGGTTGTAGAGGGATCGTGAAACATCAACGTCTGTAAAACCCCTCACATGTTAAGTTTATGCGATTAGCATATCGTTTTATATAGTATATTGTATATTAGCTATAGCTAGTATTATGATTTTTCAATATTATAAATATATATTCGAGAAAATAAAATAAAACATTTTTAAAAAAGAATCATTAATTTCAAAATAAAAAACTATATTAGAAACTAAAAAAAATAGTATTTCAATTAATTTTTAAAATATTGATATTTTAAGTCAAAGTCACAGCACTAACTTGTAAACGCATAAAAAAATAAAATTAAGTAAAATTTTAACAGTTGCTATTGTGTATCATACCTAATGCACAGCGATGCTTTTGTATCGCTTAACAACAATAGTACAATAGATAGGACAAGTATAAAGTTCGTTCACTGCAAATACCTTTGCTATTCACAAATACCCTTCCAGTTTACGAATGAAATTTAATACATTATCTCTTTCACTTATAGTTTTACAGAAACTCGCCATCCATTTCTTGTTTTCGTGAACTGGATTTATTGGTATTGTCACCTTATTTGAAGTACATCAAACCTGCATTCGAAATTCGCTTCTTCACTGACCTCCTCGCAAAATACTCTCGCTAACTGACGTCTCACGGACTGATTCCCAGAACTCACATCGCAGACTTCATCTTGCAGACTCACATCGGCAGACTCTCATCGCGGAACTGACTTTTAACTGGTTTTTCCCGGCGTATTGATACTCCTACCTTCTTTACCAGCCGAACCGCACCCAACTCGAAGGGTGAGAATGATCGACCGCCCTTTTATTTTCTCATGAAATTCCAAACCTTGGTCCGTAACTCTTCTCACGGAACGACATGTGTTTAGTGTGTCTATAGGCAGTATTACAAAGGACCATTATTAAACAGACCTGTTACCTTTACTAAAAGGGTTCCTTCTAGTCCCTTTTTGGTTCCTCCCATATTTTATATTTATATTTTCTACTTCTTTCTTCTTAATTGTCAGGAATCCGTTACTTAGGTTTGTTATACCGGTCTTGTTACACAATATATATATGTTTGGATGTGCTGTGGATGTATTCTTTGACTCCATTTTTCTTTCTTCAATTCTGGTTATGTGCAGTCATACGCGTAATTAAAATGGAAGGTTCGTTACCTTTTTTTTTCATAAGAATCGTTAGGCTAGATCATCTGCAGTTGCAGGGATAGAAACAAACAAAACCATTTACATAGCACTCTGTTTACTTTTTTAATAGTTTGTTTAAGATAATATTTTCAAATAAAATGTATACTTATTAAAAATAATTTATCTACTTTAATACTTTCATAGAGATCATCTTTTTTTTTAAAACAATTTAATTTGTAAAATTTAATTAAAAACATTAAAATAAAAGCATTAGTGGAAAAATTAGTTTTAATAAATTATGTTATATTTCTGCTGGGATTCAATTTACTAAACAGTATATGTTTATACATTCCTAGATGCCAAATATGCAAATGTCTAGGTAACTAATAGAAAATCGTGAAGAAATTGGTTCTACAGGATTGTTGATTTTATAATAATCGGTATGAACTTTTTAAATAATTTGGATAGCTTAAGTTATTATGAAACGCTTATCTCTAAAAAGATATTTTAAACATTTCTCTTTCCTTTTGTGAATTCTTTCAGAATAGTGTTTTAATTATTTATTATTAAAACAGAAGCCATCGCATTTTTTATCATAATAATTAATTATAAAAAACTTGGTATCTTTTATTCTCAATGAATATAGGTTATTTTATCATATTTACTTAAATTAATAATAATAATAATAATAATAATAATAATAATAATAATAATAATAATAATAATAATAATAATAATAATAATAATAATAATAATAATAATAATAATAATAATAATAATAATAATAATAATAATAATAATAATAATAATAATAATAATAATAATAATAATAATAATAATAATAATAATAATAATAATAATAATAATAATAATAATAATAATAATAATAATAATAATAATAATAATAATAATA
This sequence comes from Lycorma delicatula, assembly GCF_047948215.1. Taxonomy (NCBI): domain Eukaryota; kingdom Metazoa; phylum Arthropoda; class Insecta; order Hemiptera; family Fulgoridae; genus Lycorma; species Lycorma delicatula. The sequence goes on along the minus strand of NC_134458.1, from coordinate 160,823,299 downwards.
ATAATAATAATAATAATAATAATAATAATAATAATAATAATAATAATAATAATAATAATAATAATAATAATAATAATAATAATAATAATAATAATAATAATAATAATAATAATAATAATAATAATAATAATAATAATAATAATAATAATAATAATAATAATAATAATAATAATAATAATAATAATAATAATAATAATAATAATAATAATAATAATAATAATAATAATAATAATAATAATAATAATAATAATAATAATAATAATAATAATAATAATAATAATAATAATAATAATAATAATAATAATAATAATAATAATAATAATAATAATAATAATAATAATAATAATAATAATAATAATAATAATAATAATAATAATAATAATAATAATAATAATAATAATAATAATAATAATAATAATAATAATAATAATAATAATAATAATAATAATAATAATAATAATAATAATAATAATAATAATAATAATAATAATAATAATAATAATAATAATAATAATAATAATAATAATAATAATAATAATAATAATAATAATAATAATAATAATAATAATAATAATAATAATAATAATAATAATAATAATAATAATAATAATAATAATAATAATAATAATAATAATAATAATAATAATAATAATAATAATAATAATAATAATAATAATAATAATAATAATAATAATAATAATAATAATAATAATAATAATAATAATAATAATAATAATAATAATAATAATAATAATAATAATAATAATAATAATAATAATAATAATAATAATAATAATAATAATAATAATAATAATAATAATAATAATAATAATAATAATAATAATAATAATAATAATAATAATAATAATAATAATAATAATAATAATAATAATAATAATAATAATAATAATAATAATAATAATAATAATAATAATAATAATAATAATAATAATAATAATAATAATAATAATAATAATAATAATAATAATAATAATAATAATAATAATAATAATAATAATAATAATAATAATAATAATAATAATAATAATAATAATAATAATAATAATAATAATAATAATAATAATAATAATAATAATAATAATAATAATAATAATAATAATAATAATAATAATAATAATAATAATAATAATAATAATAATAATAATAATAATAATAATAATAATAATAATAATAATAATAATAATAATAATAATAATAATAATAATAATAATAATAATAATAATAATAATAATAATAATAATAATAATAATAATAATAATAATAATAATAATAATAATAATAATAATAATAATAATAATAATAATAATAATAATAATAATAATAATAATAATAATAATAATAATAATAATAATAATAATAATAATAATAATAATAATAATAATAATAATAATAATAATAATAATAATAATAATAATAATAATAATAATAATAATAATAATAATAATAATAATAATAATAATAATAATAATAATAATAATAATAATAATAATAATAATAATAATAATAATAATGCCCTGAGGTAGATATTCCCCACGTCCGGAACACAACATCTACGTTCCACGTCCAGGGCGGTAACAGCTGTACTCAAGTACATTACATATAGCTGGCTAACGGGGTTCCGAGTGTTGTTTCTCGGATATACTTTTTTCGGTCGACTTACATCTATAGGCCGAATTACAGGACTGGACTTTACGGCCACCTGCAGATATGACATTATTAACGATTACGGAAATGGATTAATACCGCCGTTAGAGCTGGCGATGTGGCGGCCACGGTCAAAGTTATTTGCAGGTGTAACGGAGACCTTTCGTCGTCCACATGCCCCCTGCGATGGCAAGCATGTAGTTAAGGTGCCCATGTTCGGAGCATGGGAGCCCTGAAAGCTTCGGTGTGTAGGGGCCTGGAGTCAGTGCAGAGACTGCGCATCCGCTCTCTGCCAGGACATATGCCGGTTCCACCGGAGTACCGGAACGGACCTCCAGGGTTGGTAGCCCTGGAGTGGGGGTGTACCCCGGCGGCTAGCCTTACTACAGAAGGGATTACTTGTTCATGAATTTTCCTGAACAAACCAACGTGGCAGAGGGTGCACGTAAACACCCTCGTTTAGAGCCGGCTGTTTCGCCTGAAGCGAAACGCCGAAAGAGTACGGAGAGTAAGAAGATAGAAATTGAGGCTAGAAAAAGCTTACAAAAGGCTTTTTTTAAAAGTAGTAATGTACCGAAACCCAAATATTTGGTCATTACAAAGGAGGATGGAAATTTCTCGAGGGTGAGTCCTTTTCTCATCGCTCGGGAAATAAACAAATGTGCTGGAGGCCCTGTAAAGGAAATACGGAAAACTTTTACGGGACTTCATGTAGAGACTGTTAATGATATACAGTCTCAGAAGATTTTAGGGCTGAAGAAAATTGGAGAGCTAGCGGTACGCGTTGATCCCCACGGCACGCTCAACACCTCAAGGGGTGTTGTGGTCTGTCGGGATCTTTTAAATTGTTCGGAGCAAGAGATTGTAGAGGAGCTGGCAGCACAAGGAGTAATAGAGTGCCGTCGGTTGAACATGAGAAGGAACGGTGAGGTCTTACCCTCGGCTTCTCATGTCCTTACTTTCAACCGGCCTACTTTGCCAGAAAAGATAAGAGCGGGGATTCACCGTTTGGATGTGCGGGCATTTGTCCCACAGCCGATGAGGTGCTTCAAGTGCCAACGCTTTGGCCACACCGCTGTTAGATGCGAAAGACCGCAAATATGCGTGTGCGGTGAAGAGGTGCATGAGGGAGAGCCATGTAAAGAGCCTCCTACATGTATAAACTGCAAAGGAGCGCATTCTTGTAGATCAAGGAATTGTCCTGTCTACAAAGATGAGGTAGCTGTGCAGGAAGTAAAAACCCTGCAAAAAGTCAGCTACTTCGATGCAAAAAAAATAGTTAACGCCCGTAAGCCTAGAGCAGCAACATCTTATGCTCAGGCTGCGGCTACTGTTCCTGCTCCTGCTCCGATTGCTGTCGATGAGGCACAAATTATAAATAAACTTGCTCCCACTTTGGCTAACATGATTGAGAGGATCATCGAAAACAAGATGAAACCTCTTGGCAATAAAGAACTTGTTAAGCCAAAGATAGTGATACAGCCTGCTGAAGATAAGTCGATAAAAGTGAAAGTTGCTCCTCCAGAAAAGAAAACGGACAACAAACCTGAATGTCAAGTCCGTCTCAGCGAGATCCTCGATGAAAAGAAAAAGGTGATACCTACAGAGTTTGTTATGGAGGCTCCCAAGCCTCCTGTAACTGAAGTGGCCTCTAAGCCTCAGAGGCCACAAAAAATCACACAGGGGGGGCGAGTGTCCCCCCTCCCACAGGCGGTGACCGGTGCGACCCCCGTGTTGGGGAGCGGGCAGGTTGTCGCCTCTCAATCGGCGCCTGAAACCGGCGCCGATCCATGCCCGTCGTCGTCGGCGGCTTCGGTGGTCTCCGATACGGAGACCGGAAGCCTTACAGGCGACGACCTTCTCCGCGAACACGATGCTGTTCGCAGGATGGAGAAGAAAAGGAAAAAGGGATGGCCGAAAGGAAAACCCAGGCAATAATTTAATTAAAAATTAAAAATTAGCGAGTCGATTGTACAATGGAACATCAATGGATGTTTTTCAAACATCCATGAGCTCCAACGCTTGGTACATGACGTAGACCCGATTTGTATATGTCTGCAAGAAACGCATTTCCGCCGAAATGAAAATTTTAAATTAAAAGGATTCCATATATTTCGGCGAGATCAACCGCCAAATGTAAGAGTTAGAGGTGGAGTAGCTATATTAACATCGACTAGAGCTAACACCGAAGCGGTTGTTCTTAACACCAACCTACAAGCAGTCGCCGTTAGAATGAAGCGACCGCTTAAGATCACTGTGTGCAGCATATACTTACCGAATTACGATTGGAATAAGGATGACATAGAAAGATTAATTTCCGAGCTTCCCCCACCTGTTTTACTGGTGGGTGATTTTAACGCTCATAATTCTCTCTGGGGATCGGATCGAGTAGATCCCCGTGGAAGAGAACTGGAAGGGTTCCTGATGAATTCTGAACTTATTATTTTAAATGACGGATCAGGAACCTTTTTCAATGCCAGAGATGGATCGACGTCCTGTATAGATCTTGCACTTATAAGCGGATCGATAGCACCGAGGTACAGCTTCCATGTTATAGACGATCTGCATGGAAGCGATCATTTCCCGGTGCAAATTGTAACTGATGTTACTAGAACAATATATCCCATCCCTAAAAGATGGTTATTTGAAAAGGCAGACTGGACGAGCTTCACAGCTAGAACGATGCTCCCAGAAACAACCGGAGTTATCGGAGACGATGTCGACGCCATAACAAATGCAATAATCGAGTCGGCATCGAGATATATTCCCAAAACATCTGGGAAACTTACAAAGAAACCCGTTCCATGGTGGAACGATGAAATAAGTGAAGCTATAAAAAGAAAGAAAAGGGCGTATAATGCCTTTAAAAAGCGTCCTAGTATAGAAAATCTTGTTGCCTTTAAGAAATACAGGGCGTATGCAAAACGTGTTATGATAGATTCGAAAAAACGATCCTGGCAGCAATACGTGTCATCCATTGACAAAACTACTACTGCATCAGATGTTTGGAGGAAAGTGAAGGCGATTTGTGGGCGTAATGATTTTACTCCCATAACTAGCCTTCAAGATGAAGATGAAATAAAAGATACTCCATATGAAATTGCAGAGCTGTTATCCAATCATTTCGAAAAGGCCAGCAAAACGGCCAACTACGAGGAAGGTTTTCGAACCAAAAAAGAAGAACACGAAGGTCTACTAAATTTTGGAACTGAGTATAATTACTCATATAATGTACCATTTAAAATGGAAGAATTCGCGAAGGCGTTGGAAAAATCAGGTAACACAGCTGCTGGTCCGGATGAAATCCACTATAATATGATCAGGCAGCTGAATACCACTGCAAAGTGTAGATTATTAGAACTTTATAATAAAATATGGCGGGATGGAACGTACCCGCAGCAGTGGAAAAAAGCTCATGTTGTTCCAGTACCAAAGAAAAATAAAAATTTAACAGACCCCAATAGCTACCGTCCTATTTCTTTGACGTGTGCTATGGGGAAAATATTGGAAAAAATGATTAATAATCGACTCGTCTGGGTTTTGGAAAAAGAAAACCTGATATCACCGTATCAAGCAGGTTTTCGACAATACCATTCTACCACTGATCAAATGATCAGCTTAGAGGACATTATATATAACAGCTTTATTACAAGGAAACATTGTGTCGGAGTCTTCTTTGATCTTCAGAAGGCTTTCGATATGACCTGGCGTCATGGTATAATGCTCCAGTTACATGAATGGGGCATTCGTGGCAATTTGCCTATACTGCTCAGCAACTACATGAATGACCGTACCTTCCAAGTACGCGTCAACAACGAATATTCATGTGAAAGAATCTTGGAAAATGGCATACCGCAAGGTTCGCCGTTGAGCGGTACCTTGTTTACCATTGCCATTAATAAATTGATATTAGCCATTCCAGTAGAAATCAGCAAAAGCGTGTATGTTGATGATCTGGCAATCGTATATGCCAGCAACAAGACTGCTATAGTGAGGTATAAATTGCAACGAGCGATCAATGCTCTAAATGAAGTTGCAAGGAATACAGGATTCCAATTCTCACCAGAAAAAACGTGCTGTGTACACTTTTGTAGGAAGAGAATTCCTCATCAAAGTCCTGCTCTGACAATTGATGATAATCCAATACAATATAAAGACAGCGTAAGGTATTTAGGACTAGTATTGGATAAATCCCTCACATGGGGATTACATATACAGGACTTGAGTGATAGATGCAAAAGAGCCCTAAACATTATAAAATGTTTATCGAACCTAAATTGGGGCTCAGGAAAAGAGACATTATTGAGACTGTATAAAGCATTGGTTCAATCTAAACTAGACTACGGATGTATCGTATATTCATCCGCTAGAAAGTCGCACTTAAGAAAGTTAGACGTAGTTCATAATAGCGGAATAAGATACGCAACAGGTGCTTTCCGCACAAGTCCGGCGGCTAGTCTGATGTCTGAAGCCGGAATAATGCCACTACATTATAGAAGAGAGATCCTCTTGTTAAGATATGCAGCAAATATATGGGCTTTCCCTGCCCATATAAATAATAAATTGTTTATGAATCATCCCATGGCTGCATTATACGAACGTCGTGCTACCTATTCCAGACCAGCCGGAATTAGGTACCACGAATTAAGGAGGAAATATGAAATTGCTATACCAGAGACACTAGCAATTTCTACTAGAGAAATACCGCCATGGCTCTTGCCAGCGGTAAATACAAGTTTGGATCTCTCTCAAGGAGAAATAAAAAAGAAACCAGCAGTGATCATCCAGCAAGATTTTTTAGCAACCGTCAGTAGTTACGAAGAACATATTAGAATTTATACTGACGGTTCTAAAACTGAACATGGTGTTGGATGCTCGATATATGTAAATGAAGAAGCCCACTCTTGGAGACTGCCAGATGTGGCCAGTGTCTACACGGCAGAGCTCACTGCAATTCAGCAAGCTCTTCGCTACACTGAACACTATTGCGAAGAGAGAGTGCTAATATGTTCCGACTCATTAAGTGCACTTGTCGCAATTCGGAACAAGAACATTAAGGATGTCCTAATTGCAAACATCCTGTCCATTTTATACGTTCTAAAACAACGAGGACAGCGATGCGTATTTGTATGGACTCCGGGGCATGCTGGTATTACAGGTAATGAAATCGCAGACGAAGCTGCCAGAAAGGCAACAGTCTGCGATGATTTGGATGCATTTCCTGTAAGAGTGGCAGATATTAAAAACCGTCTAACAAATATAGTAAGAAACAAGTGGAACGCTGAATGGAGGAGTTTAAATACAAAATTAAACTCAGTTAAAACTTCTCCTTATAAATGGAAAAGCGACTTTAAATTGACTCGCCGTGAACAAGTAGCGGTGACCAGACTTAGAATCGGTCACACGCGATTAACAAATTTATATTTGTTAACCGGCGAAGTGAGACCAATGTGCGGTGTTTGCAATAAAACACTGACAATCAAGCATCTAATAGAAGAGTGTACCATATATGAGGACCTCAGAAAGAGGTTCTGTTTTACAAATAATATTAGTGCTGATCTGGATAATGGAAATGAAGAAAATATAGTTGCATTTTTACACGCCAGTGGACTTCTTAAAAGTCTGTAAAATGGGAGTTTAAAGCTGTGGTAAAAGATACTCTAAGCGGTAGTTATATATATATACATATAGAAGAAAGAGGAAAGATATGGTATTGAGAAGATTAATTATAATTTTAAGTTCATGGTCTTTTGAGAACCTATCTCAAATTTTAATATTGGGGCCCTTTACACCCCGTAAGTGTTTGTGATTGTCCTTGTCATTCATGTTTTAATGTTTATTGTGAAGTTTGTGTTTTTAAATAAAATGTAAGGGCCCTTTACACCCTTACATATGACGATCCTGATGGAGATAATAATTTCTTTTAAAGAATGTGACGAGGGCTAATGACCTTAGCAGTCGATGCCCGTAAAAATTAAAAAAAAAAAAAAAAATAAAAAAAAAAAAAAAAAAATAATAATAATAATAATAATAATAATAATAATAATAATAATAATAATAATAATAATAATAATAATAATAATAATAATAATAATAATAATAATAATAATAATAATAATAATAATAATAATAATAATAATAATAATAATAATAATAATAATAATGCCCTGAGGTAGATAATCCCCACGTCCGGAACACAACATCTATGTTCCACGTCCAGGGCGGCAACAGCTGTACCTTTGTACATCACATATAGCTGGCTAACGGGGTTCCGAGTAAATTCCTCGGTTATGCATTGTTAAGTTTGACCTGGTTCCAACTTCAGGTCACTAAATGGACTGGATTTTTGGCTACCTGCAGGAAATGGAGTAACTTATGATTTTGGATATGGATTCATACCATTCTTAGAGCTGGCGATGTGGCGGCCAGGGTCAATGTTATTGCAGGTGTAACGGAGACCCTTCCGTTGTCCACATGCCCCCTGCGATGGCAAGCATGTAGCAATGGTGCCCATGTATGTCGGTGCATGGGAGCCCTGAAAGCTTCGGTGTGTAGGGGCCTGGAGTCAGTGCAGAGACTGCGCATCCGCTCTCTGCCAGGACATATGCCGGTTCCACCGGAGTACCGGATAGGACCTCCAAGGTTAGTAGCCCTGGAGTGGGGGTGTACCCCGGCGGCTAGCCTTGCTACAGAAGGGATCAATGTTCATGAATTTTCCTGAACAAACTCACGTGGCAGAGGGTGCACGTAAACACCCTCGTTTAGAAACCGCCGATTCGCCACAAGCGAAGCGGAAAAAAAGTAAGGAGAGTGATAGAATTAGAAAAGATGCTGATAAAATCAGTAAAGATTTGAGAAAAGCTTTGTTTGGTAATAATGTTCCCAAACCAAGATTTTTGATCATTACAAAAGAGAATGGTAACTTCCAAAAGGTAAGTCCATTCTTAATTGCTAGAGAGATTACGAATTGTGCTGGTGGTCCTGTCAAGGAAATCCGTAAGACGTTTAACGGATTACATGTCGAAACTATAAACGACATGCAAAGCCAGAAAGTGTTGGCGTTGAAGAAGATAGGTGAATTTGCGGTTACTGTCCAACCGCATAGTACACTTAATTCATCTAGAGGAGTTGTTGTTTGCCGTGATCTTCTTAACTGTACTGAAGAAGAAATAGTGCAGGAAATGGCTAGTCAGGGAGTGACACATTGTCGCAGACTTTCTATGAGACGAAATGGTGAGATTCTTCCTTCGGCCTCTCATGTTTTGACATTCAATAGGCCAAGTCTTCCTGAAAAGGTACGAGCTGGCATCCATCGGCTTGATGTACGGGCATTTATTCCGCAGCCGATGAGATGTTTTAGATGTCAACGTTTCGGACACACTGCCGCTAGGTGTGAAGCGCAGGAAATTTGTATATGCGGAATGAAGGTACATGAGGGTGATCCATGTAAAGACCCTCCAGTCTGCATTAATTGTAAAGGGCACCATAACTGTCGATCCAGGAACTGCCCAGTATACAAATCAGAAACAGCCATTCAGGAAGTTAAAACGCTTCAAAAAGTCAGCTACCCTGAAGCGAGGAAGATTGTAAACCTACGTACACCTAGACCATCGACTTCATACGCAGAAGCAGCTGCTGCTCCCCCCACACCTAAAATCAACGTGGAGCAGTTGCTTAATACGATGGCGCCAAGTCTCGCGACAATGATAGAAAGAATCATTGATTCCAAGATCGAGTCGACTCATCAGATACCACAAAGTAAACATGAGAAGGCTCATTCCCGGACTGACGTCGCCGACAGAAGACCCGTACCAGCTCAGTTTAAAAAACCGGTAAAATCTTCGATTATAACTCCAGCAATAGACGTAATGAAGAAAAATCTTGATTTATCCGACAAAGATCTAAAGATCATCCCGACGACGAGTCATATAGCTAAGGATACTGTGACAAGAGTACAGGAAAAATCTGCGTCAACCAAAATGGAGGTGCAAGTAACTATCCAAAAAGCACCGGACACAGACGATATTAAAACTGTACCTACAGAGGCCCCAAAAGCACAGAGAACAACTGTGCCGAGAGCATCTGTATCAGCCGGTCCAAGCACAGCCTTAGACATAGAATCGAGTTCATCAGCCGCCGAAAGTGCATCGGTTGCAAGTTTAGACTCAATTGCAACGATGCTCACAGCACCATTGAAGCCTTCATCACCTGATGTAAGCCGGCGAACGTCATTGGCGTCAGAAAGAGAAGACGATGCCATGTCCGAAGCCTCAGACACTCTGTCGTCGGAAGTTGAGGCCGTTCGCAGAATGGAAAAGCGGTGTAAAAAGGGTTGGCCGAAAGGAAAGCCTAGAAAGTGATATAATTGGACCAGAAATTATAAGAAAAAGTAAATTTTGATCATTTTTTGAACATGAAAATGTTTAATTTTGAAACTTTTTTTTTGTTTTTTTTTGAAGTGGGATGGGGCTAATGACCAAAGTAGTCGATGCCCCTAAAAACCTCAAAAAAAAAAAAAAAAAAAAAAAAAAAATAATAATAATAATAATAATAATAATAATAATAATAATAATAATAATAATAATAATAATAATAATAATAATAATAATAATAATAATAATAATAATAATAATAATAATAATAATAATAATAATAATAATAATAATAATAATAATAATAATAATAATAATAATAATAATAATAATAATAATAATAATAATAATAATAATAATAATAATAATAATAATAATAATAATAATAATAATAATAATAATAATAATAATAATAATAATAATAATAATAATAATAATAATAATAATAATAATAATAATAATAATAATAATAATAATAATAATAATAATAATAATAATAATAATAATAATAATAATAATAATAATAATAATAATAATAATAATAATAATAATAATAATAATAATAATAATAATAATAATAATAATAATAATAATAATAATAATAATAATAATAATAATAATAATAATAATAATAATAATAATAATAATAATAATAATAATAATAATAATAATAATAATAATAATAATAATAATAATAATAATAATAATAATAATAATAATAATAATAATAATAATAATAATAATAATAATAATAATAATAATAATAATAATAATAATAATAATAATAATAATAATAATAATAATAATAATAATAATAATAATAATAATAATAATAATAATAATAATAATAATAATAATAATAATAATAATAAAACAGAAGGGATCCACTGTTCATGAATTTTTTCTGAACAAACTAACGTGGCAGAGGGTGCACGTAAACACCCTCGTTTAGAAACCGCCGATTCGCCACAAGCGAAGCGGAAAAAAAGTAAAGAGAGTGATAGAATTAGAAAAGATGCTGATAAAATCAGTAAAGATTTGAGAAAAGCTTTGTTTGGTAATAACGTTCCCAAACCAAGATTTTTGGTCATTACAAAAGAGAATGGTAACTTCCAAAAGGTAAGTCCATTCTTAATTGCTAGAGAGATTACAAATTGTGCTGGTGGTCCTGTCAAGGATATCCGTAAGACGTTTAACGGATTACATGTCGAAACTATAAACGACATGCAAAGTCAGAAAGTCCAGGCGTTGAAGAAGATCGGTGAATTTGCGGTTACTGTCCAACCGCATAGTACACTTAATTCATCTAGAGGAGTTGTTGTTTGCCGTGATCTTCTTAACTGTACTGAAGAAGAAATAGTGCAGGAAATGTCTAGCCAGGGAGTGACACATTGTCGCAGACTTTCTATGAGACGAAACGGTGAGATTCTTCCTTCGGCCTCTCATGTATTGACATTCAATAGGCCAAGTCTTCCTGAAAAGGTACGAGCTGGCATCCATCGGCTTGATGTACGGGCATTTATTCCGCAGCCGATGAGATGTTTTAGATGTCAACGTTTCGGACACACTGCCGCTAGATGTGAAGCGCAGGAAATTTGTATATGCGGATCGAAGATACATGAGGGTGATCCATGTAAAGACCCCCCAGTCTGCATTAATTGTAAAGGGCACCATAACTGTCGATCCAGGAACTGCCCAGTATACAAATCAGAAACAGCCATTCAGGAGGTTAAAACGCTTCAAAAAGTCAGCTACCCTGAAGCGAAGAAGATTGTAAACCAACGTACACCTAGACCATCGACTTCATACGCAGAAGCAGCTGCTGCTCCCCCCACACCTAAAATCAACGTGGAGCAGTTGCTTAATACGATGGCGCCAAGTCTCGCGACAATGATAGAAAGAATCATTGATTCCAAGATCGAGTCGACTCATCAGATACAACAAAGTAAACATGAGAAGGCTCATTCCCGGACTGACGTCGCCGACAGAAGACCCGTACCAGCTCAGTTTAAAAAACCGGCAAAATCCTCGATTATAACTCCAGCAATAGAGGTAATGAAGAAAAATCTTGATTTATCCGACAAAGATCTAAAGATCATCCCGACGACGAGTCATATAGCTAAGGATACTGTGACAAGAGTACAGGAAAAATCTGCGTCAACCAAAATGGAGGTGCAAGTAACTATCCAAAAAGCACCGGACACAGACGATATTAAAACTGTACCTACAGAGGCCCCAAAAGCTCAGAGAACAACTGTGGCGAGAGCATCTGTATCAGCCGGTCCAAGCACAGCCTTAGACATAGAATCGAGTTCATCAGCCGCCGAAAGTGCATCGGTTGCAAGTTTAGACTCAATTGCAACGATGCTCACAGCACCATTGAAGCTTTCATCACCTGATGTAAGCCGGCGAACGTCATTGGCGTCAGAAAGAGAAGACGATGCCATGTCCGAAGCCTCAGACACTCTGTCGTCGGAAGTTGAGGCCGTTCGCAGAATGGAAAAGCGGTGTAAAAAGGGTTGGCCGAAAGGAAAGCCTAGAAAGTGATATAATTGGACCAGAAATTATAAGGAAAAGCAAAATTTTGATCATTTTGTGAAATTTTGAACCTTTTTTTTTTGTTTTTTTTTGAAGTGGGACGGGGCTAATGACCAAAGTAGTCGATGCCCCTAAAAACCTCAAAAAAAAAAAAAAAAAAAAATAATAATAATAATAATAATAATAATAATAATAATAATAATAATAATAATAATAATAATAATAATAATAATAATAATAATAATAATAATAATAATAATAATAATAATAATAATAATAATAATAATAATAATAATAATAATAATAATAATAATAATAATAATAATAATAATAATAATAATAATAATAATAATAATAATAATAATAATAATAATAATAATAATAATAATAATAATAATGCCCTGAGGTAGATATTCCCCACGTCCGGAACACAACATCTACGTTCCACGTCCAGGGCGGTAACAGCTGTACTCAAGTACATTACATATAGCTGGCTAACGGGGTTCCGAGTGTTGTTTCTCGGATATACTTTCTTCGGTCGATTTACATCCATAGGCCGAATTACAGGACTGGACTTTACGGCCACCTGCAGATATGACATTTTTAACGATTACGGAAATGGATTTATACCGCCTTTAGAGCTGGCGATGTGGCGGCCACGGTCAAAGTTATTTGCAGGTGTAACGGAGACCTTTCGTCGTCCACATGCCCCCTGCGATGGCAAGCATGTAGTTAAGGTGCCCATGTTCGGAGCATGGGAGCCCTGAAAGCTTCGGTGTGTAGGGGCCTGGAGTCAGTGCAGAGACTGCGCATCCGCTCTCTGCCAGGACATATGCCGGTTCCACCGGAGTACCGGAACGGACCTCCAGGGTTGGTAGCCCTGGAGTGGGGGTGTACCCCGGCGGCTAGCCTTACTACAGAAGGGATTTTTTGTTCATGAATTTTCCTGAACAAACCAACGTGGCAGAGGGTGCACGTAAACACCCTCGTTTAGAACCAGCCGTTTCGCCTGAGGCAAAACGGAGGAACAGTACGGAGAGTAAGAAGATAGAGATTGAGGCTAGAAAAAGCTTACAGAAGGCTTTTTTTAAAAGTAGTAATGTACCGAAACCTAAATATTTGGTCATTACAAAGGAGGATGGAAATTTCTCGAGGGTGAGTCCTTTTCTCATCGCTCGAGAGATAAACAAATGTGCTGGAGGCCCTGTAAAGGAAATACGGAAAACTTTTACGGGACTTCATGTAGAGACTGTCAATGATATACAGTCTCAGAAGATTTTAGGGCTGAAGAAAATTGGAGAGCTAGCGGTACGCGTTGATCCCCACGGCACGCTCAACACCTCAAGGGGTGTTGTGGTCTGTCGGGATCTTTTAAACTGTTCGGAGCAAGAGATTGTAGAGGAGCTGGCAGCACAAGGAGTAATAGAGTGCCGTCGGTTAAACATGAGAAGGAACGGTGAGGTCTTACCCTCGGCTTCTCATGTCCTTACTTTCAACCGGCCTACTTTGCCAGAAAAGATAAGAGCGGGGATTCACCGTTTGGATGTGCGGGCATTTGTCCCACAGCCGATGAGGTGCTTCAAGTGCCAACGCTTTGGCCACACCGCTCTTAGATGCGAAAGACCGCAAATATGCGTGTGCGGTGAAGAGGTGCATGAGGGAGAGCCATGTAAAGAGCCTCCTACATGCATAAACTGCAAAGGAGCGCATTCTTGTAGATCAAGGAATTGTCCTGTCTACAAAGATGAGGTAGCTGTGCAGGAAGTAAAAACCCTGCAAAAAGTCAGCTACTTCGATGCAAAAAAAATAGTTAACGCCCGTAAGCCTAGAGCAGCAACATCTTATGCTCAGGCTGCGGCTACTGTTCCTGCTCCTGCTCCGATTGCTGTAGATGAGGTACAAATTATAAATAAACTTGCTCCCACTTTGGCTAACATGATTGAGAGGATCATCGAAAACAAGATGAAACCTCTTGGCAATAAAGAACTTGTTAAGCCAAAGATAGTGATACAGCCTGCTGAAGATAAGTCGATAAAAGTGAAAGTTGCTCCTCCAGAAAAGAAAACGGACAATAAACCTGAATGTCAAGTCCGTCTCAGCGAGATCCTCGATGAAAAGAAAAAGGCGATACCTACAGAGTCTGTTATGGAGGCTCCCAAGCCTCCTGTAACTGAAGTGGCCTCTAAGCCTCAGAGGCCACAAAAAATCACACAGGGGGGGCGAGTGTCCCCCCTCCCACAGGCGGTGACCGGTGCGATCCCCGTGTTGGGGAGCGGGCAGGTTGTCGCCTCTCAATCGGCGCCTGAAACCGGCGCCGATCCATGCCCGTCGTCGTCGGCGGCTTCGGTGGTCTCCGATACGGAGACCGGAAGCCTTACAGGCGACGACCTTCTCCGCGAACACGATGCTGTTCGCAGGATGGAGAAGAAAAGGAAAAAGGGATGGCCGAAAGGAAAACCCAGGCAATAATTTAATTAAAAATTAAAAATTAGCGAGTCGATTGTACAATGGAACATCAATGGATGTTTTTCAAACATCCATGAGCTCCAACGCTTGGTACATGACGTAGACCCGATTTGTATATGTCTGCAAGAAACGCATTTCCGCCGAAATGAAAATTTTAAATTAAAAGGATTTGATATATTTCGGCGAGATCAACCGCCAAATGTAAGAGTTAGAGGTGGAGTAGCTATATTAACATCGACTAGAGCTACCACCGAAGCGGTTGTTCTAAACACCAACCTACAAGCGGTCGCCGTTAGAATGAAGCGACCGCTTAAGATCACTGTGTGCAGCATATACTTACCGAATTACGATTGGAATAAGGATGACATAGAAAGATTAATTTCCGAGCTTCCCCCACCTGTTTTACTGGTGGGTGATTTTAACGCTCATAATTCTCTCTGGGGATCGGATCGAGTAGATCCCCGTGGAAGAGAACTGGAAGGGTTCCTGATGAATTCTGAACTTATTATTTTAAATGACGGATCAGGAACCTTTTTCAATGCCAGAGATGGATCGACGTCCTGTATAGATCTTGCACTTATAAGCGGATCGATAGCACCGAGGTACAGCTTCCATGTTATAGACGATCTGCATGGAAGCGATCATTTCCCGGTGCAAATTGTAACTGATGTTACTAGAACAATATATCCCATCCCTAAAAGATGGTTATTTGAAAAGGCAGACTGGACGAGCTTCACAGCTAGAACGATGCTCCCAGAAACAACCGGAGTTATCGGAGACGATGTCGACGCCATAACAAATGCAATAATCGAGTCGGCATCGAGATATATTCCCAAAACATCTGGGAAACTTACAAAGAAACCCGTTCCATGGTGGAACGATGAAATAAGTGAAGCTATAAAAAGAAAGAAAAGGGCGTATAATGCCTTTAAGAAGCGTCCTAGTATAGAAAATCTTGTTGCCTTTAAGAAATACAGGGCGTATGCAAAACGTGTTATGATAGATTCGAAAAAACGATCCTGGCAGCAATACGTGTCATCCATTGACAAAACTACTACTGCATCAGATGTTTGGAGGAAAGTGAAGGCGATTTGTGGGCGT
Organism: Lycorma delicatula; assembly: GCF_047948215.1. NCBI lineage: Eukaryota > Metazoa > Arthropoda > Insecta > Hemiptera > Fulgoridae > Lycorma > Lycorma delicatula. Next base: position 160,807,157 of record NC_134458.1, on the reverse strand, counting down.
AATGATTTTACTCCCATAACTAGCCTTCAAGATGAAGATGAAGATGAAATAAAAGACACTCCATATGAAATTGCAGAGCTGTTATCCAATCATTTCGAAAAGGCCAGCAAAACGGCCAACTACGAGGAAGGTTTTCGAACCAAAAAAGAAGAACACGAAGGTCTACTAAATTTTGGAACTGAGTATAATTACTCATATAATGTACCATTTAAAATGGAAGAATTCGCGAAGGCGTTGGAAAAATCAGGTAACACAGCTGCTGGTCCGGATGAAATCCACTATAATATGATCAGGCAGCTGAATACCACTGCAAAGTGTAGATTATTAGAACTTTATAATAAAATATGGCGGGACGGAACGTACCCGCAGCAGTGGAAAAAAGCTCATGTTGTTCCAGTACCGAAGAAAAATAAAAATTTAAGAGACCCCAATAGCTACCGTCCTATTTCTTTGACGTGTGCTATGGGGAAAATTTTGGAAAAAATGATTAATAATCGACTCGTCTGGGTTTTGGAAAAAGAAAACCTGATATCACCGTATCAAGCAGGTTTTCGACAATACCATTCTACCACTGATCAAATGATCAGCTTAGAGGACATTATATATAACAGCTTTATTACAAGGAAACATTGTGTCGGAGTCTTCTTTGATCTTCAGAAGGCTTTCGATATGACCTGGCGTCATGGTATAATGCTCCAGTTACATGAATGGGGCATTCGTGGCAATTTGCCTATACTACTCAGCAACTACATGAATGATCGTACCTTCCAAGTACGCGTCAACAACGAATATTCATGTGAAAGAATCTTGGAAAATGGCATACCGCAAGGTTCGCCGTTGAGCGGTACCTTGTTTACCATTGCCATTAATAAATTGATATTAGCCATTCCAGTAGAAATCAGCAAAAGCGTCTATGTTGATGATCTGGCAATCGTATATGCCAGCAACAAGACTGCTATAGTGAGGTACAAATTGCAACGAGCGATCAATGCTCTAAATGAAGTTGCAAGGAATACAGGATTCCAATTCTCACCAGAAAAAACGTGCTGTGTACACTTTTGTAGGAAGAGAATTCCTCATCAAAGTCCTGCTCTGACAATTGATGATAATCCAATACAATATAAAGACAGCGTAAGGTATTTAGGACTAGTATTGGATAAATCCCTCACATGGGGATTACATATACAGGACTTGAGTGATAGATGCAAAAGAGCCCTAAACATTATAAAATGTTTATCGAACCTAAATTGGGGCTCAGGAAAAGAGACATTATTGAGACTGTATAAAGCATTGGTTCAATCTAAACTAGACTACGGATGTATCGTATATTCATCCGCTAGAAAGTCGCACTTAAGAAAGTTAGACGTAGTTCATAATAGCGGAATAAGATACGCAACAGGTGCTTTCCGCACGAGTCCGGCGGCTAGTCTGATGTCTGAAGCCGGAATAATGCCACTACATTATAGAAGAGAGATCCTCTTGTTAAGATATGCAGCAAATATATGGGCTTTCCCTGCCCATATAAATAATAAATTGTTTATGAATCATCCCATGGCTGCATTATACGAACGTCGTGCTACCTATTCCAGACCAGCCGGAATTAGGTACCACGAATTAAGAAGGAAATATGAAATTGTTATACCAGAGACACTAGCAATTTCTACTAGAGAAATACCGCCATGGCTCTTGCCAGCGGTAAATACAAGTTTGGATCTCTCTCAAGGAGAAATAAAAAAGAAACCAGCAGTGATCATCCAGCAGGAATTTTTAGCAACCGTCAGTAGTTACGAAGAACATATTAGAATTTATACTGACGGTTCTAAAACCGAACATGGTGTTGGATGCTCGATATATGTAAATGAAGAAGCCCACTCTTGGAGACTGCCAGATGTGGCCAGTGTCTACACGGCAGAACTCACTGCAATTCAGCAAGCTCTTCGCTACACTGAACACTATTGCGAAGAGAGAGTGCTAATATGTTCCGACTCATTAAGTGCACTTGTCGCAATTCGGAACAAGAACATTAAGGATGTCCTAATTGCAAACATCCTGTCCATTTTATACGTTCTAAAACAACGAGGACAGCGATGCGTATTTGTATGGACTCCGGGGCATGCTGGTATTACAGGTAATGAAATCGCAGACGAAGCTGCCAGAAAGGCAACAGTCTGCGATGATTTGGATGCATTTCCTGTAAGAGTGGCAGATATTAAAAACCGTCTAACAAATATAGTAAGAAACAAGTGGAACGCTGAATGGAGGAGTTTAAATACAAAATTAAACTCAGTTAAAACTTCTCCTTATAAATGGAAAAGCGACTTTAAATTGACTCGCCGTGAACAAGTAGCGGTGACCAGACTTAGAATCGGTCACACGCGATTAACAAATTTATATTTGTTAACCGGCGAAGTGAGACCAATGTGCGGTGTTTGCAATAAAACACTGACAACCAAGCATCTAATAGAAGAGTGTACCATATATGAGGACCTCAGAAAGAGGTTCTGTTTTACAAATAATATTAGTGCTGATCTGGATAATGGAAATGAAGAAAATATAGTTGCATTTTTACACGCCAGTGGACTTCTTAAAAGTCTGTAAAATGGAAGTTTAAAGCTGTGGAAAAAGATACTCTAAGTGGTAGTTATATATATATATACATATAGAAGAAAGAGGAAAGATATGGTATTGAGAAGATTAATTATAATTTTAAGTTCATGGTCTTTTGAGAACCTATCTCAAATTTTAATATTGGGGCCCTTTACACCCCGTAAGTGTTTGTGATTGTCCTTGTCTTTCATGTTTTAATGTTTACTGTGAAGTTTGTGTTTTTAAATAAAATGTAAGGGCCCTTTACACCCTTACATATGACGATCCTGATGGAGATAAAAATTTCTTTTAAAGAATGTGACGAGGGCTAATGACCTTAGCAGTCGATGCCCGTAAAAATTCAGTAATAAATAATAATAATAATAATAATAATAATAATAATAATAATAATAATAATAATAATAATAATAATAATAATAATAATAATAATAATAATAATAATAATAATAATAATAATAATAATAATAATAATAATAATAATAATAATAATAATAATAATAATAATAATAATAATAATAATAATAATAATAATAATAATAATGCCCTGAGGTAGATATTCCCCACGTCCGGAACACAACATCTACGTTCCACGTCCAGGGCGGTAACAGCTGTACTCAAGTACATTACATATAGCTGGCTAACGGGGTTCCGAGTAAATTCCTCGGTTATGCATTGTTGAGTTTGACCTGGTTCCAACTTCAGGTCACTAAACGGACTGGATTTTTGGCTACCTGCAGGAAATGGAGTAACATATGATTTTGGAAATGGATTCATACCATTCTTAGAGCTGGCGATGTGGCGGCCAGGGTCAATGTTATTGCAGGTGTAACGGAGACCCTTCCGTTGTCCACATGCCCCCTGCGATGGCAAGCATGTAGTTAAGGTGCCCATGTTCGGAGCATGGGAGCCCTGAAAGCTTCGGTGTGTAGGGGCCTGGAGTCAGTGCAGAGACTGCGCATCCGCTCTCTGCCAGGACATATGCCGGTTCCACCGGAGTACCGGATCGGACCTCCAAGGTTAGTAGCCCTGGAGTGGGGGTGTACCCCGGCGGCTAGCCTTGCTACAGAAGGGATCCACTGTTCATGAACATTGAACATTTAAACGTGGCAGAGGGTGCACGTAAACACCCTCGTTTAGAAACCGCCGATTCGCCACAAGCGAAGCGGAAAAAAAGTAAGGAGAGTGATAAGATTAGAAAAGATGCTGATAAAATCAGTAAAGATTTGAGAAAAGCTTTGTTTGGTAACAATGTTCCCAAACCAAGATTTTTGATCATTACAAAAGAGAATGGTAACTTCCAAAAGGTAAGTCCATTCTTAATTGCTAGAGAGATTACAAATTGTGCTGGTGGTCCTGTCAAGGATATCCGTAAGACGTTTAACGGATTACATGTCGAAACTATAAACGACATGCAAAGTCAGAAAGTCCAGGCGTTGAAGAAGATCGGTGAATTTGCGGTTACTGTCCAACCGCATAGTACACTTAATTCATCTAGAGGAGTTGTTGTTTGCCGTGATCTTCTTAACTGTACTGAAGAAGAAATAGTGCAGGAAATGTCTAGTCAGGGAGTGACACATTGTCGCAGACTTTCTATGAGACGAAATGGTGAGATTCTTCCTTCGGCCTCTCATGTATTGACATTCAATAGGCCAAGTCTTCCTGAAAAGGTACGAGCTGGCATCCATCGGCTTGATGTACGGGCATTTATTCCACAGCCGATGAGATGTTTTAGATGTCAACGTTTCGGACACACTGCCGCTAGATGTGAAGCGCAGGAAATTTGTATATGCGGATCGAAGATTCATGAGGGTGATCCATGTAAAGACCCTCCAGTTTGCATTAACTGTAAAGGGCACCATAACTGTCGATCCAGGAACTGCCCAGTATACAAATCAGAAACAGCCATTCAGGAGGTTAAAACGCTTCAAAAAGTCAGCTACCCTGAAGCGAAGAAGATTGTAAACCAACGTACACCTAGACCATCGACTTCATATGCAGAAGCAGCTGCTGCTCCCCCCACACCTAAAATCAACGTGGAGCAGTTGCTTAATACGATGGCGCCAAGTCTCGCGACAGTGATAGAAAGAATCATTGATTCCAAGATCGAGTCGACTCATCAGATACAACAAAGTAAACATGAGAAGGCTCATTCCCGGACTGACGTCGCCGACAGAAGACCCGTACCAGCTCAGTTTAAAAAACCGGCAAAATCTTCGATTATAACTCCAGCAATAGACGTAATGAAGAAAAATCTTGATTTATCCGACAAAGATCTAAAGATCATCCCGACGACGAGTCTTATAGCTAAGGATACTGTGACAAGAGTACAGGAAAAATCTGCGTCAACCAAAATGGAGGTGCAAGTAACTATCCAAAAAGCACCGGACACAGACGATATTAAAACTGTACCTACAGAGGCCCCAAAAGCTCAGAGAACAACTGTGGCAAGAGCATCTGTATCAGCCGGTCCAAGCACAGCCTTAGACATAGAGTCGAGTTCATCAGCCGCCGAAAGTGCATCGGTTGCAAGTTTAGACTCAATTGCAACGATGCTCACAGCACCATTGAAGCTTTCATCACCTGATGTAAGCCGGCGAACGTCATTGGCGTCAGAAAGAGAAGACGATGCCATGTCCGAAGCCTCAGACACTCTGTCGTCGGAAGTTGAGGCCGTTCGCAGAATGGAAAAGCGGTGTAAAAAGGGTTGGCCGAAAGGAAAGCCTAGAAAGTGATATAATTGGACCAGAAATTATAAGGAAAAGCAAAATTTTGATCATTTTGTGAAATTTTGAACCTTTTTTTTTTGTTTTTTTTTGAAGTGGGACGGGGCTAATGACCAAAGTAGTCGATGCCCCTAAAAACCTCAAAAAAAAAAAAAAAAAAAAAAAAAAAAAAAAAATAATAATAATAATAATAATAATAATAATAATAATAATAATAATAATAATAATAATAATAATAATAATAATAATAATAATAATAATAATAATGCCCTGAGGTAGATAATCCCCACGTCCGGAACACAACATCTATGTTCCACGTCCAGGGCGGCAACAGCTGTACCTTTGTACATCGCATATAGCTGGCTAACGGGGTTCCGAGTAAATTCCTCGGTTATGCATTGTTGAGTTTGACCTGGTTCCAACTTCAGGTCACTAAACGGACTGGATTATTGGCTACCTGCAGGAAATGGAGTAACATATGATTTTGGAAATGGATTCATACCATTCTTAGAGCTGGCGATGTGGCGGCCAGGGTCAATGTTATTGCAGGTGTAACGGAGACCCTTCCGTTGTCCACATGCCCCCTGCGATGGCAAGCATGTAGTTAAGGTGCCCATGTTCGGAGCATGGGAGCCCTGAAAGCTTCGGTGTGTAGGGGCCTGGAGTCAGTGCAGAGACTGCGCATCCGCTCTCTGCCAGGACATATGCCGGTTCCACCGGAGTACCGGATAGGACCTCCAAGGTTAGTAGCCCTGGAGTGGGGGTGTACCCCGGCGGCTAGCCTTGCTACAGAAGGGATCCACTGTTCATGAACATTGAACATTTAAACGTGGCAGAGGGTGCACGTAAACACCCTCGTTTAGAAACCGCCGATTCGCCACAAGCGAAGCGGAAAAAAAGTAAGGAGAGTGATAAGATTAGAAAAGATGCTGATAAAATCAGTAAAGATTTGAGAAAAGCTTTGTTTGGTAACAATGTTCCCAAACCAAGATTTTTGATCATTACAAAAGAGAATGGTAACTTCCAAAAGGTAAGTCCATTCTTAATTGCTAGAGAGATTACAAATTGTGCTGGTGGTCCTGTCAAGGATATCCGTAAGACGTTTAACGGATTACATGTCGAAACTATAAACGACATGCAAAGCCAGAAAGTCCAGGCGTTGAAGAAGATCGGTGAATTTGCGGTTACTGTCCAACCGCATAGTACACTTAATTCATCTAGAGGAGTTGTTGTTTGCCGTGATCTTCTTAACTGTACTGAAGAAGAAATAGTGCAGGAAATGTCTAGTCAGGGAGTGACACATTGTCGCAGACTTTCTATGAGACGAAATGGTGAGATTCTTCCTTCGGCCTCTCATGTTTTGACATTCAATAGGCCAAGTCTTCCTGAAAAGGTACGAGCTGGCATCCATCGGCTTGATGTACGGGCATTTATTCCGCAGCCGATGAGATGTTTTAGATGTCAACGTTTCGGACACACTGCCGCTAGGTGTGAAGCGCAGGAAATTTGTATATGCGGAATGAAGGTACATGAGGGTGATCCATGTAAAGACCCTCCAGTCTGCATTAATTGTAAAGGGCACCATAACTGTCGATCCAGGAACTGCCCAGTATACAAATCAGAAACAGCCATTCAGGAAGTTAAAACGCTTCAAAAAGTCAGCTACCCTGAAGCGAGGAAGATTGTAAACCTACGTACACCTAGACCATCGACTTCATACGCAGAAGCAGCTGCTGCTCCCCCCACACCTAAAATCAACGTGGAGCAGTTGCTTAATACGATGGCGCCAAGTCTCGCGACAATGATAGAAAGAATCATTGATTCCAAGATTGAGTCGACTCATCAGATACCACAAAGTAAACATGAGAAGGCTCATTCCCGGACTGACGTCGCCGACAGAAGACCCGTACCAGCTCAGTTTAAAAAACCGGTAAAATCTTCGATTATAACTCCAGCAATAGACGTAATGAAGAAAAATCTTGATTTATCCGACAAAGATCTAAAGATCATCCCGACGACGAGTCATATAGCTAAGGATACTGTGACAAGAGTACAGGAAAATTCTGCGTCAACCAAAATGGAGGTGCAAGTAACTATCCAAAAAGCACCGGACACAGACGATATTAAAACTGTACCTACAGAGGCCCCAAAAGCTCAGAGAACAACTGTGCCGAGAGCATCTGTATCAGCCGGTCCAAGCACAGCCTTAGACATAGAATCGAGTTCATCAGCCGCCGAAAGTGCATCGGTTGCAAGTTTAGACTCAATTGCAACGATGCTCACAGCACCATTGAAGCTTTCATCACCTGATGTAAGCCGGCGAACGTCATTGGCGTCAGAAAGAGAAGACGATGCCATGTCCGAAGCCTCAGACACTCTGTCGTCGGAAGTTGAGGCCGTTCGCAGAATGGAAAAGCGGTGTAAAAAGGGTTGGCCGAAAGGAAAGCCTAGAAAGTGATATAATTGGACCAGAAATTATAAGAAAAAGTAAATTTTGATCATTTTTTTTTGAACATGAAAATGTTTAATTTTGAAACTTTTTTTGTTTTTTTTTGAAGTGGGATGGGGCTAATGACCAAAGTAGTCGATGCCCCTAAAAACCTCAAAAAAAAAAAAAAAAAAAAAATAATAATAATAATAATAATAATAATAATAATAATAATAATAATAATAGTTGCCCTGAGGTAGATAATCCCCACGTCCGGAACACAACATCTATGTTCCACGTCCAGGGCGGCAACAGCTGTACCTTTGTACATCACATATAGCTGGCTAACGGGGTTCCGAGTAAATTCCTCGGTTATGCATTGTTGAGTTTGACCTGGTTCCAACTTCAGGTCACTAAACGGACTGGATTTTTGGCTACCTGCAGGAAATGGAGTACCATATGATTTTGGAAATGGATTCATACCATTCTTAGAGCTGGCGATGTGGCGGCCAGGGTCAATGTTATTGCAGGTGTAACGGAGACCCTTCCGTTGTCCACATGCCCCCTGCGATGGCAAGCATGTAGTTAAGGTGCCCATGTTCGGAGCATGGGAGCCCTGAAAGCTTCGGTGTGTAGGGGCCTGGAGTCAGTGCAGAGACTGCGCATCCGCTCTCTGCCAGGACATATGCCGGTTCCACCGGAGTACCGGATAGGACCTCCAAGGTTAGTAGCCCTGGAGTGGGGGTGTACCCCGGCGGCTAGCCTTGCTACAGAAGGGATCCACTGTTCATGAATTTTTCTGAACAAACTAACGTGGCAGAGGGTGCACGTAAACACCCTCGTTTAGAAACCGCCGATTCGCCACAAGCGAAGCGGAAAAAAAGCAAGGAGAGTGATAAGTTAAGAAAAGATGCTGATAAAATCAGTAAAGATTTAAGAAAAGCTTTGTTTGGAAATAATTTTCCCAAACCAAGATTTTTGATCATTACAAAAGAGAATGGTAACTTCCAAAAGGTAAGTCCATTCTTAATTGCTAGAGAGATTACAAATTGTGCTGGTGGTCCTGTCAAGGATATTCGTAAAACTTTTAATGGATTGCATGTCGAAACCATCAACGACATGCAAAGCCAGAAAGTTTTGGCGTTGAAGAAGATCGGTGATATTGCGGTTTCGGTCCAACCGCATAGTACACTTAATTCATCTAGAGGAGTTGTTGTTTGCCGTGATCTTCTTAACTGTACTGAAGAAGAAATAGTGCAGGAAATGTCTAGTCAGGGAGTGACACATTGTCGCAGACTTTCTATGAGACGAAATGGTGAGATTCTTCCTTCGGCCTCTCATGTATTGACATTCAATAGGCCAAGTCTTCCTGAAAAGGTACGAGCTGGCATCCATCGGCTTGATGTACGGGCATTTATTCCGCAGCCGATGAGATGTTTTAGATGTCAACGTTTCGGACACACTGCCGCTAGATGTGAAGCGCAGGAAATTTGTATATGCGGAATGAAGATTCATGAGGGTGATCCATGTAAAGACCCTCCAGTCTGCATTAACTGTAAAGGGCACCATAACTGTCGATCCAGGAACTGCCCAGTATACAAATCAGAAACAGCCATTCAGGAGGTTAAAACGCTTCAAAAAGTCAGCTACCCTGAAGCGAAGAAGATTGTAAACCTGCGTACACCTAGACCATCGACGTCATATGCAGAAGCAGCTGCTGCTCCCCCCACACCTAAAATCAAAGTGGAGCAGTTGCTTAATACGATGGCACCAAGTCTCGCGACAGTGATAGAAAGAATCATTGATTCCAAGATCGAGTCGACTCATCAGATACAACAAAGTAAACATGAGAAGGCTCATTCCCGGACTGACGTCGCCGACAGAAGACCCGTACCAGCTCAGTTTAAAAAACCGGCAAAATCTTCGATTATAACTCCAGCAATAGACGTAATGAAGAAAAATCTTGATTTATCCGACAAAGATCTAAAGATCATCCCGACGACGAGTCATATAGCTAAGGATACTGTGACAAGAGTACAGGAAAAATCTGCGTCAACCAAAATGGAGGTGCAAGTAACTATCCAAAAAGCACCGGACACAGACGATATTAAAACTGTACCTACAGAGGCCCCAAAAGCTCAGAGAACAACTGTGGCGAGAGCATCTGTATCAGCTGGTCCAAGCACAGCCTTAGACATAGAATCGAGTTCATCAGCCGCCGAAAGTGCATCGGTTGCAAGTTTAGACTCAATTGCAACGATGCTCACAGCACCATTGAAGCTTTCATCACCTGATGTAAGCCGGCGAACGTCATTGGCGTCAGAAAGAGAAGACGATGCCATGTCCGAAGCCTCAGACACTCTGTCGTCGGAAGTTGAGGCCGTTCGCAGAATGGAAAAGCGGTGTAAAAAGGGTTGGCCGAAAGGAAAGCCTAGAAAGTGATATAATTGGACCAGAAATTATAAGGAAAAGCAAAATTTTGATCATTTTGTGAAATTTTGAACCTTTTTTTTGGTTTTTTTTTGAAGTGGGACGGGGCTAATGACCAAAGTAGTCGATGCCCCTAAAAACCTCAAAAAAAAAAAAAAAAAAAAAAAAAAAAAAAAAAAAAAAAATAATAATAATAATAATAATAATAATAATAATAATAATAATAATAATAATAATAATAATAATAATAATAATAATAATAATAATAATAATAATAATAATAATAATAATAATAATAATAATAATAATAATAATAATAATAATAATAATAATAATAATAATAATAATAATAATAATAATAATAATAATAATAATAATAATAATAATAATAATAATAATAATAATAATAATAATAATAATAATAATAATAATAATAATAATAATAATAATAATAATAATAATAATAATAATAATAATAATAATAATAATAATAATAATAATAATAATAATAATAATAATAATAATAATAATAATAATAATAATAATAATAATAATAATAATAATAATAATAATAATAATAATAATAATAATAATAATAATAATAATAATAATAATAATAATAATAATAATAATAATAATAATAATAATAATAATAATAATAATAATAATAATAATAATAATAATAATAATAATAATAATAATAATAATAATAATAATAATAATAATAATAATAATAATAATAATAATAATAATAATAATAATAATAATAATAATAATAATAATAATAATAATAATAATAATAATAATAATAATGCCCTGAGGTAGATATTCCCCACGTCCGGAACACAACATCTACGTTCCACGTCCAGGGCGGTAACAGCTGTACTCAAGTACATTACATATAGCTGGCTAACGGGGTTCCGAGTGTTGTTTCTCGGATATACTTTTTTCGGTCGATTTACATCTATAGGCCGAATTACAGGACTGGACTTTACGGCCACCTGCAGATATGACATTATTAACGATTACGGAAATGGATTAATACCGCCGTTAGAGCTGGCGATGTGGCGGCCACGGTCAAAGTTATTTGCAGGTGTAACGGAGACCTTTCGTCGTCCACATGCCCCCTGCGATGGCAAGCATGTAGTTAAGGTGCCCATGTTCGGAGCATGGGAGCCCTGAAAGCTTCGGTGTGTAGGGGCCTGGAGTCAGTGCAGAGACTGCGCATCCGCTCTCTGCCAGGACATATGCCGGTTCCACCGGAGTACCGGAACGGACCTCCAGGGTTGGTAGCCCTGGAGTGGGGGTGTACCCCGGCGGCTAGCCTTACTACAGAAGGGATTACTTGTTCATGAATTTTCCTGAACAAACCAACGTGGCAGAGGGTGCACGTAAACACCCTCGTTTAGAGCCGGCTGTTTCGCCTGAAGCGAAACGCCGAAAGAGTACGGAGAGTAAGAAGATAGAAATTGAGGCTAGAAAAAGCTTACAAAAGGCTTTTTTTAAAAGTAGTAATGTACCGAAACCTAAATATTTGGTCATTACAAAGGAGGATGGAAATTTCTCGAGGGTGAGTCCTTTTCTCATCGCTCGAGAAATAAACAAATGTGCTGGAGGCCCTGTAAAGGAAATACGGAAAACTTTTACGGGACTTCATGTAGAGACTGTTAATGATATACAGTCTCAGAAGATTTTAGGGCTGAAGAAAATTGGAGAGCTAGCGGTACGCGTTGATCCCCACGGCACGCTCAACACCTCAAGGGGTGTTGTGGTCTGTCGGGATCTTTTAAACTGTTCGGAGCAAGAGATTGTAGAGGAGCTGGCAGCACAAGGAGTAATAGAGTGCCGTCGGTTGAACATGAGAAGGAACGGTGAGGTCTTACCCTCGGCTTCTCATGTCCTTACTTTCAACCGGCCTACTTTGCCAGAAAAGATAAGAGCGGGGATTCACCGTTTGGATGTGCGGGCATTTGTCCCACAGCCGATGAGGTGCTTCAAGTGCCAACGCTTTGGCCACACCGCTGTTAGATGCGAAAGACCGCAAATATGCGTGTGCGGTGAAGAGGTGCATGAGGGAGAGCCATGTAAAGAGCCTCCTACATGTATAAACTGCAAAGGAGCGCATTCTTGTAGATCAAGGAATTGTCCTGTCTACAAAGATGAGGTAGCTGTGCAGGAAGTAAAAACCCTGCAAAAAGTCAGCTACTTCGATGCAAAGAAAATAGTTAACGCCCGTAAGCCTAGAGCAGCAACATCTTATGCTCAGGCTGCGGCTACTGTTCCTGCTCCTGCTCCGATTGCTGTAGATGAGGTACAAATTATAAATAAACTTGCTCCCACTTTGGCTAACATGATTGAGAGGATCATCGAAAACAAGATGAAACCTCTTGGCAATAAAGAACTTGTTAAGCCAAAGATAGTGATACAGCCTGCTGAAGATAAGTCGATAAAAGTGAAAGTTGCTCCTCCAGAAAAGAAAACGGACAACAAACCTGAATGTCAAGTCCGTCTCAGCGAGATCCTCGATGAAAAGAAAAAGGCGATACCTACAGAGTCTGTTATGGAGGCTCCCAAGCCTCCTGTAACTGAAGTGGCCTCTAAGCCTCAGAGGCCACAAAAAATCACACAGGGGGGGCGAGTGTCCCCCCTCCCACAGGCGGTGACCGGTGCGACCCCCGTGTTGGGGAGCGGGCAGGTTGTCGCCTCTCAATCGGTGCCTGAAACCGGCGCCGATCCATGCCCGTCGTCGTCGGCGGCTTCGGTGGTCTCCGATACGGAGACCGGAAGCCTTACAGGCGACGACCTTCTCCGCGAACACGATGCTGTTCGCAGGATGGAGAAGAAAAGGAAAAAAGGATGGCCGAAAGGAAAACCCAGGCAATAATTTAATTAAAAATTAAAAATTAGCGAGTCGATTGTACAATGGAACATCAATGGATGTTTTTCAAACATCCATGAGCTCCAACGCTTGGTACATGACGTAGACCCGATTTGTATATGTCTGCAAGAAACGCATTTCCGCCGAAATGAAAATTTTAAATTAAAAGGATTTGATATATTTCGGCGAGATCAACCGCCAAATGTAAGAGTTAGAGGTGGAGTAGCTATATTAACATCGACTAGAGCTACCACCGAAGCGGTTGTTCTAAACACCAACCTACAAGCGGTCGCCGTTAGAATGAAGCGACCGCTTAAGATCACTGTGTGCAGCATATACTTACCGAATTACGATTGGAATAAGGATGACATAGAAAGATTAATTTCCGAGCTTCCCCCACCTGTTTTACTGGTGGGTGATTTTAACGCTCATAATTCTCTCTGGGGATCGGATCGAGTAGATCCCCGTGGAAGAGAACTGGAAGGGTTCCTGATGAATTCTGAACTTATTATTTTAAATGACGGATCAGGAACCTTTTTCAATGCCAGAGATGGATCGACGTCCTGTATAGATCTTGCACTTATAAGCGGATCGATAGCACCGAGGTACAGCTTCCATGTTATAGACGATCTGCATGGAAGCGATCATTTCCCGGTGCAAATTGTAACTGATGTTACTAGAACAATATATCCCATCCCTAAAAGATGGTTATTTGAAAAGGCAGACTGGACGAGCTTCACAGCTAGAACGATGCTCCCAGAAACAACCGGAGTTATCGGAGACGATGTCGACGCCATAACAAATGCAATAATCGAGTCGGCATCGAGATATATTCCCAAAACATCTGGGAAACTTACAAAGAAACCCGTTCCATGGTGGAACGATGAAATAAGTGAAGCTATAAAAAGAAAGAAAAGGGCGTATAATGCCTTTAAGAAGCGTCCTAGTATAGAAAATCTTGTTGCCTTTAAGAAATACAGGGCGTATGCAAAACGTGTTATGATAGATTCGAAAAAACGATCCTGGCAGCAATACGTGTCATCCATTGACAAAACTACTACTGCATCAGATGTTTGGAGGAAAGTGAAGGCGATTTGTGGGCGTAATGATTTTACTCCCATAACTAGCCTTCAAGATGAAGATGAAGATGAAATAAAAGACACTCCATATGAAATTGCAGAGCTGTTATCCAATCATTTCGAAAAGGCCAGCAAAACGGCCAACTACGAGGAAGGTTTTCGAACCAAAAAAGAAGAACACGAAGGTCTACTAAATTTTGGAACTGAGTATAATTACTCATATAATGTACCATTTAAAATGGAAGAATTCGCGAAGGCGTTGGAAAAATCAGGTAACACAGCTGCTGGTCCGGATGAAATCCACTATAATATGATCAGGCAGCTGAATACCACTGCAAAGTGTAGATTATTAGAACTTTATAATAAAATATGGCGGGATGGAACGTACCCGCAGCAGTGGAAAAAAGCTCATGTTGTTCCAGTACCGAAGAAAAATAAAAATTTAAGAGACCCCAATAGCTACCGTCCTATTTCTTTGACGTGTGCTATGGGGAAAATTTTGGAAAAAATGATTAATAATCGACTCGTCTGGGTTTTGGAAAAAGAAAACCTGATATCACCGTATCAAGCAGGTTTTCGACAATACCATTCTACCACTGATCAAATGATCAGCTTAGAGGACATTATATATAACAGCTTTATTACAAGGAAACATTGTGTCGGAGTCTTCTTTGATCTTCAGAAGGCTTTCGATATGACCTGGCGTCATGGTATAATGCTCCAGTTACATGAATGGGGCATTCGTGGCAATTTGCCTATACTACTCAGCAACTACATGAATGATCGTACCTTCCAAGTACGCGTCAACAACGAATATTCATGTGAAAGAATCTTGGAAAATGGCATACCGCAAGGTTCGCCGTTGAGCGGTACCTTGTTTACCATTGCCATTAATAAATTGATATTAGCCATTCCAGTAGAAATCAGCAAAAGCGTCTATGTTGATGATCTGGCAATCGTATATGCCAGCAACAAGACTGCTATAGTGAGGTACAAATTGCAACGAGCGATCAATGCTCTAAATGAAGTTGCAAGGAATACAGGATTCCAATTCTCACCAGAAAAAACGTGCTGTGTACACTTTTGTAGGAAGAGAATTCCTCATCAAAGTCCTGCTCTGACAATTGATGATAATCCAATACAATATAAAGACAGCGTAAGGTATTTAGGACTAGTATTGGATAAATCCCTCACATGGGGATTACATATACAGGACTTGAGTGATAGATGCAAAAGAGCCCTAAACATTATAAAATGTTTATCGAACCTAAATTGGGGCTCAGGAAAAGAGACATTATTGAGACTGTATAAAGCATTGGTTCAATCTAAACTAGACTACGGATGTATCGTATATTCATCCGCTAGAAAGTCGCACTTAAGAAAGTTAGACGTAGTTCATAATAGCGGAATAAGATACGCAACAGGTGCTTTCCGCACGAGTCCGGTGGCTAGTCTGATGTCTGAAGCCGGAATAATGCCACTACATTATAGAAGAGAGATCCTCTTGTTAAGATATGCAGCAAATATATGGGCTTTCCCTGCCCATATAAATAATAAATTGTTTATGAATCATCCCATGGCTGCATTATACGAACGTCGTGCTACCTATTCCAGACCAGCCGGAATTAGGTACCACGAATTAAGAAGGAAATATGAAATTGCTATACCAGAGACACTAGCAATTTCTACTAGAGAAATACCGCCATGGCTCTTGCCAGCGGTAAATACAAGTTTGGATCTCTCTCAAGGAGAAATAAAAAAGAAACCAGCAGTGATCATCCAGCAAGATTTTTTAGCAACCGTCAGTAGTTACGAAGAACATATTAGAATTTATACTGATGGTTCTAAAACTGAACATGGTGTTGGATGCTCGATATATGTAAATGAAGAAGCCCACTCTTGGAGACTGCCAGATGTGGCCAGTGTCTACACGGCAGAGCTCACTGCAATTCAGCAAGCTCTTCGCTACACTGAACACTATTGCGAAGAGAGAGTGCTAATATGTTCCGACTCATTAAGTGCACTTGTCGCAATTCGGAACAAGAACATTAAGGATGTCCTAATTGCAAACATCCTGTCCATTTTATACGTTCTAAAACAACGAGGACAGCGATGCGTATTTGTATGGACTCCGGGGCATGCTGGTATTACAGGTAATGAAATCGCAGACGAAGCTGCCAGAAAGGTAACAGTCTGCGATGATTTGGATGCATTTCCTGTAAGAGTGGCAGATATTAAAAACCGTCTAACAAATCTAGTAAGAAACAAGTGGAACGCTGAATGGAGGAGTTTAAATACAAAATTAAACTCAGTTAAAACTTCTCCTTATAAATGGAAAAGCGACTTTAAATTGACTCGCCGTGAACAAGTAGCGGTGACCAGACTTAGAATCGGTCACACGCGATTAACAAATTTATATTTGTTAACCGGCGAAATGAGACCAATGTGCGGTGTTTGCAATAAAACACTGACAATCAAGCATCTAATAGAAGAGTGTACCATATATGAGGACCTCAGAAAGAGGTTCTGTTTTACAAATAATATTAGTGCTGATCTGGATAATGGAAATGAAGAAAATATAGTTGCATTTTTACACGCCAGCGGACTTCTTAAAAGTCTGTAAAATGGAAGTTTAAAGCTGTGGTAAAAGATACTCTAAGCGGTAGTTATCTATATATATATACATATAGAAGAAAGAGGAAAGATATGGTATTGAGAAGATTAATTATAATTTTAAGTTCATGGTCTTTTGAGAACCTATCTCAAATTTTAATATTGGGGCCCTTTACACCCCGTAAGTGTTTGTGATTGTCCTTGTCTTTCATGTTTTAATGTTTATTGTGAAGTTTGTGTTTTTAAATAAAATGTAAGGGCCCTTTACACCCTTACATATGACGATCCTGATGGAGATAATAATTTCTTTTAAAGAATGTGACGAGGGCTAATGACCTTAGCAGTCGATGCCCGTAAAAATTCAGTTAAAAAAAAAAAAAAAAAAAAAAAAAATAATAATAATAATAATAATAATAATAATAATAATAATAATAATAATAATAATAATAATAATAATAATAATAATAATAATAATAATAATAATAATAATAATAATAATAATAATAATAATAATAATAATAATAATAATAATAATAATAATAATAATAATAATAATAATAATAATAATAATAATAATAATAATAATAATAATAATAATAATAATAATAATAATAATAATAATAATAATAATAATAATAATAATAATAATAATAATAATAATAATAATAATAATAATAATAATAATAATAATAATAATAATAATAATAATAATAATAATAATAATAATAATAATAATAATAATAATAATAATAATAATAATAATAATAATAATAATAATCACAACATCACAATAATCACAACATCTATGTTCCACGTCCAGGGCGGCAACAGCTGTACCTTTGTACATCACATATAGCTGGCTAACGGGGTTCCGAGTAAATTCCTCGGTTATGCATTGTTAAGTTTGACCTGGTTCCAACTTCAGGTCACTAAATGGACTGGATTTTTGGCTACCTGCAGGAAATGGAGTAACTTATGATTTTGGATATGGATTCATACCATTCTTAGAGCTGGCGATGTGGCGGCCAGGGTCAATGTTATTGCAGGTGTAACGGAGACCCTTCCGTTGTCCACATGCCCCCTGCGATGGCAAGCATGTAGCAATGGTGCCCATGTATGTCGGTGCATGGGAGCTCTGAAAGCTTCGGTGAGTAGGAGCCTGGAGTCAGTGCAGAGACTGCGCATCCGCTCTCTGCCAGGACATATGCCGGTTCCACCGGAGTACCGGATAGGACCTCCAAGGTTAGTAGCCCTGGAGTGGGGGTGTACCCCGGCGGCTAGCCTTGCTACAGAAGGGATCAATGTTCATGAATTTTCCTGAACAAACTCACGTGGCAGAGGGTGCACGTAAACACCCTCGTTTAGAAACCGCCGATTCGCCACAAGCGAAGCGGAAAAAAAGTAAGGAGAGTGATAGAATTAGAAAAGATGCTGATAAAATCAGTAAAGATTTGAGAAAAGCTTTGTTTGGTAATAATGTTCCCAAACCAAGATTTTTGGTCATTACAAAAGAGAATGGTAACTTCCAAAAGGTAAGTCCATTCTTAATTGCTAGAGAGATTACAAATTGTGCTGGTGGTCCTGTCAAGGATATCCGTAAGACGTTTAACGGATTACATGTCGAAACTATAAACGACATGCAAAGTCAGAAAGTCCAGGCGTTGAAGAAGATCGGTGAATTTGCGGTTACTGTCCAACCGCATAGTACACTTAATTCATCTAGAGGAGTTGTTGTTTGCCGTGATCTTCTTAACTGTACTGAAGAAGAAATAGTGCAGGAAATGTCTAGCCAGGGAGTGACACATTGTCGCAGACTTTCTATGAGACGAAACGGTGAGATTCTTCCTTCGGCCTCTCATGTATTGACATTCAATAGGCCAAGTCTTCCTGAAAAGGTACGAGCTGGCATCCATCGGCTTGATGTACGGGCATTTATTCCGCAGCCGATGAGATGTTTTAGATGTCAACGTTTCGGACACACTGCCGCTAGATGTGAAGCGCAGGAAATTTGTATATGCGGATCGAAGATACATGAGGGTGATCCATGTAAAGACCCTCCAGTCTGCATTAATTGTAAAGGGCACCATAACTGTCGATCCAGGAACTGCCCAGTATACAAATCAGAAACAGCCATTCAGGAGGTTAAAACGCTTCAAAAAGTCAGCTACCCTGAAGCGAAGAAGATTGTAAACCTACGTACACCTAGACCATCGACTTCATACGCAGAAGCAGCTGCTGCTCCCCCCACACCTAAAATCAACGTGGAGCAGTTGCTTAATACGATGGCGCCAAGTCTCGCGACAATAATAGAAAGAATCATTGATTCCAAGATCGAGTCGACTCATCAGATACAACAAAGTAAACATGAGAAGGCTCAATCCCGGACTGACGTCGCCGACAGAAGACCCGTACCAGCGCAGTTTAAAAAACCGGCAAAATCCTCGATTATAACTCCAGCAATAGACGTAATGAAGAAAAATCTTGATTTATCCGAGAAAGATCTAAAGATCACCCCGACGACGAGTCATATAGCTAAGGATACTGTGACAAGAGTACAGGAAAAATCTGCGTCAACCAAAATGGAGGTGCAAGTAACTATCGAGAAAGCACCAGACACAGACGATATTAAAACCGTACCAACAGAGGCCCCAAAAGCTCAGAGAACAACTGTGGCGAGAGCATCTGTATCAGCCGGCCCAAGCACAGCCTTAGATATCGAATCTAGTTCATCAGCCGCCGAAAGTGCATCGGTTGCAAGTTTAGACTCAATTGCAACGATGCTCACAGCACCATTGAAGCTTTCATCACCTGATGTAAGCCGGCGAACGTCATTGGCGTCGGAAAGAGAAGACGAAGCCATGTCCGAAGCCTCAGACACTCTGTCGTCGGAAGTTGAGGCCGTTCGCAGGATGGAAAAGCGGTGTAAAAAAGGTTGGCCGAAAGGAAAGCCTAGGCGGTAATTTGTGGATTTTAAATTAGAAGATTGAAATTTTGTTCACTTATTTTCATCATGGAAATATGAATTAAAGAACCTTTTTTTTTATTTTTTTTTGAAGTGGGATGGGGCTAATGACCAAAGTAGTCGATGCCCCTAAAAACCTCAAAAAAAAAAAAAAAAAAAAAAAAAAAAAAAAAAAAATAATAATAATAATAATAATAATAATAATAATAATAATAATAATAATAATAATAATAATAATAATAATAATAATAATAATAATAATAATAATAATTATAATAATAATAATAATAATAATAATAATAATAATAATAATAATAATAATAATAATAATAATAATAATAATAATAATAATAATAATAATAATAATAATAATAATAATAATAATAATAATAATAATAATAATAATAATAATAATAATAATAATAATAATAATAATAATAATAATAATAATAATAATAATAATAATAATAATAATAATAATAATAATAATAATAATAATAATAATAATAATAATAATAATAATAATAATAATAATAATAATAATAATAATAATAATAATAATAATAATAATGCCCTGAGGTAGATATTCCCCACGTCCGGAACACAACATCTACGTTCCACGTCCAGGGCGGTAACAGCTGTACTCAAGTACATTACATATAGCTGGCTAACGGGGTTCCGAGTAAATTCCTCGGTTATGCATTGTTGAGTTTGACCTGGTTCCAACTTCAGGTCACTAAACGGACTGGATTTTTGGCTACCTGCAGGAAATGGAGTAACATATGATTTTGGAAATGGATTCATACCATTCTTAGAGCTGGCGATGTGGCGGCCAGGGTCAATGTTATTGCAGGTGTAACGGAGACCCTTCCGTTGTCCACATGCCCCCTGCGATGGCAAGCATGTAGTTAAGGTGCCCATGTTCGGAGCATGGGAGCCCTGAAAGCTTCGGTGTGTAGGGGCCTGGAGTCAGTGCAGAGACTGCGCATCCGCTCTCTGCCAGGACATATGCCGGTTCCACCGGAGTACCGGATCGGACCTCCAAGGTTAGTAGCCCTGGAGTGGGGGTGTACCCCGGCGGCTAGCCTTGCTACAGAAGGGATCCACTGTTCATGAACATTGAACATTTAAACGTGGCAGAGGGTGCACGTAAACACCCTCGTTTAGAAACCGCCGATTCGCCACAAGCGAAGCGGAAAAAAAGTAAGGAGAGTGATAAGATTAGAAAAGATGCTGATAAAATCAGTAAAGATTTGAGAAAAGCTTTGTTTGGTAACAATGTTCCCAAACCAAGATTTTTGATCATTACAAAAGAGAATGGTAACTTCCAAAAGGTAAGTCCATTCTTAATTGCTAGAGAGATTACAAATTGTGCTGGTGGTCCTGTCAAGGATATCCGTAAGACGTTTAACGGATTACATGTCGAAACTATAAACGACATGCAAAGTCAGAAAGTCCAGGCGTTGAAGAAGATCGGTGAATTTGCGGTTACTGTCCAACCGCATAGTACACTTAATTCATCTAGAGGAGTTGTTGTTTGCCGTGATCTTCTTAACTGTACTGAAGAAGAAATAGTGCAGGAAATGTCTAGTCAGGGAGTGACACATTGTCGCAGACTTTCTATGAGACGAAATGGTGAGATTCTTCCTTCGGCCTCTCATGTATTGACATTCAATAGGCCAAGTCTTCCTGAAAAGGTACGAGCTGGCATCCATCGGCTTGATGTACGGGCATTTATTCCACAGCCGATGAGATGTTTTAGATGTCAACGTTTCGGACACACTGCCGCTAGATGTGAAGCGCAGGAAATTTGTATATGCGGATCGAAGATTCATGAGGGTGATCCATGTAAAGACCCTCCAGTTTGCATTAACTGTAAAGGGCACCATAACTGTCGATCCAGGAACTGCCCAGTATACAAATCAGAAACAGCCATTCAGGAGGTTAAAACGCTTCAAAAAGTCAGCTACCCTGAAGCGAAGAAGATTGTAAACCAACGTACACCTAGACCATCGACTTCATATGCAGAAGCAGCTGCTGCTCCCCCCACACCTAAAATCAACGTGGAGCAGTTGCTTAATACGATGGCGCCAAGTCTCGCGACAGTGATAGAAAGAATCATTGATTCCAAGATCGAGTCGACTCATCAGATACAACAAAGTAAACATGAGAAGGCTCATTCCCGGACTGACGTCGCCGACAGAAGACCCGTACCAGCTCAGTTTAAAAAACCGGCAAAATCTTCGATTATAACTCCAGCAATAGACGTAATGAAGAAAAATCTTGATTTATCCGACAAAGATCTAAAGATCATCCCGACGACGAGTCTTATAGCTAAGGATACTGTGACAAGAGTACAGGAAAAATCTGCGTCAACCAAAATGGAGGTGCAAGTAACTATCCAAAAAGCACCGGACACAGACGATATTAAAACTGTACCTACAGAGGCCCCAAAAGCTCAGAGAACAACTGTGGCAAGAGCACCTGTATCAGCCGGTCCAAGCACAGCCTTAGACATAGAGTCGAGTTCATCAGCCGCCGAAAGTGCATCGGTTGCAAGTTTAGACTCAATTGCAACGATGCTCACAGCACCATTGAGGCTTTCATCACCTGATGTAAGCCGGCGAACGTCATTGGCGTCAGAAAGAGAAGACGATGCCATGTCCGAAGCCTCAGACACTCTGTCGTCGGAAGTTGAGGCCGTTCGCAGAATGGAAAAGCGGTGTAAAAAGGGTTGGCCGAAAGGAAAGCC